>NC_061512.1:138082090-138208320 GCF_022539505.1 Lolium rigidum
TCATCATAAAAGTAGCATGGAACATAAGAAATTATAGATACGTTTGAGACGTATCAATTAGAGACAGCTGCATTCACTTTAAATAGGGCACCATCTAAATCCGTTGCAACAACACCGTATGAATTATGGTTTAATAAGAAACCTAAGCTATCGTTCCTTAAAGTTTGGGGTTGCGAAGCCTATGTAAAAAAGTTACAACCGGACAAGCTAGAACCCAAAGCGGAGAAATGCGTCTTCATAGGATACCCTAAGGAAACTATAGGGTATACTTTCTATCACAAATCCGAAGGCAAAATCTTTGTTGCTAAGAACGGAACCTTTCTTGAGAAAGAGTTTCTCACTAAAGAAGTGACTGGAAGAAAAGTAGAACTCGACGAGGTTACTCGAACCTTCTCTCGTTGATCGGAGTAGCGCAAGACCGGAAGATGTTCCTGTGCCGCCCGCACCGGTAACATAGGAAGCTAATGATAATGATCATGAAACTTCGAGCGAGGTAGCTACTGAACCTCGCAGATCGACAAGGGAACGTACCACTCCAGACTGGTATGATCCTTGTCTAAATGTCATGATTGTGGATAACAATGATGAGGACTCTGCGACGTATGAAGAAGCGATGATGAGCCCAGATTCCAACAAATGGCAAGAAGCCATGAAATCCGAAATGGGATCCATGTATGATAACAAAGTGTGGACTTTGGTAGAATTACCTGATAGCCGAAAGGCTGTCGAGAATAAATGGGTCTTCAAGAGAAAAACAGATGCTGATGGTAATGTTACCGCCTATAAAGATCGACTTGTCGCAAAGGGTTTCCGACAAATTCAAGGTGTTGACTACGATGATACTTTCTCACCTGTAGCGAAGCTAAAGTCTGTGAGGATTTTGTTAGCAATAGCTGCATTTTTCGATTATGAGATTAGGCAGATGGATGTCAAAACAGCGTTCCTTAATGGTGACATTGAGCAAGAGTTGTATATGTTACAACCCAAAGGTTTTGTCGATCCTAAAAATGCTGACATGGTGTGCAAACTTCAGCGTTCCATTTATGGACTGAAGCAGGCATCCAAGAGTTGGAACCGACGCTTTGATAAGGTGATCAAAGACTTCGGGTTTATACAGTGCCATGGAGAGGTCTGTATTTACAAGAAAGTGAGTGGGAGCTCTGTAGCATTCCTGATATTATATGTAGATGACATATTATTGATTGGGAATGATATAGAACTATTAAGCAGAGGTAAAAGGTTATTTGAATAAGTGTTTTTCAATGAAGGACCTTGGTGAAGCAGCGTACATTTTAGGCATCAAGATTTATAGAGATAGATCAAGACGCCTAATAGGGCTTTCACAGAGTACATACCTGGACAAGATTCTAAAGAAGTTTAGAATGGATGAAAGTAAGAAAGGATTCTTACCGATGTTGCCAGGTAAGGTCTTGAGTAAGACACAAGGTCCGGCTACGGCAGAAGAAAGAGAGAGGATGAATCAGATTCCCTATGCCTCGGCAGTAGGCTCTATCATGTATGCCATGATGTGTACTAGACCGGATATAGCACATGCTGTTAGTTTGACTAGCAGATATCAAAGTGATCCAGGAATGGAACACTGTACAGCGGTCAAGAATATCCTGAAGTACTTGAAAAGAACTAAGGATATGTTTCTTTGTTATGGAGGTGACCAAGAGCTCGTTGTAACCGAGTTACACCGATGCAAGTTGGAACACCGATCCCGATGACTCTAAGTCTCAGTTCGGGTACGTGTTTATATTGAATGGTGCTGCAGCAAGCTGGTGCAGCTCCAAGCAAAGGCACGGTGGCGAAGTCTTCAACGTAATCGGAATACATAGCGGCTTCGTGAGGCTTCATCGGAAGCGGTATGGATGAAGAGGTTCATTGTTGAGCTTGGTGTGGTTCCTAGTGCATTGGACCCACTAGTCATTTATTGTGACAACATGGGTGCCATCGCCAATGCACAAGAACCAAGGTCACACAAGAAGCTGAAGCATATCAAGCTGCGCATTCATTCGATTCGCGAGTACATCGAAGATGGAGAAGTAAAGATTTGCAAAGTACACACTCGATCCGAATGTAGCAGATCCGTTGACTAAAGCTCTCCCTAGGGCAAAGCATGACCAACACCAGAATGCCATGGGTGTTAGGTACCTTACAATGTAATCTAGATTATTGAATTCAGTGCAAGTGGGAGACTGTTGGAGATATGCCCAAGAGGCAATAATAAATTGGTTATTATATATCTTTGTGTTTATGATAAATGTTTATATACCATGCTATAATTGTATTAACCGAAACATTGATACATGTGTGTTATGTAAGCAACAAGGAGTCCCTAGTAAGCCTCTTGTATAACTAGCTTGTTGATTAATAGATGATCATAGTTTCGTGATCATGAACATTGGATGTTATTAATAACAAGGTTATGTCATTATGTGAATGATGTAATGGACACACCCAATTAAGCGTAGCATAAGATCACGTCATTAAGTTCATTTGCTATAAGCTTTCGGTACATAGTTACCTAGTCCTTTCGACCATGAGATCATGTAAATCACTTATGCCGGAAGGGTACTTTGATTACATCAAACGCCACTGCGTAAATGGGTGGTTATAAAGGTGGGATTAGGTATCCGGAAAGTATGAGGTGAGGCATATGGATCAACGGTGGGATTTGTCCATCCTGATGACGGATGGATATACTCTGGGCCCTCTCGGTGGAATGTCGTCTAATTAGTTTGCAAACATATGAATGGTTCATAAGAGACTACATACCACGGTACGAGTAAAGAGTACTTGTCAGAGACGAGGTTGAACAAGGTATCATGATACCGATGATCAAACCTCGGACAAGTAAAATATCGCGTGACAAAGGGAATCGGTATCGTATGTAAATGGTTCAATCGATCACTAAATCATCGTTGAATATGTGGAGTCATTATGGATCTTCAGATCCCGCTATTGGTTATTGGTCGGAGAGAAGTCTCAACCATGTCTGCATAGTTCGCGAACCGTAGGGTGACACACTTAAGGTTTGATGTCGTTTGAGTAGATATGGAATATGGAATGGAGTTCGAAGTTTTGTTCGGAGTCCCGAATGGGATCCAAGACATCACGAGGAGTTCCGGAATGGTCCGGAGAATAAGATTCATATATAGGAAGTCATATTCCAAGTTTGGAAATGATCCAGTGCATTTATGGAAGGTTCTAGAAGGTTCTAGAAAAGTCCGGAAGAAAGGCACTATGGAAGGTGGAGTCCCGGAGGGACTCCACAAGCTTGGCCGGCCAAACCCTAAGGGGAGGAGTCCCAGGTGGGCTCCACCTAGGGTGGCCGGCCACCCTCCCTCAAGGAAAGGTGGGAGTCCCACCTTGAGTAGGACTCCCATCTTGAGTAGGTTTCCCACCAAATGTAGGTTTTGGTGTTGGGGTCTTATTCGAAGACTTGGACTACAACTCTTGGGGCTTCCACCTATATAATGAGGACCAAGGGGAGGGGGCCGGCCAACCCAAGACCCACAGTTGGCCGCACCCCTGAGGCCGGCGCCCCAAACCCTAGCCTCTCCCCAAACCCTAGCCACCTCCTCCTCCACATACAACTCCCGCAGCGCATAGGCGAAGCCCTGCCGGAGTTCTCCATCACCACCGCCACCACGCCGTCGTGCTGCTGGGATTCCGATGAGGATCTACTACTTCCGCTGCCCGCTGGAACGGGGAGAAGGACGTCGTCTTCATCAACACCGAACGTGTGACCGAGTACGGAGGTGCTGCCCGTTTGTGGCACCGTCAAGATCTTCTACGCGCTTTTGCAAGCGGCAAGTGATCGACTACATCCACCCTGAGATCTAATCTCGTTAAGCTTTGCGAATCTTTGAGAGTTAGTCTCTTCATCTCCTCGTTGCTACCGTCTACTAGATTAGATCTTGGCTTGTGTTTCGTTCTTGCGGTAGGAATTTTTTTTTGTTTTCTATGCTACGAATCCCTTCAGATATATCTTCCCGACTCAGTGGATTTATTTTATTCGGCTTAGTGGACTTATTTTCTTTGGCTCTGAATATATCTTCCCCGACTCAGTGGATTTATTTTCCTCGTCTTAGTGCATTTATATTTTTCGGCTCAGTGGATTTATTTTCTTCGGATCAGTGAATTTATTTTATTCGGGTTCATCTATATGGATATTACTGGTTTACTGTTTTACAATACTACCCGATGCGTTTCCGGATCAATGGATTCATCTTCTATGGTTATTACTGGATTTATTTTTCTTCGGGTCAAGGGATTCATCATATATGATATTGGCGGATTTATCTTCAATATATGCTTCATGGTTAATGGTGTAATCTTCAACGTGGATTCATCTCAAATACTTCATCTTGAATTCATCTCCAGTGCTTCATTTTTAATGGCGTAAACTTCAATGGTTTAATCTTCAAACGACTTCATCTCCGATGGCGTAAATTTTTAGTTGATTCATATTATATTATTGTCAATGGATTCACCTTATATGACGCCGAGACCCCGTAAAATCCTTCCGACATCACGACTAAACACTCGGGGGGCTCGACAACGACTTCGCCGCGGGTCACAACTGCGACACGGCGCCTAAGCAACAATCATGACATCACCCCAACAACGCTCGGGGGCTCGGTTATTTCTTCATCAACAATTTGGCGGCATCTATTTTCGCTATTTGGTGGTTTCTACTTCGGCTCGACTTCTTTTCTGCACACTTCATCACGTGTTGACTCCGTTGTGCCCAATAAGCTAAGTGTTCCTTTATTTTACACAAAGTTAATTAAAGTTTACTTTTGTCGTACCGAACACTCGGGGGCTGCGCCATATTTTTTCACTCTACATCTCAGGTTGACAAAAAAAGAATTGCGCCTATGAAAATTGTCTTCAAGAGAGAACCCGAAGAAATTTTCTTGAAGGAGGAACTCGGCGAAATCTTCTTCAGGGAGGACCCGACGAAATTTCTTCAAGGAGGACCCGACGAAATTTTCTTCAAGGAGGACCCGACGGAATTTTCTTCAAGGAGGAACTCAAATCTTCGAGTCCATATGCTCGTCATTTATTCCAATTGCATATTCGAGGAAAAACATACTTCAAGGAAGTCGATAAAGAAAGTTGAGCCTACACCCAAGTGCAAACACTCGGTTGTAGCCTCGGGGGCTACTCCCGTCGGGAGCGCTGGTCGCACACCCGAAGAAATAGAATTCAATATAGCAAGGCAATATAGAAGGAGCATCAAGATCCTATTCGACAAAAGATAGCAGCCTATAAAATGGGTCATTGCATCAGCCGAACAAGGCACTAGACAACATATTCTCGAAGCGCGTCCGCCGCGGTAAAAACTCCGAATGCCGTGACTCGTAAAAAGGTCACGAAGGTAAGACCCCATGATCCGTCCTGTGTGGCGTGGCATCGCACCCGAATACGCTCTGCCACTTTATCCACATCAACAGATGTGAAGAAAAATCCTGGCGGACGCGCTGTGGACCCGATAATTTTGCTGGAATTCAGTTTTGGTAAGTCCTAAAGCGGCACGTTCTGAATTACGCCAGTATCCCGAATTCATGTCCGGGGACGCGAGTTTGAAGTAGGTTTATCCGGATTTTCCACTAGAGCAATTAACTGGTGCCTGATCCGTCAGATGAACCAGCCGCATTTACCAATATCCTTGTACAATATATTTAACGAAGAAAATAGTGTCTCTTCGGTCTCGAAGAATTTGAAAAAGATAAAAAGCACGGAAATTTCATTCGATTCTGTAAATATATAAAGGTTTGTAGACTCAAATCGACTCTACGACTCGAGTGGAGTCTACTCCCATCGGGGCTGCATGGATTTCATTAAGTCTTCGAACATGAGTCGATAAAAAAGGGGGCGGCGCCCAGAAATATAGTCAAGTTCTTCATCGAGTAGTACAACTTGATCTATGCCCAAGTGCAAGCACTTGCCCATAGACTCGGGGGGCTACTCCCATCGGGAGCGCTGCCGCGCACCCGATAGAAAAATAATTTCGAGAATCGTCGACATCGTCTACGCTACACATGATCTACGACATTGACCTGATGTATTTTCCGGATCAATGGCCTCGCCTTGTATTTCTTCGACTTCGGAGATGATTATGCTTGGAGTCTCTACGCAAGTCTTCGACTTTCCTAGACACTCGGGGGCTACTGACATGGGTATACCCTTCGGGTACCCATTATTAGTATACCTGGGTCGGCTCGGCCCAATATGGAGAAGGCCCAAACAAGGCAACCCGAAGAAGTAGTCGACTAGGACTCTTGTAAAACCCTAGGCTGGTTGCATATATAAAGCCAGCCAGGGCACCCGATAGGGGGAGAACAACTGATAATATACCACATAGCTACGCCTACGGGCAACCCCTTGTAAACATACATATGATCAACTACTGGATTGCTAGCAGCACGTAAGGATCCTCCACCGAGGGGACCCGAAGCTGGGTACGTCGTGTGCCTAATCTCGCTCCCGGAATCTCCATCGTCGCTCTCTCCCGAAACCCAAGTCTACAATACGTAGGCATTGGCGAGGTGATCCCTCGTCACCTATGAGATACGTGAGTTGTCAAGGACAACGACATTGATGAGAAATATTTCACTCATTATAAAACATGCTTTCATCTAAAACTTCTTTTTATCAATTATATTGCAAATAAAATTAGCTTTTATGCAAAAGAACCATACAACCTTCCGTTGAAGCCTCATGTCAATATATTAGGTCTTGCATTGAGGGGGTGTGTTGAGTACTCTATGCACTCATGGCAATACTTTTGTTAATATTCAGAGTACTATAAAGATAAGGAAGGCTAGGAAAACTGCAATGACATTGAAGAGTGAGGCCTCTGGACTACATCAACTGCCTGTGGCTGAGATGGAGTCACTTTGCCTTCTATTTATCCACTGTGCTTTCTGATTGTAATGAATGTCACACTATGTGGTTATTCAAACTTTATAATGATTAATTTTTGTACGTCTGTGATGATATATATTTCGCTGTGTCGTCAACATTGATCTTGGAATTGACGAGTAAAATAGCAGGGTCGGAAAGTTAAGTTCTGGTTCTCACAAGATCCGGCGACAGAAAGAAAGAAGAAAGAAATAAAGAAGGAAGGGAACGAACGGAGAAAAACAGGAGTGAAAAGTAAACTCAAGAAAGAAGAAAACATGAAATCTTTGGAAGAGACCGAGCGGTAGCACCGCACTGCTCCACCGCATATGGCGTGGACCTAGAACGGAACTGCTCCACCGCATATGGCGTGGGCCTAGAACGGAACAGCGGTAGAAACATGCCGCACCACTCCACCGCAGATGGGCAGAGACATGAAAACAGATTAGAGGCACGCAGAAGAAAGGAAGAAATGAGGAACCAGGCAGAGGTGAAGCAAAAAGGAAAAGCAAGGCGTTCCCATATGTACACACGAAACCAGACGTTCCCATATGTACACACGAAACCAGACGGATGCAGAACATCACACGTGCCAGCAAATGGCAAAGGCAGAAAATTGAACCAAAAATCTGAGGAAAAAATGAAGCTGTTAAGGTTTCACAAATTTAACCAGATAACAAGACATTATTCCTTGCAGTCATGGTTTCACAAATTTAACTAGATAACAAGACATTAAAATTAAACAGTATACTACTAGAATTCAAGTGATGAGTACACGGTTACACTCCATAGTTTCAGATATATACTTAACATAGCACTGTCAGGCAACCTGAGATAACTCCCGCTAGGCGCTAGCTAACAACAGCCTCGCTGGTAGATCATTCCATCGCTGGAGAAAACCCACGCATTGGATAGCCTTTCAGAAATGGCGACCAGGCCACCGTGACTTGCATCTTGCATAAGCCAACATCAAGCTCACCCCGACTTCTACCAGCCTCCAACGGTTTAAAGAAGGACTTAGCCTCAGCAACCTTGTCACCACCTCGAAGCAACAAGGCAGAAACCATCAGCTGCCCAAGCCTCTCGACAGATACAACACGACGTGAGAGTTCCACCATGCCATCGGCAGCAGCCACCTTCTCCTCGCCTGAATCGAGCAGCAAGACTTCCATCTGAGGCAGACTGGCAGTACCTGCGGTGAACTGGCCGCGGAACCCAGCTGGCCATGATCCCTCAATGACCTGGACTGTTATAGTGGCCTCGACAGAAGAGACGACGATACCGTATGCCAGCTCCAGAGTGCTGAGCTTGCTGCTGTAGCTTCTGCTGCTCACAATCGATTCGAGTGGTTCATAGTGATTGCAACGCTTGATTACGAGGCTTAGATCCTTGTCCTCAGATTCCGAACTGCCCTTCACTTTCAACACAGCGTCAATGTACACAGATCCATACTCGTGCACAACAGCACGGACGGGACCTGTCAGGACTAAATTCCGATCCTGCATACAATACCATTGATCAAGTAGTGCTTCAAGCATTCCTATGGAAAACATTTATTTTAAAGAAATGAAAGTGTCGATGGTTATCTAATCTGTTCATCAAGTTGAACTTAATTATAGTGATTCGAACTGAAAATATGTGGGAGGCTAATGACAGGAAAAACGACTTAGGTCGAGGAGGGCAATTTGCCAAGAGCAAATACACTAAGTTGCATCATCAATGATATTTAAACCAGGCCTTCAAACTGAAGGAACCCCTTTCGATAAATGACAAGTAAACTGAAGTAAAAAAAAAAAAAGGTAAACAGTGAACAGCACTATCTTAAAAACATCACTGTGGCAAGTCACACTTCAGAAGGGGACACCTATCTCTACTACTATTAAAAGAGATAGAGAGAGCAGATCCAAACGATCTGGGCCGTCTGATCACATAATCCAATGATCCAGATTACCAGAAAAACAGTGTTAGACGCCCCTGATCCCACGACTAGGAAATCAATCGAATCAAACCGCTATGGACGGTTTTCTCCAAACGCCCCGCAACCCAGTCCCTACGCACCGAGCTGCACGCCCCCGCCGCCGCGCACGCCGCCATCCGCATTCGCCCTGCATGTTTCGATTTTGGAGCTGCTAACAACATCCTAAAGCACTGCCCCCACGCCCGCAGTCCGCCGTCGCACTGCACGCCGCCGACCGCATTCCATAGCACCCGCCTGGCGCCGCAGGCCGCCCGCACACTGCCCTGGCCGACCTCGTCCTGCCCGACGCAAATTGGGCTGCCCCCAGAGCATTGCGCGCCGCCGACCACGCCTTTCATGATGGGATCTGGGCTGCCCCCACGCCGTCTAGGTCCTCCAAGGCCAGCACGTCCCACTCATCCTTCTCCAATCCTTGTGTGTTTATTTTCAGATAAGCCATGTGCAGCTACAAGGTATGTCACAGAACTCCAAAAAATGTAGATATCATACCCTCAGATAACTCAGTCTCTCAGACCCTGGTTACAGGATGCCCAAAAAAGAGAAATTTTAAGCATTATATCCCTTGCATCATGTATGCCATACTCTTTCCTGATTGTCTGATTCTTGAGGACAAGGTGGTGGTCTACTTAGTATAAGATATCCCTTGATTCAGAGAACCGTGCTTTAAATGTCTCTTGTTGAATTTTGATTGGTACTACAATTATATTCTCTCGCTAATAGTACCACCGTGCTAATGTAGACCAAAAAAAAATCACCTACAAAAAAGTGCTTTAGTTGCATTTTTCTGTTAAAAAAGTGCAATTGCACTTTTCTAGCAGACAGTTGCACTTTTCTAGGGTGATTGAGACTTAAGAAAATCTCAGTCAACTGAGACATAGGCACACCCCCACATATTAATTCTCTATTTCCCGAATGACATGCTACTGTGACTAGAAAATGTTCAACCAACATATTAATCAATGTTATTACCAGTAGCTTTTTCTGGATATGTCATCCTCCAAACATACATGCAAAAAAAAGTTATTGGATGAACACAGTTGCTGCGTTGAACTAGCTTATTATTATGTGAATATACAGTAAAATGTGTCATATATGCCGATCCAAAAGAGGCCGAGAGGCAGAGGAAGAGATAGTGGTATACAAAAATAAAGACGAGATTTCAAAACGCAGGCGCCAAGTATGAGAGCTTAAAAACAGAGAATGACGCCTATCATTTCCGATACCACAGTTGGTAGGCTTGATTGTATGTTGAACAAAAAAAGCGGAGTATATACAAAGACAATGTATAGCCCACCAACAAAAGAAGGCTGCAGCCTGGAGTGGTCTTAATTGTCAAGAAGTGTCAAAATCAAGAGCGATGCCCTCACTGATTTCACAGCATACCCCATCGAGCAACGTAACCAACACATGTAAATGGCACATAACCCCGATTTAAGTCAATATTGTAAAAATGGTCTATGGCTTAATTGTTTCATGTGTGGTTGCAGGGGTATATTCGCATGCAAGCCCGGAGAGTATTGATCTTGGGTGTATGTGGGATAGTACCTCAACTTGCACTGATGCACATGGTAAGAGCCTCGAACATTCAGAGCTTGATTCTCAATACTGTGTATTTTACCAGTTGGCATAAGCTGACAGGGCAAGGTATCTATTTCTCCTGCGCATCGCCACCTGCCACCAGATTCTCATGGCTGAGGCGCTCTCGCCACCGTACGTGTCTATGCGGTCGCCCCGGCGGGCCGAGAAGGCAGGGCATACCAAGCTGCCTATTCAGTATTCACCGCCGTGCATGGCTGATGCCTATGACTACATATCGATGGTAGACCTAAGTACTCCAGATCCATAACTCAGGTTTACTCTCCTTCTAAATTAAGCCTCCATGCAAGTGTCTTAATTCACTCGCAATTATGTTGTGCAAGGCATGTCCAATTATCCTAATTTTTTCTGACATATTAATTAATCATTGGCTCTTTTTGTCATATCATGAGATCTCTATTTCTTTCAGTTGGTTTCTTTTCATTTTATTATCCGTCTGACAGAGTCTACATGAGGTTCTACAACTTTGTTCTAAGATCCACCTCTGTAGTTCATAATCCATTATTTTTTTCCCTTACGTTCATTATTGGTTTTTACAACGTGACCCATGGTCACTAGCACTCAAGGCCTATCCATCCTTATAGAAGGGAGCTGCGAGCCGCAAACCCAGCTAAGAGGGTTGATAGCTGAGCTGAACTCCAACTCAAGCTAACCACCTGACCCTCTGGTCAGTCTCTCAGCTCATTGTTGGTTTATAAATTACTATACATGAGTAGATGAACCTAACTTATTGCATTGATAATTATTACAGCGATATTATGGTTAGTATCTTGCCGTGACAAATTTAGCATTGTTTTGTGATCAATCTGCAGGAACAGACTAAAGATCAGGTGCCATATTAGTGCACGGTGATAATGATGTTTAATTTTTATTTGCTATAAATCTTTGGTTCAGTACGTGGTAGAGATATTGTAATAGCTAGATAAATGCTTTGTACCTATGATTAATGTTCGGAAGTCTTTTCTACAATGATAAAATTTTCCATCCTGCATTATTTACCATATTTTTCCACCAACTTAAATAGTATGGACAGTTTGTTTTCACTACAAACATACTAGCATATACATGCACATTTACATTCTTTCTATATCTGAGCTTATAATGTATATACATTCTTTCTAGATGCGAGCTTATAATTTATCTTCTAATGTCAACATCGTTTTTTTCCTTTGATCATGATTTCTAAATGAGGAATAACGGTTATATTCGCAATTACTTTCTTATCTATTAATATGATGAATTTCACAGTTTTTTATCTGCAAGATGATTGATGCAGTGTTTAGACAAACCAGTAACATAGATTAATCCATTTTTCCCACAGCAGAGGCACATTCAGGAGCAGGAGCAAAAGCGGTGTTGGAGGCCATTAATCGGACATGGTAAGTCGGAGAAGTGTTTTATACCTGAAGGCAAGGATCTGTTTCTGAAGTGGTTTATATACATAAAGGCCATTAATCAGACATGGTAAGTCAATGAAATTATTTCGAGCCTCTCACTCTTCTCCGCTTCTAAATCTGAAAACTGCTCTTCATTTTTCTGAAACTGCTCTGTATTCAATGAATTTTCCTTGTAGTTATGCAACTGTTGGCTACTAGCGGCAAGGAAAAAGAATTATGTGTCATCTGCTAGAACTGTTTCACCCTTCGTGGAGAAATAGTAGCAGTAACGCCACATGTAGTCATCACCATTTTGTCTCAAGAGGATAGTGAGCCAATGAATCATCAGGTCTCTTCTCAGGACGCTCCTCTCCTCCATGGATGTAAAATATTATTCCTTTGGTTCTTGATTGATTTTTATTGAAGTGAACCTCAATGATTTTGATGAAATAAAAACAGTATGTGTAAATTATAAATTTTCTATGTTTGAATATGTTCCTGCAATGTTTGTATTAATCTCTCACGGATCGCCGAGGTAAAAATTCAAAATTTGAAAAAGACGAAGAATAGCAAATTCATAAGAATACAGGTGCGTGCACGTGCGCATTTACTAGTAACTATCAAACATAAGAAAATAAAATATTGATCTCAAAACAGATTGAGGGAACCGAGCAATGTGCCATACAGAAAATAAAACTAGGCCCATCTGCTCCCAAGTCAATGTTTGCTTACACCTGACCAAGGTACCTAACTATTGATCACCCCTGTTTTCTGATATGTTGCACGAAGATATGAGCATGACTAAGTTGACATCCAAAGCATATTTCAAACTCATCCACCAGCAAGTACGCGCAAACAGTTAATGGAAGGACCAACTTAAGTCAACATACAAAAAACTAGGTGGAATGCAACACAGTTCATGTACACACTTGTTGGTCACATGTAGCCTCTTAGAATTTAGATATTAACATGTCCAATGAATTTTCCTAAACCAAAAATCTGTGTTGTATTCCTCAAAAAAAAAAAAAAAATCTGTGTTGTGTACTTTTCATATTGAACTTTTCTTAATCAAATGCTTTCAATATTTCTTTGACATGTTTTCAATCTGCTACAACGTGGATGTGTTCAGTGGTCAAACATAAGCTGCAGCGGACATTATTAACAGTAAATATTGAATTAGACAGCACAGCAAGAAACAAATAAAGAACCTGTTGGGTGAGGGATTGGCAGTTGTCCCTTGTCCGGCAGAAGATAATATTGCGATTATGATCCAGGGCATCACGCATGGAGATCATGCCAAACACATCAAGGGGACACTGTAAACCCCCAGATATTTCGGCAACCTTGACTGAGAAGATCTGTACGGTACTCGGGTTGCAAGTGAGGTGAGGCATTGGGTTGTCCGTGAAGCGCATGCATGGGATAGGAGCTGCATGTACAGGAGATTTAGATTCAGTAAAAAAGCATAACAATATGCATGAACCGATATAGTCCAATCTACATTTGTTATCAGTTTTACAATAGTACAATTGTAGATCTACATGTCCAGATAATGGTGAAACCGAACTTGTAGGAACATCAATCAACCAACATAGGTTTTTTGAGGGTAAACACTGGGAGAGTTTCCCACTCCAATTTTTATTAAGTATAAGAGGGTCTGTACAAAGACAAGATATTTACAAATAGTATATATATATAACATCAAAAGCACTTAATTATTTTATAGTGCTTAGCCAATCCTGAAATTGTTGCGAAAAAATCCTTCATCTTGTGGCTAAGGCTAACTAGGGCAAGAGTAAATTGATTCTTGAAAATCATGTTGTTTCGAAAATCCATATACTCTAAAAGGCAGGTATATAATAATTTCCATACAAAAGGCAGATTAAGCTTGAGTTTAGCATCTTCAAAAGCTTCCAAGACAGATAAGTCGATCAAGTGATCAACATAGGTACAGTAAAGAAGAAATTAAGGTGAAGATATCAAGTACTTTTTTTCTTCTGAAAGGAAAGTGCAGAAGAAATTACTTACTGGTGTCCTCGAAAGAGCCGTACTGACTGGACCATTTATCGTACCAGCTCCGGCGGTACTCGCTGTAATCCAGTTCAGACCGGTCTTCTTGGTTCGGATCCGGCGGAGGCGGCGGCGCCCGCGCCAACTCCGCTTCTGACGCTAGTAACTTGGCGTACATCCGCTCGGAGATCTCGTGCAGCGCCCTGATCTCCCTCGCCTTATCTTCCCGCACGAACTCCATCCGCTCCTGCTCCGTGAGCTCCTCCACCACAATCGGCTCCATGCCGGGGTTCTCCTTGTTCCGCCTCGCCACCTCTTGGTCCAGCCTTAAGTCTTCGACCAGCTTCGACAAAGGATCTGTCTCTTGCCCGTGAAATGGCACCGCCTGTGAAGCCGCTGAAATCTTCCCCGACAATTTCTTTTGCCTTGCCTGCTTTTTCCCCGACCCAGCGGCCTCAGCCAGATGTTCTCTCTTTCTCCCCGCCTCCTCCATTTCCATCTCCATATCACCAGAGATCGGCAAGTTCTATTGTCCTCGCCGCCGTAACCACTAGCAAACCCTACTTCCTTTTCACCTGAGGAAGGGAGGGAAAACCTGAAATATGATGATATTCAGCAATTAGTTAACTATATACTATGTCCCTGAGCCTGCTTGAGTCCTGAACAAACTGCTGCATTCCTAAACTGTTGTATTCGCTGAATGTTGCTGCCAGCCCTACTGTGTGGGGCTGTTAGTTTTGGTCTTATTGCTTTCTATGTG
This sequence comes from Lolium rigidum, assembly GCF_022539505.1. Classification (NCBI taxonomy): domain Eukaryota; kingdom Viridiplantae; phylum Streptophyta; class Magnoliopsida; order Poales; family Poaceae; genus Lolium; species Lolium rigidum. The sequence continues at coordinate 138,096,729 of NC_061512.1, forward strand.
CTGCACCACCTGGAAATGCAGATTGCTAGTGGAGCATTTTAGGAATAGGTTATCCCGTTTCTGATATTTGCTAATGCAGATATCTTGTAGTTTTAGACTTTTAGTTGAAACTACAGTACTTTTGAGTTCACGTTTGATGCAGAATATCTTTTAACTCTTAGAGCGAACTTTGAACTTTCGGTTGATCTCGTTATATGTTTGCTACTCCTGTAGTCCTGTGAGCCCGATGTTATCACGGAGGTACTCAATGAATTTAAAATGGAACATGTATAGGAACGCAACTTTAAAGTAGGGGCATCCTTTTTTCCCGCCGCGTTAGCTCTAACTAATCCATGCTAAACAAGATAGCGAAATTAATCTAGGGCTTGGCATTAGCCGATCGATTCTCCCATCCCCAACTCACTGAACCCCCGGTGCGCCCACGCGCGCGGCGAGGACGAACCCGAGCTCGCAGTTTCTCCGCCGCCCCGCCCCTGATGGCCTGATCCCTGAAGATCCACCACCCCCACTTTCTGGTGCAGACCGGCTCTGGAATCTGAGGTATGAAAAGCTTACCTCCGTGTATGGTAGGATCGATCAGAGAGTCACCGGGCGAAGCACGTGCGATGCCGGCGGCGGCGGCGGCTGGGAACGGCTGCTAGCTAGCGGCGTTGCGGTGGTTCGACCGGCGAGGCTCTGGCCATGGCGAGCGGCAGGGATGAGGGGTGCGGTGGCAGGCCGTGGTGGTTAAAGGACAGGCCCGTCCAGACATGGGGACGGGACGATCATGGCCGGCACGTCGGCCCGTTTGGCTTGCAGGGCTGAAAAAGGCCTGTTTTCCTGTTTTCTGTTTCCAGCGTAAATACTGTCCAAACATATTGGAAAATTTTGAAAAAATCCAGAAAATCAGAAAAATAGTAATATTATGCAAAGATTTTATGTGGCATAAAAAGAGATTTATTATCTGTTGACTCATTAAAAACTCTAACATCTTGAGATAAGAAAAAAGAGTACACCCACTCTAAAAATCTAAACTACATTGCCGGTTGCTCATCCCTCTTAACATGCAACATGTGGTGCCTCACCAAGGGAACGTGCCCTACTGCGCGATGGAGATTGAACTCTTGTTGGCATCTATTGCACACAACTTTACACCTATTAGCATACATTTACCTCCGTTCATCGCGTTGCTTGCCGTGGATGATGCTGATGATGTTGTCGAGATCACCTCATTGCAGCCTCCAATCCCCACAGTCGGCGCCAATTGACAAGGGATTAACTTGTCAATGCCTACGTATTGTAGACTTAGGGTTTCGTAGAAAGTAGAGGGCAAGTAGATCTCAAAGGTTCAGCCGAAAAGGTGCTCGACTAAGTAAAAAACTAGGATTATGTTGACAATAGATTCGATGATTCTTCACCCCTCGGCTCCCCTTTATATAGGAGGGAGAGCCGAGGGATCTTCTTCTCGTACAAGTTACAGATTCCGGGAGACTATCTAAGTCTTTCCCGTATATTTACATGACTCTCGATTCCTGATATAACTCTATCTTCCATATCGACGTTTGTTGGGCTTTTGAGCCTTGAAAGCTTCAGGTCATGGGCCTCCAAATAACCTCGGGTACCTTATTCGGCAGGCCCATTCGGGATGCCTATGTCACATATGTGCACAATTAATCAAAGTTAGATAGGTTTATCTAAAAGTTAGGTGTAGAAGGTATGGAAGTTTATCTATGAGATACTTCTATTTGCAAATTCAGAACATTCTTTTCTCCAATTCTATAAGATAACAACATTTATATTTTGATGGAATAGACTGAGCATATTCTTTTTACAATAGGAATATTTTAGTGAGCTTTGTAACAATTATTTGTTGTTCAATTAGTTTGAGATATAGTCACATAGAGTTATCAACTTAAATATTCAAGTGCATAGAAAGTAGCTCATAAGCATTTTTGCGTTTGTTGACTACTATAAATTTGACATCTACAGGATGACCTATTGTGCCACTAATTCACCAAAAAAAAATAGTTAAGAGGTATCAATAGTTGATACATTATATGAAGCTTCCGGCAGCAATTTGAAGAATGTTTTTTTTATAAACTACAATGTCTGTTTGACTCTTCGTTTGTATCTATGTAGAAAATTACAAGGATGGGCCATTTTGGGTAGAACTAGAAAACAAAGTTATGTTGATCTACTAATTTCATGTTATGTGTTTGTCAGGAGTCAAACTTATTATATTTTCTAGATCTAAATCCTTTGTGTAATATAAATTTTCATGTTAATTTGAATGGAGCTATCTATATGCAAATTCAACTATTTAATATCATCCCTAGTGTGAACAGGTTCTTTATCTTTTCAGCGTAGTTTAGCCAATGACTAATAGTGTACATATAATTCTAGATAGAACCATCTGTCTACACGCCTACTTCTTTATATTTGCTGATACTACTTGTACCCTTTAAAATATACCATATATGCCATCAAGGTATGATACTTGCAGCCATCGTACTATGTCAATGTCATATTTTACAATATATTTTAACATCTTAATATTCTGAATTTAATATTTTCTTGAACAAGATGGGTCGCTCCATGTCTTTTATATGAGTTGACCTATAACGCGCGTCATCCCTATATATACGAGTCGAACTATAACTATTTATCTTTTATGGCAAGTCTCCTTTGATGTCTTGGTCTTGGACTCCATCCTGAACCGACATGCTAATGAGTTAGCCAGCGTAAGTTTCCTCCTGCAAGGGCTTCTTGGGAGGTGGCCATATGACGGCTATGGGTCTTCCTAGTCGTTCGAGCCATCTTCTCCAGAAACTATCATTGTGGTATGGGTATTAAGTAACAGTAAAATTGAACCACCTAGGCCCCTTCTCAGCGTTTTGGGATTGCCAGCCGTCTGATCACGATACTGGACGTTTCAGATCTTCTGGTCGTCCCTGAGCCTCCTTCCTAACTGCGCGACCCGCTTTAGGTACCTTAATCGGGCCGCTACTCCGCAAATCGATTTCCAAGCCTCCCAGTTATTCGGGCTGTTAGGCCTGCTCCCCCGTCTGAAAATCCAGCCCAACGCCGTTTTCTCTTCTGGCCTTGACGCCTCGCCTCCTCTCCCGTACGATCGTGAGCGCGACTGGCAGCTATTTGCTCCATCACCTGCGATCCAGGAAGTATTGAGGTGGGCGACGGCCAGGAGGGCTTCGAGCAAGACGGGGGGTGATCTCCTGCACTCCCTTGCGCTCAGGCTCCACCCTTTCCCACTCGCTCGGATCCAATCGCGAGCTCGCTCATCCCCTCTTTACCAGTTCTGCGCCCGCTCACCCTTACCTTTCACTTTCTTGATGTGATCACGTACGCTTCTGTGGCAGCGGTCGGCAAGATGATACGACCAAGGATGAGATGGGGGGATAGTACCTGCGCTTCTCCGTTCAAACCCAGGTGAGCGATATGATTGCACTGTCCTACACGTATCTGTATCATATTCACTATTCCACTTCATCTTTTATGTCATTTACATTGGACGACCAAAGGAGGCGATTGCATTATATCTGTTTCTTCTCAGTTCTACTCGAGTAATTAAGGTACAATTCTAGATTAAAAGTGGTCAGCGAGCATTGCTGTTTGAACCTCCTTATACAATTCTATTGTTTGGAGCTACAACATGTACACCGCCCTATTAGTCCTATTTTGGTGTTAGTGGCATCATAGATTTTACTTGTACTCTTTGAAGCATATTTGGATCACAAGAATGTGATAAGTAATTCTAAGCTTTGAGTTAAGGAAAGAAAATTGTTTTTTTAATACAGAACTTGTGATTGAGGTATACATTTGTGTCATGGTATCATAGCGGCATTGATGAACGAAGATCAAATTTTCAGAATTTACCAATTCATCACTTGTTGATGGTTATTTTATTTCAAAATTGCATTCTCAGTTATGCCAATTTTATTGGGTAAAGAGATGTTGTAAGTTGTTTATCTCATTTTTTTATCAATCTGCAAAGAACTAAGATTGCCTGATGCATTTATGTTCTCATTGGTATTTGTTCTAACTTCTAAGAAAAAACTACTCCCACCTATCCATTATAAGAGTCGTGGTATATTATGTGCAATTCTGGTTTGGCTGGCACGGTAATGCTAATTCAGCAAGCATTAATTTTTTTTTCTCGAGAAAACGCAAAGGACCTTTGCGTCTCATTTCATTGAAACGATAGTTTTTCGAGCAAGCAGTAATATAAAGACAAAATTGCGTTAGCTATTAATTAATATAATTCTCATACTCCCTCCGTTCTAAAAAAAGCTTCTTAACTTTTTGTAGATACGGATGTATCTATAACTAAAATATGTCTATATACATCCAATCTAGACAAAGTTGAGAAGCTTTTTGTGGAACGGAGGGAGTATATAATTAGTTGTTCCAACTTCAAGCCATTGTATTCTCTGTTGTATGCTAGATCAACAACTATACTCCAAATGTCGAAGAATGTTGAGAAGTGCAATTTCACTATTGCCACTATAGATATCAGCTATGGGACCAAATACGGAAGTAACAAAAAAGACGCAATTTCAAGGAGACCAGCGGTAGTTCCTATTACACACCCACGAGGTATGATATGAACCATCCACTGTTTTTCTCATGATTGATCATTTATCCTTCCTCTGTTTCGAGTGGTTGTTCACCGCCCCTTACCATAGACATAGAGATTTGGTGTGTTGATACATTGATATGCCAAACTGAACCTATGAAAATAATGTATGTACTTGAATTTCCTCTTCTTATAATTATTTCTTCTGTTTCAGTGCTTATGATTTAATTCAGACTTTCTCTAGCTGCCATGAGCATGAGGAGAGACAGGTATGAAGCGAAAGACAACATAAATTGGGTGATTGATCCAGAGTATCGATTGGGTGGTTGTTCCTAACTACTCCCTCAGTTCCTATTTAATCGACGCGATCAAAATTGTGTTTCTCAATGATGCTAGCCATTCAACAGACACCACTCGCTTCCATTTAATCGGAATGGTGGGAATATATTCAAATCGGAAGATCAATGGACTATTATCTTCGAACTGAAAGGCGTATTGAAATATCCATCAACATACATTTTGCATCCTTCGACAACAACCATATAGTGCATCTCACATCATGTGCTGGTTTGTTCATTTTAATCTTGTTTTGTTTACACAGTGAATAGGAACTACTTCATGTGATCATAGGATGTGGTACGCAAGCTCTGATGAGGCATGTGTGCATGACACGACTAATTCGGAAACAGAGATTCCATACTATACCTACTCCGTAGATTGTTGGTAATTTGCATCCCTGCAGTTATTTGTTTGTTGATACAATTGGTTACATTGTACAAAATTTGCCTCTATATAAAGGCGAGTTCTTTGTTTAGGAACGATTATTGTTCTATACATGATACTGTGCATGATAGATTATATTTCTATTTCATAGTTGTGGTGTTATGCAACATAGATTGTTTGAGATATAGTAAGTAATAACTAGATTAACCTTGAAGTTTGCTTAATATGATGTTATATAAATGGGTTAGATCACCTCCGCAATACCTCCTTGTCTTTAATTACGTTCCTTTTTTGCAGGGTTATTGTTGTAGCAACAACACTACATAGAGTTCTATGCCGAAGCGAACAAGGCAGAGGGAAATGACTGCTCATCTAAATTAAAATAAGAATAGCACAATAAGACTTTTTAACAATTCATATGAGAGAGCAACTGATCTGGCTGAGCATGTTTCAAGTTTCAGATACCTCTCTTAAAGTAAGAGGATACGTCACTCGTGCGCAATTTAGAAGCCTCTTATCAGTTTTCTGTGGTACGGAGTTTCCTGGTCTTCATTAGCTAATATAATCTTTATTTCGTGCAAGAACTTGCATTTATTGTATTTGAACTATTATTATCTCATTTATCTATAAGAAACCCTGAAGCTTTATACAACAAGACCCCGATTGGTCTAAAATGTACATATTCTGGTCTGGCAAACGTGTTGCTAAAAATTACGATGCAGATAGTACAAGTTACAAAATAAATTTTCATATCGAAGCTATGTGAGCTTCACGGGGAAACTAACACTACCGCCTACAATAAAATTACATTGTATTCCATGATTTTTTCTTAATAATTTCTTGTTTTGCGGAACTTATTTTTGTGGACATATGTATTGTTTCTCAGGAATTAGTTTCAGTACGATTGGTATATTGCCTCACGTATCTTAATATGTCCTTTTGCTATCCTAGCATATGAGGTTCCCTTGAATAGCCTTAGGTGGGTATGTCTTTGTGAAATTACAGTTTTGTTAATTTGGCTTTACAGGAAGGGGTTGTCATAGCTAACACATGCAGCAAGTTAGGGCGCCAATATGCATCATGGCGTGGGTTGTATTTTCTGATTAAACTGAGGCTTCCGAGGTCCAACAATCAATAGAGACTGCTGCAAGTAGTGAATATATTGCCTTGGCTGATCTTACCAATAATAGCGGGTTATGTCTGCTTAGTAGAATTTTATTTCATTGTGATTTCTTTTATCACATTATTTACATATAGTTATTTTTGATTAAGGGTTAGGGTGAAAATGCCACAATGAAATATCAGTTCTCGTGATTTATCCTGGGCATATTTTAAATTTTAGAAATTACAATTGTGTTTTTTCTTGTATTGGAATGTTGAATACAAATGTTGAAGAGATCACAATCAATAATATTTTCGTTTGGTTCGTGGGGGACTTGGTTTATAATATTTTTCCTCTGTTATCATTTCATTGTATATATGTTAACTTTACAGTGAAAATTTCCGCATCATTTTCTGCTTTCAATTTGTTAGCCCCCTCATGTGTGCCATCCTTTTTGTTTTATGAATCGCCAGCAATTTTGAGTTCACTATTTGAATTAGTGCTTCGTCTACATACTAGCAGCATGTCGTTTCAAGGAGAACCAACAAATATTTGTTGTCTACCCGTGGCATGTAGAACTCCATTTCACATTAGATTATGGCTATAAAACAAGTGAATTCTCCTGAATTCATAGTGTCATTCATTTCAAGTCATTAATTATGATATGATGACCATAAGAAATCCTTAAGGTCATTTATAAAAGTACTTACTATGTTGTAATTCTGATCTTCATTTGTATTTACTTCCATGTTATATATGTGGTCATTATTCGTCTGATTTCGCCTTATTCTTGAGATTCAAAGATTTTAAGACAACATGTGTCAATGTCTATATGATTATATCTATGCATAATAATAATATGACCCATAAAAATTTATCATGTGTTATTGTAGTTCAGAATATCTCAAGTACTTCTAAGCTTCTTTTCTTAAGATGGACGGGCGCGGCAACGCGCGCTTTTATGGTCTAGTACTTCATAGGTATGCCATCGACATGGTCCGATTCCGGCGCCCGGATGGCCCACATGAACTATATTTTATCTTCTTTAGAATGGTATTTACTCCGTTTCAAAGAAGATGTTCCAACTTTTTTCAAATAGCATTTATCTTCTTTAGATGTTCCAACTTTAGAATGGATTATCTACAACCGAATTGCTAGTTCTGAGCTAGCTGAGAACTATCTTATTGCCCAGTTAAATCCAAAACCGACATATTTGCATCGTGATTTGTGCGTTATATGAGCTGCAAGAGGAGTTGCAAATGTGATTTTAAGTTGTAATTGGGGTTGTAACTAAGATTTTTTAGTTGCATGTGGGTTTTGCAACCGGGATTTTGCAGTTGAAAGTCGAGTTGCAACTCAGGTTTTTTTAGTTGCAAATCGAGTTGCAATTAAGATCTTTAAATTGCAAACCAGTTATGAGAATTACATAACTTGAGTGAGAACTAAGTTTTTTTTACCATGAATACTATATTTTTGAAGTAGCAAAAAGTACAAGGTAGAAGTACACGAGATCAGCGATTACAAAATAAATCCTAAAGGAAACGAGCAATTCTTCGAGGTCTTCAAACTCTTTGTTATTCCAAGACATAATCTTATACTTTTCGTACAAAAATGACATAAATGCCAAACCAGAGACCTGTAAATACCCACGATGATTCTCCCATAATTTTAATTTAAACTACAATGTTGCACGCGCTTAATCATCAACACCAACAAGGGTACCAACACCAGTTTTAGAGAAAAGTAGGCGAACGGTTGTTGTCGATGGGTATCGAGAATACGAATCGTCATTGTCAAGATCGTGAAAGCCGGAACAAATATTGTGAGGAAAATCCTCTTCACAGCATCCATGAATTTTTTCAAACCAGTTATTTAAAATAGTCCAAAATCGAGCAGGTTAAACAAGATCTGAAGAATCATACCTAGAGAAAATTAACCTTCCAACACCACCATTAACATCGAGAATAAGATCTCGTCATCGAACGAAAGGATGAAGATTACTTATTGTAGACGGTACCATCTTCATCGATGTGGAGGCAAAAACCCTAAACTAATCTATGAAAAACTCTACTTTAATGAAAATGAAAACTCTACCATAGACTTCCAATCCCTCCCGACGCCGGCGACAACTAAGTTAATTTTTAGTGGACTTAAAAATTAGTCATACTCTTTTTATAATTAGTAAACAGAAATTCAATTCGGCTTCTGGTATACTAAAGAATGGAAGTTTAGGGAATTTGTTACCAGCCTAGAGTTGCTCTGCAAAGTTTGTCCAAAATATCCGCCCAAGGGGAAAAGGGGGAACTAGAAAAAAAAACATGTGGGTCGTTTTGGGCATATTTTTGAATATGCTGTTTTATGGTTTCTTTTGACGGGATTTGCTCTGCGCCGCACATTTTTAGCCCTTAAATTATAGGGAAAATTTGCTACAGGACACCGTTATTTTCTGGCGTTTGCCAAAACACACCGCTCGATTGTGTCTTTGCCAGGTACCATTACAATTCTGTGACACATTTGCCAGAACACACCACCTGGCCGAAAACGGAAAGTTATACATTTTGTCTTCAAAACCAGTCATCCCATGTAAAAGTGCAAAACTTTCCGTTTTCGGCTAGGTGGTGTGTTCTGGCAAATGTGTCACGAAATTGTAATGATACCTGGCAAAAACACAATCGAGCAGTGTGTCTTGGCAAACGCCAGAAAATAACGGTGTACTGTAGCAAAATTTTTCCCTAAATTATATGGTTTAAAGGGTCAGGATTTACAGGATCTAATAATCTCAGAGGTAACACTAAGGAATGAAAATTTAGGAAATCTGTTACCAGCCTAGAGTTGCTCTTCAAGTTCGTAAATTTTCCAAAATATCCGCACAAGGAAAAAAATCGACTTCAAGCTTTTCGCAGCAAACCCCAAACCCTCGCCTTTGTCCCGCCGCCACCCACCGACCATGGCCGACGACTACGAGCTCGCGGCCCTCCACGAGCAGGTCGCCCTCGCGTCGTCCGCCGCCGTCTCCGCCTCCGACCTTGACCTGGCCTTCCAACTGCAGGTCTCGGAGGCCATCGAAGCATCCCTCCGCACCACCAGCAGTAACCCCTCTTCCAGTACCGCCGCCGCCGCCCCCTCATTCCAGCCGGCCCCTGTGCTCGAGTCTTCGGACGTCGCGTACGCGCTAGCGGTCCACGCCGCGGACCCGGCGCGCGCGGAGGAGGACCGGCGCGACGCGCAGGGCTGCCGCGCGGCCCACGCGCAGGCGGCGGCCGCCGTCCGCGTGGCGGCCCACGACGCGGTCTTCGCCCGCGAGCTCGCCGCCATCCCGGAGGGCCAATGGGCCCGCGACGGCGACAACTTCGAGCGGCCGCTGGACCCGAGCCGGCCTCTGTTCCGCGTCCTCTTCAAGGGCCTGTCGAGCAGGGGGGTCGTGGGGCCTCGTGACCGGGACCCTGGCGTGGCGGCGCTCGCCGTGGCCCTGTGCAATCACCAGGGGAATGTGGTGCTGAGGGTACAGAAGCCGGTGGAGGCGTCCGCGGGCGGGCGCATGACACTCGAGGTCATGGCGCTCACCGAAGGCCTGCGGGAGGCGCTCGGGCTGGGGATCCGAAGCGTCAAGATTGTCACCGATTACAGGGTGCTTCACAACCATGTACTATGCCATGGTACAACTTGTGAATCCGTACGTGTTCGGTTTGCAGACTCGAGTACCCACATTGTCACGCCGCGGAGCGGAACGGTTTTCCGTCCGCGTTGCCGAGGTGTCTTCCGATCGCGATGGGTTCTCCGCCCCATCCCAGCTTAATTACCTCCGCATCCGCGTTACAGCTGGCGGCGCGCTCAAGACCCGAGCGTTCGCGACGAAGCCTTTACTCGGCCGGACTAGGCACGTGCCGCGCGCGGATTGATCCCCGTCTGCTCGTTTCTTTCAACCTTTCGGTCCCCGCGCGCGGGCTGATCCAGGCGACACCAACCTATCCTATCGCGTGCGTGCGTGCTCGCCTTTTTCTCGCTCATCCTCGATCGGCTCGGCGTGTTTCATCCATTCTTTACCTCGCGAGTGTATGTATGTTCTTCGCTCCTTGCTGCTGCGTTCTCGAGTGTATGTCACGGGCCGGTTTCCAAAGAAAAACTGCCTAGTACGTTAATCCATCGAATGGAGGCCAGAAACGAATATACTCCACGGTCACGGATGCACGTACAGCAATCAATTCAATACGATCTCACTACCTCCAGGCTGATGATGGATTGCTTAATTCTTCATTCCTAGTACAACTACAGTAGTACTTTTTTTTTTGATTGGGAATAAAAAGAGAATAAGGCATACTCCATGCGTGAACCCAAAAAACATTCTTTACCGTCGTCAATCTTAATTGGTTCACCTGCTCCCTCACTCCGCTTGCTTTCCATGAATTCAAATAATCTTTACTCCTCCCGCACCTACTCGATCAATTTCTTTCTCTTTTGCCCAAAATGCATGCTCACGCACACAATACCTGGGAAACAGAATACCCCCTCCATCCACAAACAAGATGTCTGTGCTTTATTAATTTTTCTCGTGTATCTACACACTAAAACACGCTTAGATACATGTATATTTTTTTTTTACAAAATTGAGGCATCCTTTTACGGACGGAGGGAGCAACAAAAAAAAAAATACCCAAAGCTAACTAATACGGCATGACCAACACACTCTACTATTTCCAACACCTTTTCATGCCAAATAATGAATATGCAAAACACAAATTTTGAACCTTTTTCTAAATAGTACAAAAATCCAACCCGCCAAGCTCTGGTTCGCAGCCACAGGAAATCCACCACACGGTCGCAGGGCTTCGATGGACTTTCATCACGAATTTGGACTTAAAGTGCTTATGGATAGGACGGCTACCGCTCAATTCTAGGCACGACATGGCATCCATGGCAAGGACTGATTCTCATCAACCTCTCGCTAGATCTGCACTAATCACTCTTTATCTCTTAAATACTATTGCACCATTGAACACACAACTGACACCATCGGATCAATTTACATGCTTCGTCGTTGTCTTCTGCGGCCCATAAATGATGCCGGTTCTCAATAAACACATCACAACCTTTTTCCTACTGCGGAAACTCCCACTGTGGATGAACTCCCAGGCGCCACCTCCGCCATACCATGATTCTCATGCATGGTCGTTTCAACCTTGGTGTGTTCTTCCTCGCTCCCTCCTTTCTAGCTAGGGTTTTGAGTGTGGGCTTAATTGGAGGCCAGAACGCGTGAGACCAAAAGTCTAAGCCCCACTTCCTCGAGTCGCCCAACTAATAAGATTTTCATAACATATGGATCGCCCCACATCTACCGATCCGAACTGTTCACACGCCACCGATCCAACGGCCCAAAACCCTCCTCACCGCCCCGAAAACACTACATGCACCCACCCACGCCTTGCACTATCCCAACGCACGCAATGTACTTCCCACCCCAACTCTTCCATCTATAATGACGCCCGTCGTTCGAGTTCCCCTTTTTGCTCTCGCGATCCAGCGCCGCCAGACCAGCCCGCCGCCGCCCTGGAGCCCCTTATGAGCACCCCCTCCGCGATATCGACGTTGTTGTTGACCGTTTTGTCGAGTTCTCAACTATAGGTAGTTGAACAATTATGGATGGTGCATCCATCTTAACAAGGTGGCTGGTAGAAATGGGACTCACATACGTCCTACTTAGCTACATATATATAGTTCTTCCTACGTTCTTTTTTAATTGACTCAAATTTAGTATAAAGTTGTACTAAATCTAAGTCAATTAAAAGAGACTGGAGGAAGTAGTACAAGTGAAGCAATAGAGTATATATGCTCACGCACATATCGAATAGTAGAGATGGGAACGTCTCATGTAGACTGCGTGGTGGTTTTAGGCTTTAGGCGGCAAAGGATTTGCAGTTTGGGTTTTGGAGGCCAGTACCCACCCAACCAAAAAACGCACGCCTTCCACTTCCACTTCCCAACGCACGCATTTCGGGTGTGTTTGGTTTGGTTCCCTAAGTAGCCCAGCCAAAAAAATTGGTTGCCTATCAAGTTGTGGTCATTGTTTGGTTTGTAGCCAAAATTTTGGCTGCCAATGCATGTCCACCCCTCTCACTTACAGATTCTAGCCAAATAATTGGCCCAAAGTGGGCAAAGGATTTCTTGACCAAAAAGTTGGCAGCCAACTCTTGCCAAATATTTGGTAGGGCTGGTGTGGGCACCAACCAAACACACCCTTCTTCTCCATCCATCCATTAACTGCGCCGCCGCCCGCTCCAGTTCCCCTCTCGGCTCTCCTGATCCAGCGCCGCCGTGCCTCCCTCCCGCCGCCCTGAAGCCACTTCCCAACGTATCCCCTCCCCATGGTGACCGGGGAACTCTCCATCCACAGGTGACGCGCGCGCGAGAGGATCCACCGTCGGGCGGACTCCATGGTCAAGCTCGTGCATGTTGTTGCCCGACTCACGGCGAGCGATCCCAAGGCAGCGAGGTCATGGGGCGGGCGGTGGAGAAATCGGCGACCTCCGCCCCTAAACCAGCCCCTCCTAACCAATTCCACGACCGGCGTGAGGAGCTCGCCGTGGCGCTGCATCGCCGGCGGGGAGGCGCGGAGGAAGAGATGGTGGTTGCCTGCCCGGAGCTGCTGCTACCTGCAACCACCGCCCCGAGCTGCTTCCGCCGGCGACGTCCCCAAGATCCTACCGCCGGCCACTTCTCCGGCATGCTGCTGACGGTCACACCCCAGCCATCTGCTGCGTGGTGAGTTCTATCGTCCCCTCCTGCATCTACTTTTGCAGAAAAGAGTCTCCTTTTTTTCTGCTGGATTGAATCGTGTGTGCATAGGTACTATGCACACATGGAGTAGATGGGAATCCATTTGCTAAATCAAAACTCGTTCTGTGCAAGCATGTCCATACTCCACACCTGTATATATTCCGGTTATTATATAAGCAGACATGTATGCTGCTGAATCTGAATGTTGTGCATACCAATATTTGCAGGATTCAGATGTAGACTTACGAAAGACGATCCACATCATGATGGAAGTGACGCTTCTGAAGTAAAGCAGCAAGATTGTAAATGTGGTCTCAAAACAGAGAAAAAGAAAAGAAAGTCTTCCACGGGAAAGGTACCCTGCAAAACTGTTCGCTGCTGAACATGTCACGGTCCACAATATAGTTAGTTCTATACGTTGCTTATGATTTGCATATATTTGCTGCTTTATGTTCAGATCTCCAAAGATGAAAAGAATGCACTCAAACCATGCTTATCGTCACGTTTTCTCTGGATTGGTGCATGTCCTGTGAAGAGTAAATTTATCGAGTACCTCAATCATGTAAAGCTGGGTCATGTGCCAAGGCTGACTCGTGTTGAGTTGGGTATTATATAGAGGTCCGTCATTTTCAATTGATTTGTTTGCTTCAGCTATATATGTTTGTATTCTGAGTCTAATTTCTGCAGGTCTCTTGAAAATCCACTTTGACTGTCGAAGTGGTTTTTACACGAGGAGAAAGAGAAGCTTTCTTGGTATCATGACTCAGTGAGACAACACTATGTTGAACTCCAGTCTGGTGTTCAAGAATGTCAACCGGCTGATCTCGCTAGACCTTTAGCAGTTGGACAGCTGCCACAGCCTGTCATCCCCAAACCAGGGAACTTCGTGATGGCAATGTTTTTACTCTTGACTGTGATAGTTGCCGGGTTCAATTTGATCGGTTGGAGCTAGGTGTTGAGTTTGTGATGGTAACCAATGTTTTTCTGTTTTGATCATTTTGGTGGCATGTCTTATTTTATCTCTTATGGTTTAAAATGTTAACTGCCGATTATTTTTGATTTTCTGTATTGCACTCTGCAATGCATGCTTTCAGTAAATTGATTCTCTTCATTCATCCATCTGAAAAACTATGAGAGTAACTAATGCTGAACTGAAAACTAAGAGTAATACATGTTTGTTTTAACTCTGCTGTCATCACGTTTTCATGTTGTTAAATCTATTTTTTTTATTGCTGGGAATCATTATCAGTTGCTTAGTCCAATCAGAAAGAAAAGTTGTTTTATGCACTCACATAGTCTGCAGAAAACAATTTCGATTTGCGACCGGAAGTTTCTACCCTGAACTATAATTGTAAAATGTAATAAATAAATATGTCTATGAAAAGATTATCTTTGTAGACAGTAATCTAATCTACTGATATTTCCATATGTTCAATCTAAAAAACATAAAATATCTATTGATCAAAAGTAAATTAACTTGACTTCAAATATTCTAGGACAACTCTTGTTTTATTTTGGAGGTAGGACAATATACATTTTCTGTTTTGTTCGTTATACTTTAATTTGATTTGCTTTCCTTGCACAACTGTACCTATTCTATTCATTTGTTTTATATCCGAGGAAGGGGCAGCCTTATGGAAGAATTTTCTATCTAAGTGGCTTAGTGCAAATGATTGTTCTCTATGCTTGCTTGAATATAATAACAAAACAAATATAAAGATGGCATATTGGCATGTCAAATAGGTTACTCATCCACAAAATGTTTTTTAATGTTAACAAAGATTTTTTTTACTTTGCAGGGTATTGATTGTATGCCACTACACCCACTGGAAGTTCTCCCTGAATCTTTCCGACAGCAAAATATCGTGAATAAATACTAGAAGCTTCCCTGAAGTAAAATTGGAGGATCGATTCATAGTGTATGGTGGTGGCGGTGCAGCAAGATTCGTACCAAATGTGAGTTTCAGCGGTGCTGATGCAACTTACTTTGTACATTTTAGTTACTCAATATGTATTTTAATTAAGGAAGCTAAGGTGACAGCATATGTAGTGGGAGATTTATAATACATGTACTCGATGTGGAATAACCTATCTGTTTGTCTGAAGCATTGACTATTTTATTTTGTCCTTGTACTTCTCGTGTTACCGAAGTATAAGACTTTGCTTTGTTTTTAATTTGCGTGTATGTCGTCTACCTTTTTGTGAGTGACCAGGAAACGTTCAAAGTGACGGGGGGAATGCTTTTGTGAAAATAGGAGAAGAACTAGGCAATCTAAATATCCGTGGTACCGGCTCTGGTCCTAGCATACTAGGCATAAGGCGGATACCTACCGACTCAGGACAGCATGTCAAGATAACAGCATGTCTGGCCACTTTGACCCTATGACAACCAATGTTTCTAGTCCAAGGTTTCCCAACGGTCGTGATTTCGAAGTGCAGTTTCCTTCAGAGCTGATTTCATCCTGTGTAGCTCCTTATGATACAGGTATAAAAACCATAGAGATCTCACATATTCTTCGAGTCGTAATGTGTCTGGTGGTCTAATCAGTGGTAATCTTCTTAATGCATTAGAACCACATGAAGAAGCAGTATCATCCTGCTGAAATGATGCACATTCTCGATTTGGTGCTCTCGCACCTACAGCCGTGCAGCTCCCAGAACGTCCCTATCTACAGGGTGATTGAGATGTGCATGCGTATCATCAAGAACCAAATGTTAGCGCTGATACCCACCCCTAGTGGCTAGTGGTAAAGTTTGAAGCTGAATATGATTTTTTTTTGTTCAATGCATCTGTACTAAGACATTGTCAAAGGAACATGAGGGTCAAATCTTATTATCTTAATAGCTGCAGCTTTTCTTGAATTATTTGGTCGATATATATAGTTGAAGTAAGAATGACTATTTTTTTTATTAGTTGATCGGTCATACATATATATAAATATGATCACTTCTTTCTTCAACTTGTCTATTTGCTATGTGATATACTCACATTTTTTTAATCCTTTGCATGATTTTGGAGATTCGGGTCATTTTAAAATCCATGTCATGTGATCTTTACTTTTACCTGCAAATTAGATATCATATGCAAATTGTCCACTTAATTGGCATTAGGTAAATTATATTACATTTCATCAAGTTAGTCAATTCATTGAGTAAAGCATTCAGTATAACATATTTTACCTGGACGACATAGTATCTTGCGGTACACAAGTTAGCTGGTGGTGTTTGCTAGTTATTATCGCCATACATTTTTCATGCTTACGGAAATGAATGTGTTTTGGAATTAATAGACCATTGTCACGCCATAAAATCGAGTACTGATCAGCCTGATCTAAGAGGTTTAGAATGATAGAATCTATGATGGAGTGATATTTAAATCTGAACTTAACTACTATATAGAACATGCAAAATGGTCTACTCATGTGAA
This sequence comes from Lolium rigidum, assembly GCF_022539505.1. Taxonomy (NCBI): domain Eukaryota; kingdom Viridiplantae; phylum Streptophyta; class Magnoliopsida; order Poales; family Poaceae; genus Lolium; species Lolium rigidum. The sequence continues at coordinate 138,113,325 of NC_061512.1, forward strand.
GTGATAGTTGAATTAATGGTATTTTGACATGCTAAACTTGCTACCAATACAGAGTGCTTATTATGTGTTATGCCTTGATCATTTTATTGAAATAAATTGCTCTTACTTGGCTTGAATATCTGTACTTGCTTTGGTAAAATACTCAATTTGATGTTGTTGCTTTCATACTAGGTGAAAATAGGTATGTTGTCATTGAAAGAAGCATTTGGTACTGATATAGCTATATTTTGTTCTCACCTTCTTGTAGAAAGAGTATCATATGCTATTAATACCGGTTATTTTTCTCGGTAAACTGGTTGTTGGACAGTATGCATCAAGAATGCCACTAGCAACAACGTCACCAAGGTGGTGCCTTCACGAGGGATAACGAGGCCTTGGTCGGGTACCTCTTCGAGTGGCGGTCGGTCTACTGTGATGTGCATGGTTCTACTTGTCACTACTATGGCTTGCTCTATTGTTGTTGTGGCTAAACAATAGTACTACTTTACTGCAAATGTTCATATGCATACCTCGAGGAGACATAATCTTATTGTATATCATACTGGAAGTTTTCAAATCAACTGTTGAAATTTCCCATTAGTGTTGAGAGAAGAAAAGAGAACTTAATCAATCCATCTTGGAAGTGCATATAGGAAACTTGTACATTCTCAGGTTCAAAGCGCATATTATTTTCCTGCTTATCCATAGAATCTTATGTAGGGAAACTATGTGGCCGTGATAGTGATTGCAAGCTAGATCCAAACTTTCTTGCTCAGTACTCATGCTCATGTTCGTGTCCATGCAGAAAAAATCAAGGACAGCAATGTCGGCCTCCCTAAGCTCCCGGTGGTGGTTTCCTTGCCTGGGCTGCTGGCGTTGGCGTTCCACATGGAGCAAAAACTAGTGTCTTCCAGGAGAAGGACAATGAGCCAACGTTGTTCCTCCAGATGCGCTGCCTCCGTGACATGCAGCGCTGACCTGCTGCTGCTCTTTTCCAACAGCAACGACGATGTCAACAATGGTGAGTACAGTAGACCCGTCCGCTTCTCCTCATGTGTTTTTTGTGTGTGGTGAAAACCCTTGCTTAACTAACCTGTTCTGGGTTCATGGTTGGATGTGGTGGTAGAATCCAAGGCGGTAGTGATGGCACGAGTGGGGTTACAGGATGGGCAGCTTGTCCAAGACGGCGCCCTGCCAATTACTTCCTCCACTCGAATACTAGGGACAAGAACGACTACAACGGATAGGTAGTACTTATCTGTGCTGTGACGAATGGACTAATGAATGAGCTGATTTGATTGATAGTTTTTTCGTGTTCTCTGGATGAAATCTCATTGTGGATGATTAGTTCATTGGCTGAGCTGAAACCTTGCACTCGTCTGTGTACAGGTGTTCTATGTTTACATTTTAGATTTATATGGTGTTTCCTTAGATCGGAATCATGCGTCTGCATGTGTTGTGCAACAGTGAACTAATTATCCTTGTGTACTTGACGAATTAATATGTATACATGGATATGATCAATTTGTATCTATGTATGCACCTTGTATCTACATGAATTCTTTTGTATTAAAATGTGGCGGACTTTTTGACAATGTGGGTGCCATTTGAGCATTCTTGTTTGCTACCCTGTTTTTGCATTCTGCTTTATAGAATAGCAAGCTCCTCTATGATTATAAGTATCATCATAAGGTTATAAATAGAGCTATACTATTTATCTATTCTTTTTTCTTGCTTCATAATCACTTTATTGATTTAATGTGCAATTCTATGATATTTTCTTTCTTTTACTTATATTTCCATCTATCTTAACTGCAAGTTGTAGAAGCCTGAGAGCATAGGAGGCAGCAGGCTGATGCATGACTGGTGGGTGGCCTTCTTCTGCGACTCTGCGGTTTTTTGGTAAGTTTCTGGTTCCACTTCTTATTGTGTGATGCCATGCAATCTAGCCATGGTTTTACTTAGTTACTGGCTAGATCGAGCTGATTGATGTGTATGTTGCCATGTTCAAACTTGGCTCAGGGACACAAAGTTAGTTTTTCATGTAGGATAGTTGCAGTTGGTGCTAAAAATACACAAAGTAATATCATATATCTGTTTGGGGATTTCTCTTGAACTGAAGGTTGTGTTTTTAAGTGACTGCTTTATATGTGTATTGTCACGTTCACTGCACTGTTGCAATTATTACGTGAGTTGTGATTACCACATACCTGGGAGCTGTGTTGCACCATTGCACTAAATAGCTGATGCCACTACTTTCTGATTTAAGCAACTTGTAATATTGTTTAAATTTTTTTTACTTGTAATGTTATTCATGGTTGCCCATAAGTATCACATTGAGCTAGATAATATCCACCCTTGTTATGTGGAAGCGCATGCAAACTTTGAACGAAAATCAAGATGTTAGAATATGAAGTCTACTGCCTACTAGGGTGTCAAGGTGGGATCCCGGTGGGATGTCATTTTGTACTAGGTAGTTCAAATTTTGATGTCAAAATTTGTACTAAAAAAATCAAATTATACTACAAGTGGGACAAAAGTGGGATCCCACTTGACACCCTTACTGCCTACTACTAGTAGTAGTTCATTATTTGGGTACATATCATATATCACTGAAACATGTAGTCAAGCTGATATATTATTTACCATTAAAAATATACAGACTGCTGATTCTCTTGAGGATTCGTGGATATACTTATTTTACATCGGAAACTAGGTATGCATGATAGCCTTTGAATTGCTGGGTGGGAAACTAGGACTTGATGTGATATTTAAGTATTGAAATAAAGAATGCTATTACTAATATGCATGGTAATTGTTTGGTTATATGGCACATATCCCTTGAAACATGTCGCCGAGCTGAGATATTGTTTTGACTTTTTACAGGATATTGTCTACTGATGTTGTTGATGGTATAATTATTTTACGTTGGTAACTAGGCATTCATGATTAATTTTAGATTTCTGGTTGTGAAATTAAGATTGGATATGATATTTGTGTACAGAAATGAGGAATGTTTTACTAAACTGACATGATATTGTTTAGTACTAGGGGAGGTATGCCACATACACATTGGAAGTCTAATGCACTGTTTGATGTGTAAGAGATGAGGACGCATCTCCTCTTGTCTCCAAGTTGAATTGAATAGATTTGGTTCCATCTTTAATATGGTGGAATATTTTGATATATTGGGGCATTTCTTTGTTTTCTTAACTACTTGCTAATGTATGATGTATCATAACACCCTTATGCAAGTGACTGGAGTTTTAAGCCCTCATAATTCAGCCTTATGTTCCTTGCTATTCTAGTTCGCAAAAACTCCATGGACTGATTCCTATAACACTAATATGATAAGCCTTCTACAGAAAATACAAGTGTTCTTTTATATTATGGTTTTATGATCTTTTTTAGACCTCATCTATCTTTTACTTAATGCTTTGGATCAGACAAAGTCATCTCACTACTCTCTTGTATATTATTAGGCCCTTCGATTTCCTTGCCGACCGGCTATGTACTACAGCTCGCCTCCTGCTCCTCTCTCTCGTCGGGTGTTCATTTCGGTGTTACCCGGTTGTTATGGCTCCAGTAGTGTTGTTGTTGCTGATGTGCTCGCCACGTCCTACACCATGATAGGAATATGATATCGACTCAGAGAGGACCATCATGCCCATGGACATGGAGAAGCAACCTGGTGCCTCAGGTCTGAGATGGTCACAAGGTGAGTAACTCCTTCATTGGGTTGTGTTAAATGCCGCTTCAATCATTTTGCGATTTGTCGTTGATCGGTCGCTATGGTTGATCCAATGGTTGTCCAATGATTTGCCGTTGTGATGTCCAATGGTTGCCTTTGTTACTTCCTGATGTATTGATCCACTCTGTAGTTGTCAAGTCTAGCACACATATGTGGTAAGTTGAGTAATAATCAGTCTAGCACATGGATGTACCTTCGCTATCTTGCTAGAAGTATTTGTCACCAGCTTGAGTTTTTTGTTCCACTCATTTCTCCGCTGTGTGTTGTGAGATGCCATGCCATCTAGCCATGGCTGTACGTAGTTCCTGGCTAGATTGAGCGATGAATATCTATGTTGCCAGGTTCAAAGTTTGCTCAGGGAAGCAATATTAGTTTTTCATGTAGGACAGTTGGAATTGGTGCTGAAAATGCACAAAGTAATATCATATCTCTATTTTTATTAAATTTATATTCAAACGATTGAGAACAGTTGTCATCGGTCTGCTATGGGGAAGTCTCTTGAACTGAATGTTTTTTAAGTGACTGCTTAGCATGCGAAATATCACATTTCTCTAAATGCTTTTTAAGGGATATGTTGCAATTACTATGTGAGTTGTGATTACCACATACCTGAAAGTTGTGTTGCACCATTACAGTAAATAGCTAATACGTGAGTTATGATTACCGCATACCTGGAAGCTATGTTGCACCACTAGCTTCTGATTTAAGCAACTGCTTGTGATCTTGTTGAAGTCTTTTTTAATTGTAATTAATATCATAGTTGCCCATATGCTTATGATATTTGAGTATCACATTGAGCTAAATAATATGTACCCATCTTGTAATGTGGAAGCGCATGCAAACTTTGAACGAAAATCAAGATGTTTGAATATGAAGCCCGCTGCCTACTACTAGTAGACTAGTAGTAGTTCATTATTTGGGTACATATCATATATCACTGAAAGGTAGTCAAGCTGATATATTATTGACCATTAACAAATATTGACTGCTGATTCTCTTGAGGATTGGAGGTTATTCTAAATTAGAATCTGGGCATTTATGATTACCTTATCTGGGTGGGAAACTAGGACTTGATGTAATATTTGTGTATTGGCTAGGAAAGATGCCCGGGCGTTGCACCGGGAAAATAAAATTAAACTTTTGTAGAATATTTCTTAATTTTTATTAATTTTACTGTATTTTTATTTGATCTAGCTAGTCTTATATTTTTGTTTTTATTTATTCTACTATGTTATAGCTAGTTTTTAATTTCTTTCCAAATGCACAATTCACAATCTTAAGAGAAAGAGAAATCTTCAGATTCATAAATCACAACTCACCTCAAAATTCTTGCAAAACTTGTGTAGCAATTTTCTTCTACATTCAGTATATCTTTATAGGTTGCACGTGTCCTCACTATACTATATTATATATACACTGTGTGGAGGTCCTTGATAAAAGTTGTTTAGTGTTCAATGTCCTGTGAGATAGTATCACTGCTTAGAACTTCCAATATTTAGCAATAAGTTTGACAGAAGTGTTTTTGCAGACTTTATCAGTTCTTTCTGCACATATATTTCCTACAGGACAAATTCAAAGCAAGCAGCAAATCATAAGTAGTACAGCCCAGGAGCTGAATTGAGTTTCTGAACACATTAAGCAACATAATGAACACCATAAAATCCAAATGTTGTTTATCTGATAGTGAGACTAACTTGCAAGCTTTGCCTGCAGAGGCCCATAAATCCGTGTCCCTACAATTGAGCCGCCATGGCATGCGTCTTCGTCCTGGTAGTCCTCCACTACGACCACAGCTTCCCGCACCAAAAGCGTGATAAGTGATCCACTCTCTGCTCCAGATGTAAACATGCCAATTAGCCAATACTTCCGATCGATATGGTGGCTATCAGACAACCCATCATGCTTTAGCTTTACCAGCGCTCGCGCAAGAGAATGTCTCCCTGAGACATCTTGGATCAAACTCCAGGAACATAAGACCTAAGGTGAGCCTCTGTAGCGAACATAGCTCGCAGCAGGCCGGCTCCTACGGCTACAGATAAAACTCCACCTAGCGGCAGCAGACCAGAGAACGAATCGGTGTGGAGAGGGCACATGTCAAGTTCAGAGATATAGCACAAAGTAGCAGCTAGCAGGCACATGCACGAAGTAGTGCACATCTTCAGGAAACGACGCATTGGGCTCAGGTCTCTTCTCTAATCATGTTCTGAAGCTCCCACACCATAGTGATGTAATACGCCCACCCACGACCCCCCTCCACCGAGGGCACGGTTGTACGATGTTGTACCCCTAGCGCTGGAGTTGGGTCTCGTTCACCGCCCTGGTGGCGCTCGACGATACCCTGCGCCGCAGACCGCAGTGGAGTCGGTATTGCAGGTTCGTCGTGGGGGGTCGAGACGTACATGAGCGATATGGAGTTTCGCGTCGAGAGTGCTCCCATTGGCGTGTTTGGCTCGGTCATAAATTTCGATGGAAATCAACTTTGATCTTGATGATAGTGTGCCATCGATCGTAGCCTTGCTCGGGAGGGGAATCGCTCGTATGTGCGTTTATATATAGAGAAATTGTATGTGCTCGTTGTCGTCGACCTGGACGCTTTTCGGAGGGAAGCGCGGAGATCATACCACCGTGGACAGTACAAATGAGGAAAACGAACAGCGCGTTCTAGCCGGACTCTGCGCATCTGGCCTACTCCCTAGGATGAGCCGGACTCTGAGCTGGACGTACAAACACCGATCGGCAGGCGTGTTACTGCATGGTTCTTCGCTGGGCCGTCGCTGCGCCAAGCCCAGCCCAGCGTAAGCAAGGGAGAGATCGATGCTTCATGTATGTCCTGGTTTTATACGAAAAACGAAAGACACAACCTGTTTTTAGCCATCTGATCTGATTGAGAATAAGCGACGGACGAAACACCGGACGGGAAAAACAAACGGACCGAACCACGGAAACGCTTTTCCCTTTATTATTAGGTATAGAAGTAAATAATTTTATACCAATAGGCATGGTATTTGTTTGGTTATATGGCTCATAACCCTTGAAACATGTAGCCAAACTGGGAGATTGTTCTGACCATTTACAAGATATTGTCTATTGATGATGATCTTCAGGATATATTTACTTTATGTCAGAAATTAGGCATTCGTGATTAATTTTGGAATTCTGGTTACGAATTTAAGCTTAGATATGATATTTGTGTACAAAAATGTAGAATGTAATACTAAACTAACATGATATTTGTTTGGTTCCAGTGAGGCCATTGGAAGTCTAATGCACTACTACTTTAAGTATTAGGTGTTTGGTGTGTAGGAGATGACGAGGCACCTCCTGTCATCTCTGAGTTGGATTGAACAGATTTTGTTCCATCTTTAATTTGGTGGAATGTTTTGATATACTGGAGCATTTCTTATGATCCATGTTTTCTTATATTATTAACTTAATGAACTATTAATAGTTTTCTTAACTACTTGTTAATGTATGATGTATCACAACACTCTTATGCAAGTGACTGGAGTTCAAGTCCTCATAATTCTGCCTTATGTTCCTTGATACTCTAGTTCGTAAAAACTCCATGGACTGATTCATATAACACCAATTTCCCTCTTCTTAATGAAAAGGCAGAGCTCCTGCCGGTTGCTCCAAAAAAAAAAAAAGCCTTCTATCTTCTACAGAAAATACAAGCGTTCTTTGATCTTACAGTTGTATGATATTATTTTAGACCCCATGTATCTTTCACTTTATGCTTTGGATTGGAAAAAAAATCATCTTACTGCTCACTTGTATATTATTAGGCCCTCCGACTTCCTTGCCGACCGGCTATGCATTGTGGCTCGCCTCCGGCTTCTCTAGCTTGGCGGCTGTTTGCTCCGATGTCACCCGGCAGTTCTGGCTCCAGCAGTGTTGTTGTTGTTGCTGCGGTGCTGGCCACAGCCTCCCATCGCCTGTTGTAAGAAGCTACTTCATGATATGATTACGCTGTCGACTCGGATCCAAAGAGGTCTTACATGCGCATACTCACAGAGGAGAGGCAATCTGGTGACTTGGGTCTGAGATGGGCACAAGGTGAGTAATTTCTCCATTGAGCTGTATTGAATGCCCCTTCAAATCATGGATGCTGGTCGTGGGTCCAAAATTTCTATTTGCATTGCATTTCCAAATCAGAACGTTTATGTCCTTGTGTTGCAACAAAGTAATCATAGCATATAGTCTTTGGAAGTTCCGAAGGTACAAGTTGTGAAGTTCTGCTGAATTGTCACAGATTTTTTCCTTGTCATGTGTTTGTTGTAGGATTAGAATTTGGCTGCAAATTTCCCTTTTTAGGTGGATTTGGATCGATATTTTCCGAATAATTCTAGTACTAAACGGGTCCTAACTTTGTTTTTCTGTTATGCGTCCTGAAAAGGATGATGTCCATGTGGAATCCTAAAGTTTGGCAGTAAGTGTGTGCCCTGTGTTTGTTAGTCTTTGTTACTTGTTGATGTATTGATCCAGTCTGTAGTTATCTAGCCTAGCACAGTTGTAAGTTGAGTAATAATGAACTAGTACAAAATCAGTATAGCACAGCTTGTAACTATTACTGGAAGTATCTTCAGTATCTTGAAAGAATTATGTGTTAGCAGCTTGAGTTTTTTTGTTGATTTTACTTACATACTTAGGTGATCATGTTATCCCATCATCAAGAGAAAACCCCTAAATCCCCTTCCCTTGAGCTTCTTGTGTTGTCTGTGTTTCTCTTCTCTTTCTAGATCTGCTACGCTTTTGGATTTGTCAAGGTTTTACATGCTTCTGATGCTACATCATTTTAGGCTTCTTTTATTGGAGAACGGAAACAAGGTGCTCAAGGGCGACCTCTAGTACCTCAACATCAACACTGCAATGTAAGTCACCGGCGGATCAACAATCCTCTATATTTGTCTCAGCTCAAGTTTTGTAGAAAGTGTTGTCCAGTGTTTTACCATACATTGTATTCCGAGGAGTTTTTGGAAGTATGAAAGAGAATGAAATAGTGAACTGGTCATGTGCTTCACTCGCTGTCACCCATATGTACTTGTTGTGATATTTGTCATATATAAGTGTTACCGTGTAAGTTTAGCAAATTGTAGTTGTACTCTTGTTGTTGTGTGAATTTCGATTGACAAAGTCTAACACCATATATAGTTAGTGCGTATATTAGGTGCTAGAGAGGAGCTAGTCTTTTTTCGTTGTCAAATTGTTGCCTGCTGTTCCACCAGAATGTGTCTAACTTTGGCTAGATATTATAAATTAGAATGGTAGCTCCAGCAAATATGTTGTTCATTAAGATAGGAATAAGTTTATGTTGAAGATAATCAAGCTGTAGGAGCATACTCCATTGTCCACTTCTTTCCTGTCTCTCAATGTAATTTTTTGTCACTACGGAAATACCATGCCCTGATTAAGAATAATTTGGCAATTAAGTGATACAGACACATGAGCCTTTAATGTATTGGACTGTATATGTGAGCAGGATGGGATGTTGTGTCTGAATGATGTGGATTAAGTAAATTCCTTGCAATTGTTTATTTTTAGCACTAGTGCATGCACTGATGTTATTTTCAACGTGATCCTTTAGTTTGGGTTCGATCCTTGTATATTCCAATCTCCTAGGTTACAGTTCTAGGTACCTAGACTTTTTATATCCGTTTTCTTAATTCCCTGCCTTATCTAGTTCACTTCTTTAGAATCTATTTGATGGACTTCTTAGTTGAACCTAGGATCATACCTGATTTTCTAGATCATGTAATGCATATGGTATTCTGTATGACCCATATACATGCTCACCAAGTTTTACTGGAACACCCTCAAGCCATATCTTTGTATTTTTATATGTGGGAATGGATCATGTTTGGTCCAATTGAAGTTGGGCGTTTATATATGGCAAACAAGTTGTTTCATTCATGGCTAGTGTCTTTTCTTTTGTCGGTTATAACAACATAATACTTGTTTCTTTGACCTCTTGGTAGGGCTGATGTTTGTGCTGCAATGGCTGGCTAGGAAGGAGGTGGTTAGCGGAGAAGGTGGAAGGAAAGTTGGCTTTGAAGAGCGGCAACTTTCGAGGACTGGTTGGCCATTGGTTCTGACAACTGTGTTGACCTGTGTTTGTTAGCCTTTTGTTACTTGCTGTTTTGATCCACTCTATAGTTGTCAAGCCTAGCACATATCTGTTGTAAGTTTTGTAATAATGAACTAGTGCAGAATGCGCCCAACATAGCGTGTAACTGTCAATGGATTTACTTTCACTATCTTGCTAGACGTATGTGTCAATGGTTTGAGTTTCTTGGTTGACTTTACTTGACATACTTAGTTGGTCATGTAATCCATAATCAAGACAAAACCCCTGAATCACCAACCCTGGCTTCGTGCGCTTTCTGTGTTTCTCTTCTCTTTCTAGATCTGCTATGTTTTTTTTTATTTGTCAAGGTTTTACATGCTTGTGAGCTCAAGAGTGACCGCAAGAACCTCTACAACAACATTGCAATGTAAGTTGCCGGAGGATCAACAATCCTTGATATTTGTCCCAACTTAGACACAAGTTCTTGAAAGTATGAAAGAGAATGAAATAGTTAACTGATCGTGCTTCACTAGTTGTCACTTGGGGATTCTAGTCATCCATATGTACTTGTTCTGATATCTGTCATAAGTGCTAGTGTGAAAGTTTAACAAGTTTAGGTGTACTTAGCTTGTGTGAAATCTGATTGACAAAGTGTAACACCATAATTAGTGCTTATATTAGGTGCGATCAACTGGTTAGTTAGCTGCCTTTCTTTTTTTTCTTGCTGATGACTTCACGTCTGGCTGAGTCGTTGCATCCTATTCCAGCACAAGCACAAGGTTTTGCCCCAGCTCGATCCAGAATTCCTAGCTAGTATCGATCGATTACAGCGTGCGAGGCTGCGAGCGGCGATCAAGCCCGGACAAGCGCCGGGTGATAGGGGCGCTGCGTCCACCCATGTGTGTAGTGCTTGTTTTCGACCATAGCTACTAGAAGTCATGGACCTTGGAGTTCCATTTTCGTTAATCTTCACATCTGCATCTACACCTGAAGCATCTTCAAATGATTTATGCACCGTTTCTTCTTGTTTCACCATAGCTGTACTGAAACTTGCTTCCTTGCAATATGTGTAATTAATTGAGTGTGTTTCTCATCACGGAAACTTCTTATATTGTTTTGATGGATCGTTGGTGATAAGGCGTGCTAAATTGATTTATTTACATTATTTTGATGTGCAATGCTTGTCTCGCTGGGGCAAAGTACGCCTTGAGATATTTGGGTCCTAATAAGTATTTAGAAATTTTTTCGATTGCATGCACTTTGGGTTATGGTTGTGCTATACAGAAATTCATTGTGTGAAGAGGTTCTAGCTCAGAATGGACTTTCAAGCGTCTTAACATGGTGAGTATTTTTTTTTTGAGAAACGCAGTACAAACCAGACGCTCATATACACGCATATACACTCACTCCCTACCACAGGCGTCTCGCTGTCGACGGGAACGTCGCCTTCCACTGAATGAAAATTCCGCCTTTATGAGACACACAAATGTCAAACCTGGAATTTGAACTCTGGTAGGCTGAGGGTACAACCACCCTCCTAACCACCCAACTTCAGGTTGGTTCTCTCTAACATGGTGAGTATACAAGGTTAAAAACTAACAATGAGGAGATGCTTTATATGTAAATACAAGAGATGTACGATGTTGTGTCATTACCTGATGGTATCAGTATAGTTTACATTGCATTTCTTATCTTACTAAGCTAGACATAAAAACACGGCCTTCTCATCTGTCATGTGAGCATTCGACCCGAGCAATTAATTAGGTGCCTCTAAGTGATCTCCAAACGGAAGCTCATTGAGCAAAAATTAGCTCACATCATACAAAGAAAAAGCCCAACTCCCAATCAATCAAATTATATTAAAATAAATGCACGGAAAGAGACCCGAGAAGACATGGTAGAGCAATAACAACATCAGCAAATCTTGCGCCCTTTCAGAGCTAAGCTTGTATTAATTTCCCTTAAAAAACAACCGGTGCAAGTTTCAAGAGTACTGCTATAGGAATGCATGCAGAATTATTGATGTAGCAATTATCTGAGCAAGGGATGCATTTAATGACTCAACAGACTGGATGGCCTTTTTCTATCGAACGGCCAAGAAAAGGACGATCTGCGTGAGAGCTGCTCTGGCCAATCAAGACCCTAGTTTCTGGCTTAATCTCTCTCCCTCTTTGGCTTAGCTGATCTGTAAGCCGTCTCACCATCTTCTTCTTCCTCACCAGTCCTCCTCCTCCCCCTCTATAAGTACAAGGTCATGGCGAGAGACCGCGTGCGGGGAGCGTGTGTGACTTAGACTTTGACTTTTACTTGTCGAGGAGAGGAGAGGAGAGCGAGAATACTCTGAGATAGGTAGGTGTTTCTTTCTTGGTGGTGGCACTTGTTGCAAATCCATGGCAGCGCTACTTTCGTTGGATATGATGACGCTGAAGGGATAGGTGGCGGCGACGTTGTTGCCTCTGTTTGGCGAAGTTGAAGAAGGAGGCGGAGAGGTAGTGGATGGGAGGCTCCGCTCAAGCTACTCTGGTGTTCGTCGTCATATCAATATCAGCAGGTACGTATATACCAGCAAAGGATGCATGTCTAGTACTACCACGGGCCGGCTCACTTGGCTTAACTAATTTGTGCGGCTCAAATTGGAAGGGTTAATTTGTCTAGCTCTAATTTGTGCGGCTCAAATTGGAAGGGTTAATTTGTCTAGCTCTAGTTTGAATTTAAACTCTATCCGCCGAACTCCGGGTGGACGACTGGAAATACGGTACTCCCCACGACTTAATTTCGTCCAATCCGGCGGTTGTTTCGTCCGGATTTGGGCGTGGGGAGCGCCAACGAGTGGGGATGCTCTAAGTTTCCTCGTGCAAGCCCTTCTTGGGGGGCGTCCATATGACAGCTATGGGTCTTACTAGTCATCCGAGCCATCTTCTCCTGAGTTCTCAATCGTAAAACATGAACGATATTTATCTTCTTTAGAATGTTATTTCCTCCGTTTCAAAGAAGATGTTCCAACTTTTTCCGAGCAGTATTTATCTTCTTTAGATGTTCCAACTTTAGTATGGAGTATCTGTAAAAGAATCCCTTGTTCTGAGCTAGTTGGGAACTACCTTAGTGCTCAATCAAATCCAAAACCTACAGATTTGCATCGTGATTTGTGCGTTATATGACTCGCAGGAGGAGTTGCAAATGTGATTTTAAGTTGTAAGTGAGGTTGTAACTAAGATTTTTTTAGTTGCATGTGGGTTTTGCAACCGGGATTTTTCAGTTACAAATCGAATTGCAATTAAGATCTTTAAATTGCAAAGTAGTTATGAGAATTACATAACTTGAGTGAGAACTGCGTTTTTTTACCATCAATACTATATATTTAAAGTAGCAAATAGTACATGGTAGAGATACACGAGATATATCAAGCGATTAGAAAATAACCTAAACGAAACGAGCAATTCTTCGAGGTCTTCAAACTCTTTTTTATTTCAAGATACAATCTTATATTTTTCTAGAAAAATGACATAGATGTCAAACCAAAGATCTGTAAATACCAACGATGGTTCTCTCATAATTTTAATTTGATCTACAATGTTAAGTCTACATTAACGCGTTGAATCAATCAACGTCAGCAAGAGTACCAACACCAGTTTTAGGGAAAAGTAGCTGAACAACCTAGTCGATGTCGATGGGTGTCGAGAATAAGAATCATCATTGTCAAGATACGTGAATGCCTAGAAAAATATTGCGAGGAAAATCCTCTTCACATCATCCATGATTTTTTTTCAAATTAGTTATTTTAAAAGTCCAAAATTGAGCATGTTAAACCTAGAGAAAATGAACCTTCCAACACCACCATTAACATCGGGGATAAAATCTCATCATCGAACAAAATGATAAAGATTACTTATTGTAGACGGTGCCATCTTCATTGTTGTGGAGGCAAAAGCCCCAAACAAATCTATGAAAAACTCTACTTTTAATGAAAACTCTACCATATACTTCCAATCCCTCCCGACACTGACGACAACTAAGTGAACTTTGAGTGGACTTGAAAATTAGTCGCACCATTCTTATAATTCGTAATGGAAGTAATATTAAAGAATGGAATTTAGGGAAACTGTTACTGGAAACGGAGACCGAGCTACATATAGCGTTTTATTATTTGCAAACAATCAAATTTCATGTTTCAAAGTTCAAAAATCCGAATCAAAATTCTGCAATGGTGTAAAATCTCAATACTAACTACTTTATATTCTAGGCTACACAAAAATAACAAATTCTTACTAATTTTATAGTGAATAGTGCACATTTCGAGACTAAAAATTTGTAAGATTTTATCAATTTTGTGTAGCCTAGAATATAAATTAGTTTGCATTAAAATTTTACATCGTTGTAGCATACATCATTGGCAACCTCTAGAATTTTGTTTTAAATTTCTTAAAACTTTTAAATACTCCTGTAAAAATTAAGTGTTTGAAAATAAAGAGCTAGCTCGTTCTCTCCGGAACGTCACACTAATCTATTACCAGGCAGAGTTGGTCTGCAAGCTCGTAAATTTTCCAAAATATCCGCACAAGGAAAAAAATCGACTTCAAGCTTTTCGCAGCAAACCCCAAACCCTCGCCTTTGTCCCGCCGCCACCCACCGACCATGGCCGACGACTACGAGCTCGCGGCCCTCCACGAGCAGGTCGCCCTCGCGTCCTCCGCCGCCGTCTCCGCCTCGGACCTTGACCTTGCCTTCCAATTGCAGGTCTCGGAGGCCATCGAAGCATCCCTCCGCACCACCAGCAGTAACCCCTCTTCCAGTACCGCCGCCGCCGCCCCCTCATTCCAGCCGGCCCCTGTGCTCGAGTCTTCGGACGTCGCGTACGCGCTAGCGGTCCACGCCGCGGACCTGGCGCGCGCGGAGGAGGACCGGCGCGACGCGCAGGGCTGCCGCGCGGCCCACGCGCAGGCGGCGGCCGCCGTCCGCGTGGCCGCCCACGACGCGGTCTTCGCCCGCGAGCTCGCCGCCATCCCGGAGGGCCAGTGGGCCCGCGACAGCGACAACTTCGAGCGGCCGCTGGACCCAGGCCGGCCTCTCTTCCGCGTCCTCTTCAAGGGCCTGTCGAGCAGGGGCGTCGTGGGGCCGCGGGACCGGGACCCTGGCGTGGCGGCGCTGGCTGTGGCCTTGTGCAATCACCAGGGGAATGTGGTGCTGAGGGTACAGAAGCCGGTGGAGGCGTCCGCGGGCGGGCGCATGACGCTCGAGGTCATGGCGCTCACCGAAGGCCTGCAGGAGGCGCTCGGGCTGGGTATCCGAAGCGTCAAGATTGTCACCGATTACAGGGTGCTTCACAACCATGTATGCCATGATACAGCTTCTAAATCCTTCTTTATCATCTTCTGCTCTACTATGCATAGGTAAATAAGTAGTGCTTACCTAAAGTGCTGTGAGCTGCATGACTGGGGTCAACAGAGAATCTTCTTAACCGATTTCGTTATGGTGTTGTCACTTCTCATGTTTAATTGTTTAGGATACTGCATTGTTAGTGTCTGTTCAGTTGTGATATCTTACTAGAAACATCTAAGAGGATGGGGGAATATGACAGATGATTTGTGGATTGGAGATTTTGGAGTTCAGCTAAAATGTTCAAGAAACATTAGACAGCTAGAGTAGTTATACTATTTCAATGCTCCTCATTTTTTGTTGTATAAATTCGCTATGTGCTTTACTGGATTATGGTAATATGAGAGAAAAACACTTAAATAATCCATCATTTTTTCGTTAGTACTCCCGATTGCTAGTGGAGATTTTTTTTTTGAATCGATTCACCTTTTGGATATTTGATAGCTCAGTGAAACAATTGTACTAGTACTAGTTTATGTTCAATACAGAAATGGTTTTAACTCTTCGAGCAAAGTTTGAGCTTTTGACTTTTGCATATTTGATAGTGGAGATCCTCTGTAGTTTCAGCTGAAACTCTAGTTCTGTAGAGTTCATGTTCGATGCAGATTTTTTTTTTTACTCTTAAAGCAAAGTTCTAACTCCTGGTTGGTCTCGTAATGTTCTACTACCTCAGTCAGATGCCTGCAGAGACTAGTATTACAGTAGTATTCAGTGAAGTTGAAATTGAACATCTGTACGAACCGAACTTCAAATTTCAGTATAGTGGCATGTCTCCTTTAGTGCTGGCCTTTGTCGTCAGTTCTTTGCGGACATATTTGCTTTTCCACTATTTACATGTAGAGTTACTTATTATATGTGTAAATTCGATGGATAAATGGTTGAATTCTTTAGCACTGGTCTTATGATGGTGTCCTATTTACATAATTGTGAAAATCTACACAGTCGAGTACTAGACTTATGTTTACTTGCTGATCATTTGGATTGCAGTTGCTTGGAATGTGGCGTCCGACACAGAAGAAGCTTGCAGATATGGTAGATCAGGTCCTGTCCTTAAGGAAGAAATTCGAGCAATGTGAAATCTTACTTGTTGAACCAAGGCAACTAGACTACGTGATGAAACTAGCCAGAGAATCGGTAGAGTCTCAGCTTGCCAAAGCTATTACTGTGAATGCTGGCATGGATATGAGAGAGAATTGTGCAATCTGCCTTGAAGACACCGATGTTTCTAAAATTCATGCTGTTGAAGGTTGTGCACATCGCTTTGCTTCTCCTGCATGAAGGAGCACGTGAAAGTTAAGCTGCTCCATGGAATGCTTCCAGCCTGCCCCCAAGATGGTTGCACTAAACAGCTGACTGTAGAGGGTTCAAAGGTATTCCTATCACCGCGACTCTTAGGCATCATGGTGCAACGTATCAGGGAAGGACAAATCCCGCCTGCTCAAAAGATTTATTGCCCATACCCCAAGTGCTCAGCGTTGATGGCGTTAAGTGAAGTGATACACCCGATGCAAGAATCATCCTCAAAGCACACTGTTGCTGATGCCGCCACATTGAGGAAGTGTGTGAAATGCAGAGGCTCGTTCTGCATCAGCTGTAAGGTCCCATGGCATGACAGGATGACTTGCTTGGACTACAACAGGATGCACCCCCATGCTCATTCAGGAGATGCTAAGTTAGAGAGCCTTGCAGAGCACCGGCGGTGGCGCAAGTGTACCAAATGCAAGCACATTATTGAACTTGCAGAGGGTTGCTACCATATGACTTGCGTGTAAGTGTTTACACTGTCTTGGTATTTTTCTTTAATAGTGTTAGTGTCAAGACTATGCTAAGTATTTTTTTCGTGTCAATCTGTGCATCCTTGGTGTGCTATCATGTTAACATTTGATGCATCTTACACTTGGTTGTTGCAGGTGTGGCTACGAATTCTGCTACACATGTGGGAAAGAATGGAAGAACAAGAAACAGACCTGCTCGTGCCTGCTGTGGGATGAGCGCAATCTAATCCGTAATGATATCAGGGGCAATGTCGTCCGTGATGATGTTAGGGGCAATATTGATGTTGATGAAGATGAAGATGACTACGATGAGGAGGACGACTACTATGTTCAAGAAGGTCTTCACTATAACCAGGGATTTCGGTGATGGAGGTGGCCTGTCAACATGACTGTTTCTAGCGTTAGCTTCACTAATCCACTGTCCAGAATTTCAGTATCAGGTTCTTTTGCAGCTAAGTGTACGCTGTCAGCTATGTCCATATGCAGGATCTCCTTTGCTGTTAGTATCTAAGTCTAACCTTGCTATCGTATCGGTGCTTTGTTTCGTTTGTGGCAGACATGGATTTATGCACTGTGGTAAAGTTGATAAATAGTATGTTAGGTTTAAGTACTGAAATTTGGTGTTCCTGTACATTGCCCACAGTTCTACTGGGTACAGATCCAGCCAGCGTTGGTATTCTTCTTCGGCATTTTTCTTTCTTTGACAAGTCAACTATATAAAGGAGGCTTCTGACAGTAGTCTAGTCACCTCTGAAGCAAAGAATTGTTTATGTTGTGGAACTACTTTTATTCTTGATGCTGTGAAGCTAGTTGTGAAACCGAAGTTGTTCGATCATACTTGCCAATCACAGCTTCAATCAACTGCATCACTCAATCAAGTCAATCAATTGCATCACGCAATCAAGTACATGAACAGGTATGAGAGGAGAGGAGAGAGGAAGAAAAAAAAGTTGATCCCAAGCCTCCAGGGTTTCTGTCCCCTCTGCTAGCGCCGCCGTCGGTGTGCCCTGCCTCCAATGGCCATTAGGCTTTGGAGGCGTAGCATACCTTTTTTTTCTCGCTGGCGGAAGGGTTTCCATTTCTTGTTTTAGGTTTTTTGGTTGTCTTTTTTGGCATGGTGAGGCATTGGCGACATTCCAAAGTTAGAATAATGCCCTCCGAGTCATATCCTCACTTCGGTGTTGTGCCTAGCACTAGCAGGTGGCGCATGGAGTCTGTATCCCGTGAATATACTGGCATCCAACAAGTTTTTGTGTTCATTGGTGTTGTTTCAGATCTGTATATTCTAATTTCCCGTTTTCATCTTTGGCAATGGTTCCTCTATTGCTGATGATTATTAATAGACCGATAGATGTTTTCGCAAAAGGAAAAACTTGAACACACAATCACAAGCACAATCACGAACAATGGAGAATAATGAACACATTGGTAATGAATATATCAGATTTAAGGAAAGAAACTTATGAGCTCTTCTTTAGTACGGTGCTGCTTTATAGAAGACCAAATGAGCGAGACAATATCAGGCTATCTCTCTATATCTAAAATCCCCCTCTAAAGCGTTGTCTTGTACTAGTGTATTTTTTTTTTAGAAATTGATGGGAATATCCCAGTCTAATCTCAAATCCTCATGTATCTCCAAGAATCAGATTGGCTCTAGTGTATTGGGTTGGTTTTAGCCCCCACCTTTTTTTGTGAACCTTGTAAATTCTAGTGTATTTTCTCTAAGATCCAATACACTACCCCTCGATCCTTAGACATTTGTTGAGATTGAGTAAGACATGGGATTCACCCAATCCTTAAGGAGTCCTACAAATACATTAGTACCAAACAAGACATGCTATTTATAGAGCAATCTTGATTTACCTAGAATTCTTGGTCAACAAGCTTACCTGCCAAGCTTTACTTGCTTCGTGAGCCAGATGTTGCATTTTAGCGTTTTCTTTTTGTAAACACGGAGGCCTCCACTACGACCACAACTTGAGTGGAAACTTTTCTTTAAATGGTATTCGATCCACGGAATTGCATCTTGCAGGAACTATTCCCGTAGGAGCTTCGTAGTGCATTTTCACATGAAAACTACCATGAGGTCCGACCTCATGGAAATATGATGGAGGAACTCTTCAATGTTGATGGCTTCCTGTGGTCTTCCTTCACTGCAATCAAACAATCATTTGTGAGATTTTCTATGCCCATAGGATTTTACAAGACATGGCAAACCAATCCTACCTATTTCCTATTGCTTTGTTTTCCCTACCCTGTGAATCGAAGGAAGCGTAAACATTCTTTCATACGGCACCATATTCATAGGCTTGTTGATTGGCATCTATTGCTATCGACGACATTTGCTTAATCACGATTCAAGAGCTGTCGATGCCATTGCTTGATCATAATTCATTGAAATCACTACAAAAGTGTCGAACATGCCTTAGAGCATCTCCACTCGTCCCCCGACGAGGCCCCCGAGCGACGATTTTTCCATCCGGACGGCGAAATTCGGCCCAGTCGCGACCCCGGTTCCTCGTTTTCGTCCGGATTTGGCCCTTCATCCATCCGGCGAGCCCACGCCATCCCCGGCCCCCCGGGGACCTATCGGGGACTCCGGACGAGTGAAAAGCGGGGAAGGGCCCGATCTGTCGGTGACTCGACACACGAACCCCGCCTCCACCTCTCGTATCTCTCTCGCCGCCGGCACCACCCCGCCGGCTTGTTGCCCAGATTCCGCCGTCCCTCCTTCCCCACCTGCCTATATTCCGCCGTCTTTCGACGACGGCCTATCTGGCTGCTCTTCCGCCGGCCTGTTTCCCGACTTTGGCCTGCTCCTCGTCGCTCGCGGCTCGGGTTGCCTCGACCACGCCCGTTAGGTGTTCGTCCATTTGCCTCGCCGGCCATGGACTCGGACGAAGAGGAGGAGCAGATGTTCGTCGAGCTTATGCAAGAAGAGATGGCAGCAGCCGCCCAAGACGACGAGCACATGATGATCCTCGGTTGCTTGACAAGCATGTACGCCGGACTGGCAACTGGTCAACGTGGTGGGTCGGCACCAGGTCGCCGGAAGTGCAAGCCCAGACAGCGAATGGAGGGCTACTGCATGTTGTACGCCGACTACTTCGCCGACAATCCATTGCACGGTGAGAGTGCTTTCCGGCGTCGTTTCAGGATGAGCACAAAGCTATTTCTGGAAATTGTGTATGCCATCCGAGACTTTGATCCCTACTTCAGATGCAAGGCGGATTGCACTGGTTTGGTTGGATTTTCGTCACTGCAGAAGTGCACGGTGGCTATGAGGATGCTGGCGTATGGAGCTCCCGGTGATACCGCGGATGACTATCTTCGGATGGCGGAGTCCACCGCCCTTGATTGTTTCTACCGGTTCTGCATGGCCGTCATAGCGAGTGTTCGGGGACTATTACTTGAGATCACCCACCGTCGAAGACACTCGGAGGATCCTTGCAACAAATGAAGCTAGAGGTTTTCCGGGGATGCTTGGAAGCATTGATCGCATGCATTGGCAATGGAAGAACTGTCCGTTTGCGTGGCGGGGAATGTACAAGGGTCACAAAAAGGCTGCACCGTGATACTTGAAGCAGTGGCTACCCATGATCTCTCGGATTTGGCACTCTTTCTTTGGTATGCCCGGATCCAACAATGACATCAACGTCCTAAACTGCTCCCGGTCTTTTCCAAGCTTGTTGAGGGTCATGCTCCCCCGGTGGACTATGTGATCAATGGTCGGCACTACAACAAAGGATACTACCTTGCAGACGGTATCTATCCAAAGTGGGCAACATTTGTGAAGACTATCTCGAACCCTAGCACCCCCAAACTTTGCGAGTTTGTCAAGAAACAAGAAGCTTGCCGAAAAGACGTCGAGCGTGCATTTGGTGTCCTCCAGCAGAGATTTGTTGTCGTCCGGTTCCCCGCTATGACTTGGTCCAAAGATCAGATGTGGGAGGTGATGAACTGCTGTGTGTGCCTACACAATATGATTATTGAAAATGAGCGAAAGCATCCGGTTCCTCTGGCTGAGCAAGAAGCACCATATGAGAGAGAGGGTCTTCTTGCACGGCCTAATCACCAGTGCCTCCATCATGGGCCGCCTTCATTGCTATGCGCCAGGAGATTCGAGACTCTACAATGCATCGCTTGCTCGCAAGATGATCTGGTGGAGCACATATGGAGGCTCCGAGGCAACGCCAACGCCGACGCCAACTAGTCTGTCTTAATTTGTTTGAAAAATTGTGAAATTGTGTGCTTCATTTGTTTCAAGCACTTGTTAAACATTGTACCGATTTTCACCGAATTTGTTTCAGCAATTTTCGTACTCTTGGTCGCCGAACTTGTTAAATTTTATGTTACATTTGTTTGAAATATGTCAAATGGTCGAGGTTGGGGGTTTCCTCGCCGGGGACGGCTGGAACTTCGGCGCTCCCCACGCCAAATCTTCCTCCAATCCGGACGAAAATTTCGCCGGATTTGGGCGTGGGGAGCGCCAACGAGTGGGGATGCTCTTATGTAGTGGACTTGTGTTTTGTATGTGTGTGTATGCATCTTCCATTTAATTGCACATAAAAATCGCGACTAGTATCATATGCTTGGATGGGGGCCGGAACCAAACCTATCAATTTATTTGTTATGACCAAAATTTGGTCTTTGTTTTGGATTGTTACCAATATTTTGGCATGCCTATGACTTCTACCAAGTCCAGTTCATTTTTTCTTCCCATTGTAGGTCAACTCATGTGCAAATAGAAAATAATAAGACTTTTGGCAAGCTAAATCTGGCCTAAAACTAAACATACCCTTACTTTTGCTGAAAATGCACTCAGTAGTTCGTACTACTCACTCCGGTTATAAATAATTGCTAAAAAATAGATATATATATATATATCTATAATTTTTAAATATAGTAAGGTAAGGTACTAAGGTGGTTTAATTCAAAATCATGACAGAGGTGTCTTCCGTTGGAAGCTGTCTAAAATATCGGCGTAAAATACTCTCGTTCAGTTTCCAAACTCCACTCCCCCACCTTGCCCGTGTCGCACCGCCGCCGACCGGCTTCCGATGATGGCCGGCAACGACGACCTCGCCGCCCTCCGCGAGCAGACCGCCCTCGCCTCCGCTGCCGCCGCCTCCGTCTCCGACCTGGACTTCGCATACCAGCTCCAGCTCGCCGAGGCCATCCAAGCATCCCTCCTCCTCGATGCCGGCTCCAGCAACCCCTCCTCCTCCAAAGGCAAAGCCCCCATGGCCTCCTCCTCCGCCGCCTCCTCCTCGTCTCAGTCCGCCCCCGCCACCGCGCCGCCGCAGCCCTCGGACGCCTCGATCGCCCTGGCGGTCCACGCCGCCGACCTCGCGCGGGCCGAGGAGGACCACCGCCTCGCCTCCGCCTGCCGCGTCTACCACGCCCGGGCCGCGGCCTCCGCCTGCGTCGCCGCCCACGACGCCGCCTTCGCGCGGGAGCTCGCCCGGGTCCCGGAGGACCGGTGGGCCCACGACGGCGACAACATCGAGCGCCCCCTCGACCTCGACGCGGCCAAGCCCCTCTTCCGCGTCCTCTTCAAGGGCATGACCAGCAAGGAGGTGGTGAAGCCGCGGGACCGGGACCCCGGCCTCGCGGTGCTCGCCGTGGCGCTCTGCGACTCGCGGGGGGAGGTGGTGCTCAGGATACAGAAGCCCGTGGAAGGGTTCGCCGGCGGCGGACGCATGATGCTCGAGCTGATGGCGCTCACGGAGGGCCTCCAGGCAGCGGTCGGGTTGGGGATCCAAAGCCTCACTATCGTCACCGACTACAGGGCGCTGCACAACCATGTATGCCATGATGCAAACCCCCTCTGAATCTTTGCATTTATCATCTCTTTTACTACAGCTACTAACCCACCTCTAAATCTTTACATGTGTCGTCTGTTTTACTGTTCCTTAGTAGTTACTTGGAAGGGCTCAGATTTGTGTATGCTGGTTAATGCAGGATGTTCTTGTCACATTGAAAAATCGATCTCATTGTAGTATATATTTTGCTGATGTTGTTTAGGATAATGGACAGTTTCAGTGGCTATTTAACTGTATTGTTTTACTAATGGATTGAGATTTTGGAGGTTACATACAATGTTCAGAAGAATAGTCTGGAGGAACCATAAGCCATAATCTAATGATTCTATCATCTCATAATTGGATAATCCCATCTTTAGCTAATTTTTGAGAACTGGGGTCGTAATCCAGTTCCATTATATCATAGCAGAACTGATATGTAGCGTTCTTATTGCATGGCTATACAGTTAGACTCTACACCGAAAGAAGATCCCCTTCTTTAGCTAAATGTAAACCTAAATTTGTAGCGCTGTTTGGATTGGATGTTCCATATTATTTGTTTTACAGATTTGGGGGGTTTCATTATGTGCTGCATTTGCTTATTATACTTTGAGAAAAGCACAAGAGGAGTTTCTCTATTAATTATAATGGTATCAGCTTCAGCTTAAAAATATTAGTACCCTTGTGTTCATGCTTGATACAAAAAAACCCGTCCTTGAACTCATCAAGTTGGTCTCAGAGGACTTTACTGAGTTTTCAGATGTCATATTTAAACACGAATCCCATTATATGTTTGACTGCTTAGTAGATGTCACTGTGCTGTGGCAGTATTCAGTACTAAAAAACATTGCAGTTCAGGGTCAGGACTAAAATAGGATGTGCTTGCAGCGGGCACATGATTGCATTCTTTATCAGTGCTCTTATTATGATGTCTTACACAGGCTTGAAAAAATATGCATGATACCTTCTTATGCTTACTTCCTAATCTTTGGGATTGCAGATGCTTGGAATTTGGCGCCCGCAACAGAAGAAGCTCGTAGACATGATAGATCAAGTTGAGTCAGTACAGAAGAAATTCAAGCAATGTGAAATCTCACTTGTGGAACGAGGCACAATTGATTATGTGATGAAATTAGCAAGAGATTCGCTAATCTCTCAGATTGCAAAAGCTGTTGCTGTCACTGCTAGCAAGGAGAAAAGAGAGACCTGCGCCATCTGCTTGGAAGACACTGATGTTTCTAAGATTCACGCAGTTGAAGGTTGCGCACATCGCTTTTGCTTCTGCTGCATGAAGGAGCATGTGAAAGTTAAGCTACTCGATGGAACACTCCCAGCTTGTCCACAAGAAGGTTGCACTACAAAGCTGACCTTGGAGGGTTCAAAGATATTCCTATCGCCTAGACTATTAGATATCATGGTGCAGCACATCAGGGAAGGACAGATCCATCCTACCCAAAAGATTTATTGCCCGTACCCCAAGTGCTCATTCTTAATGTCCTTAAGTGAAATGAAACAGCCAATGCAAGAATCTTCCTCAAGGCACACCGTTGCTGATGCTGCTACATTGAGAAAGTGTGGCAAGTGCTATCGCTCATTCTGCATCAACTGCAAGGTCCCGTGGCATGATAGGATGACTTGCTACGACTACAAGATAAGGTACCCCCAAGCTCGTCCAGAGGATGCGAAGTTACAGAACCTTGCACGGCAGCAGCTGTGGCGCCAGTGCATCAAATGCAAGCACATGATTGAACTTGCAGAGGGCTGCTACCATATGACTTGCGTGTAAGTAACTAAGTATCTATTTCTGGCTGTGCCATTTTCATATCTATCTTTACCGATGTTAAGGATTTACCTAATGCTCAAAGCCTCCAATTCTTTTGCTGTTTAACCTTTTGATGCATCTTATTCTTGCTTAATTCTTTCAGGTGCGGCTATGAATTCTGCTACACCTGTGGGAAAGAATGGAAGGACAAGAAAGCGACCTGCACCTGCGCACTGTGGGATGAACATAATATTATCCGTGATGACATGGATGAGGAGGAGGACGACGACGATGACTACGATTCTGAGGATGATGATGATGAGTACTATGCTGGACAAGGCCATTACTACGGCCGGGCTAATGTTCATCATCATGGTGCAGGAGCCCAAAATTTCTATGGCAACAACAATCCCGCTCGTCATCAAGGTGGTGGAGGGGCCCAAATTTATCGCAACAACAATCCTGGTCATCATCAGGGTGGTGGAGGAGCCCAAATTTACGGCAACAACAATCCCGGTCGTCATCAGGGTGGTGGTGGAGGGGCTCGGGTTTTCTACAACTACAACAACTAGTCCTTGGTCCGTAAGCACGACATACTATTTGGTTTTCGTATGTAACTGCCATATGAAATTAGGGAAGGCGAAGTACGATGGATGAACGTGTTTTTAGTTTATATTCTATGTTCTTGATACGATATTAGCAGTGATTGATATTTGCATTATGATGTGCTCTAGGGTAAGCTTACACCACATCTGCTTCTCATGGCAGACTTCGCTCCAGTTTTCTTTTTTTAGGAACCTGGCAGTAGCGCTGCCTTTTCTATTAGAAAATGGAGAAATAATCCACGCGTCCCCGCCCCTCTATATATAACCTGACAGTTTATGTCCTTGGAAGCAAGACTAAAAGCGACGAGGTTGAATACTCTCCTTCCATGGAGCCGCCAATCATCCACCGAAGTGATCGAGTGCACGCTCATAGGCCTTCCATGGAGCCTGACTGGACAGTGAGGCAATCCTTTTGATTGGGAGCACCTCGGGCGGCAACGGCAAGGATACTCTTGTGAAGAGAATAGATAGGAGAAATGCTTGCATTTAGGCTCAGCGCATGCTTTCTGTCTCTGATAAATTTCTGTGTTTTTACCTTGTGACTTCATCCCATTTTTTTTTTTTTTGAAACAGAGGCAAAAACTTTGCCTCATCTATTAATTAAGAAGAGGGTGTCCAGTTTTTAGGAGAAAACCGGGCGAAAACCTACAACGACAGGATCAAACCCACACAAACAATACACCCACAACCAAACCTAACAGAGTCACACCCACTCTAGCCAACACAAGAACAACATAGCCAACATTAGAACAACGCAAGGAAGACCCACTAAAAAAAATGACAACTCAAAAAGAGTCCAACGATCAATCAGATGTCGAAGCTTTTCTTGCTATGGCTCTCTTCCTTCTTTTGCCCCTAATAGATACTTTCTTGAGATACTTTTCCACCTTCCTAATCATGTTCTCCGAAGCCTTCCCCGCCAAGACGCAGTCAATATCCTTGCCATATCCAGGGCTAGCCGCTTCTAAACTAGCAAGTAAGCCGCAAACTTTATCCCATTTCTCAAACAAGAAACACATCATATTCTCAGCCGATTAATCATGAAAGGGAGAAAGAAAGAAGAAATAACCCTACAAAAGCTCATATCAGAAGAAAAGGCTATGTAAGTAATAACAAGTGAAAGTAAGCTCCGCAGGAAGAAAGAGTGGCATGCCAACTCTTGTAGTTCCAGTCATCTATTATACATACAGGGGTGTAAAGGGAGCAAAAGGCCTATATATAGATAGAAAAAAATATCCTCAAATGGGAAAGGACCCAAGAACCTAACATTTGGTAAGAAGGATTGTGAAAAAACCGTCCTGTTTCTTTTGCAACAAGGGCACAAAAACTTCTGTTGCATGGTTCTAGTTCTCTGTTTACACCATAGACGTAACCAGCCAAGCCGGGTGGATGGACCAGTCATCCTCTTGCACCCACCATGGTTTTCTTCTCGTGTAGTGAGTCGGTGGGCTCGCTCTCAGCTTCAATCATCGCCTTCTTGGCGAGCTCATACCCTGCAAAGTTCATTGCTCCGAGAGGAGCGATCCAGAAGAAGCGCGGGATCGCGCCCTTGAAGAGCCCGAGAGGGCCCTCATTCCGTAGGATGGAGAGGACTATCAACTGCATGGAGACTGGTGTGCCTGGAGGGGCGGTCATCATCCGGGTCTTCATCACGTCGAAGGGGGTGGTGACAACCGCTGCAAGACCTCCAGACAGTGCTCCAACTGCTATGGTTTCCCATGGTTCCAAGTCTCTGCTCAAGACATGCTGTGCCGCCTGCAAAACCAAGGGCATGATCATTAGTTAGATACATATAGTTTTGGAAAACTAATGAGAGATTGCAAATGAAACAAGATATGCCTAAATTACAGAGCATTAAGCAAAAAAAGTTTTAGAGCTGATGTAAATTACATTTCAACTTTGGACAACTAACAGTGAATTGACTAAGAAAGTTACTGGTTCTACCCCTTAAACTATGGCCTAGTTGGAATCAACCTTACTACTGACATCTTTGAAGAACATAAAAGACACAAAATAGTCTAGGCCAGTCATTTATTCATTGATGCATGGAACATATTTCCATCGAGTTGCCATTTTCAGAAGCACTTTCAGATGAACTCCTTCCGTCCCATGAAAGTTGTCTTAGATTTGTCAAAATTTGGATGTATTCGGACACTATCTAGTGGGTGGATACATCCAAATTTTGACAATCCATGACAAGTTAGGACGAGGAGTGTTGAAGTTCTCCAATCTACAGTACAGAGCCGATAATAAGCTCCATATATATTGAACTGAAGGAAGCTCGATGTAGGCCCATAAGTTCACATAAAACAGGTCGCCAAATGCCAATTTCATGGCATGGTGAAAAAAATATAGAATAGTTAGAATTAGGGATACCTTTTTAGCTTCACCATAAAGGCACATTCCAGCGACATAGAAAGGAACCTCACGACAAAGAGTGGCTCCAGTGCCACGGAAGAAGCCCCTTATGCCATCTTTTTGCATGGTACCAACAATGGCCTCCCCTACATTGTCAAATATTCCAGCCTGTAAACGTTGCTTAAGAACCTCACAAGGAATACGGACGACGGTTCCCAGGATTGTGCTGCAGAAGGAAGCCAATGATTGCACCTGCAAAAGGAGCAGCTCATGAGGCAAAGCAATTAATAGAGTACTCTTTTTTTTTTTGGCCAAATATCCTTGTTCTGATGTAAGGCATGCATAAAAACATGCACTTAACTATCAGAATGCTGACAAGGAAAAAAAATGGTTGTGTACTTAATGGCTTTAGGCAGATGAGCAGATCAAGTTTCTGATTAGGTTGGGAGGTAAGAGACAAGCTAGAGAGTTCATGCTATGGTTGCAAACTTTCAAAATTTCTGTTGTGAAGCTGACATGGCAGGTTCAGACCCAATGGCAGTGAGATGCAGAGTGGATTGTACAAAATTTCAACACCATATAACTAAGGTAAATTTGGTGTTGGTAGAAATTTATAAAGCGTACCTGAATCTCAGGAAGTGTTGGAGCCACTCTAACTAATATGAGCTTACTTGCTTCAAAGATTCCTGTCCTCAAACCATGGCTGCAAATGGCATGATGTGAATATGCAGCCTCCTGACAAATGCTTGTAAAACCATGAAAAAGAACAAACCTTGAAAACTGTCCTAGAATTGCAGGGATAGAACCTCGATACAGTCCTTGAATTCCAATTTGCGGAAGCTTTGAAATGAGCTCTGGAAATGAGAGCGTAGATGCTTGAACACGTGTCTGGGAATACGAGAAGACATGAACTTGTATGAGAAATCTCCATGGGACTGCAAAATCTCCCAACAAGATTATTAAACTTGAACTGGCCTAGAATAAAACAGAGGACAACCAACCTCAAAGCACAATATGCCTTGTCAAGTAAACTACACAATGAAAGATTGAGACCGATCTACCTATGCTACCTGTGTCAGCTTTTATTTATTTGCATATGGTCAAGCGTCCTAAGAGTTCAACTTTAAGGCTGTACTGTAATGTTCGGACAATGGTCATGCACGACGCAGATGTTGTTCCCATTATATGTAATACAGTGGAACATAATATTATCTATTTGGCTTCAGTCACTCAGGTCATTAAGATATCCTTTTCTACTAGAGGTGAATGTCAACGCAAGGTATTGATAAAACAAATTCTTGGAGATCAAATTTGTTTGAACTGAAAGGTAAACTGAAGCATGCTATACCTTCATTGTATCGATAGGATGCAACATAGAGGTAGAAAGTGCACTAGCAAGGCCTCCAGCTAAAGCTGACTTCAACACATTTCCGGTGGATATTTCTACAGGTGGGGGAATAGCAACCAAAGTTGCAGCTTCAAACCAAATGTTCCTGAATGCATTTGTAAGTTGAAGAGACAAGTCAATGGCAATCTTAGTATGGACACTGCTAGAAAAGAGTATCGCCATGTCTAGTTGGACGTTCACTAAAATCAACTCAGATGTAATATTTAATAGAATAAGATGATACACCAGACATACCGAGGATCATCTTCAAGGCGCTCTGAAGGAAGTAGAAGCATGAAGCTGCGAAAATGGCTGTATGAGATTGATCCCTCCGAATCTGCATTTAGATAGCGCAGCATGGCAGAAGCATGATCTTCATTGGCCGGAAGGCCTGCACCTTTTAACGATTCAAGGATTTGATTTTTCTGAAGTGTGCCGGACTTGCTCAAACATAATGTGGTGTATGCCCGTAGTATTGTTGCCTCCTTCTGCTCCATCAAGGATAGAAATTGTTTCCACCCAATCGATTTTGAAAAGAAGTTACTTCTGGTGCGCCGTAACAAATCCCGAGCATACCTCCTCGGCAATCGCCTCTTTCTCATTGCAACTTCAAGATCTTCCAGGGTGACTTGGCCATCACCATCTCTGTCCAATTCCTCAAAAAATCGCTTTCCTGCAGCAACACAAGTACGCAATAAAGCTTAGGTGTAACTTGACAAGAGGTAACGCTATTCAATTTGAATAGAATAACAAAGATAGCTTTTCACTAGTAAGATTTCAGCAATATAATTTTTTACAAGATGTTAGCAATATTTGTTTCGGAATAACCACATCAAGCAAATCTCTGAAGTTTGGAGTTCTAGATGTATTGACTGTAGATAATCTGCATATTGGAATGTCATCTATTTGAATAAGGAAACTATTTAGGTAAGATTGATCTGTTAAACTCGCTAGATCGTCTAGGTGTAGAAACTGTGTCGTGCACATTAGGAATAGAAAGATGATCTACATATTAGGAATCAAAATACTTGCACATTTCAACATTTATCCTATAGTTGTTTCATTTGGCAGTCGTCTGTTTGCGGCCACAATAGATGATGCTACTTTACAAATGGTAAGTTTCAAACTACTGCAAAATCATCAGCCTATATGACAAAAAAGTAAAGTATCATATGACCAACACCTCCCATCGGAAAACACCAAAACGGTGCGCTACTATACCTTCAAATTCAGTGTACCGGAAGAAGTCCTGCACGGAGAAAAGCTTCTTCTTGTCTGGATGGCTATCCCCAGAAGTCGACAATCTGCCAACCAACTGCGGAACTAACTCAATCAGCTCGGTGAGCGAAACCGTGGACAGGGTTGACCGCAGCCGCTCCACATTCGACAGCGGGATGTTGAGCAACCGACCAGCAAACTTTTGTGGTGGCTGTGGTGTAGAAAAACCACCACTGTCAACACCTTCCCTCTCCCCAGTTACACTTGCAGGTCCCTCCTGGCTAGTAGCCGGCGGCGCAGAGGCCGGCGAGTCATCGACAAAGCTTGCCGGTGGCGCCCCCACCCTGGCAAACCCCAGGTTGGAAATGAAGCCATCGAAATCAGCCTTCTTACCGACGATAACCTTCCTGACAACCTGAAACTGATCCATCTGCAGGGCGGCGCTGCCGAATTCCTCGCCCTTTTGCTTGCAGGCGCCCTCCAGCACCTGCAGGTTGTGCGCCAAGGCGTCGAACGCAATGCAGAGCAGCAGCTCCAGCTGCTGCTGCTGGTGGTGCTTTTTTCCAGTGTCAAGGAGCGGCAACTGTTTGCTCCGGCCCCGCTTGGGCTTGTCGTCGTTGCCGAAGCATCTCGAGAATGACCGGAGGGGCTTGTGGAGGAAGTTGGTGAGGACGACGTGGAGGTGGAGGAGGCAGTCAGGCTGGCGCTGCTGCTGCTGCTGCCTCTGCTTGGCGGGGTCGGATCCGGGGATGTGGATGGGGAGGTGGAGGTGCGCGAGGGCGCCGCGGGCGGCGGCGAGGAAGGAGTCGAGGGGGTGCTGGTCGGACGCCATCGCGACGAGGCACGCGGCCGCGGCTGCGGTGGGGACGCTAGGTGGCGCGGTGGATCCCGGCGAGCGGCCGCATACCGTTTAACCAGCGGCGGGCCTCTCTCTCACGAATGGTGGTGGTCCGTACCTTCCGGCGAGAGGCGGCGGCGGCGGAGGATGAGCCTGTGCCGTTTGTTTCGATGAGGCGAGAGAGGAGGGAGAGGTGGCCGGGAGGAGGAGGGGAGACGGGAGGTGGAGAAGCGGCGAGCCGCGAGCAAGAACCCAAAACGACAGAGAAAAAAAGAAATCATTTTTATTCTTTAATGGAACAAAAAATCCAATCTTTCCTTGGAAATGAAATGCGATGGCCCCGTTTTTTCCGCCCAGATTCATTCGTCTGACGCTGCTGCCCGTGTGTGTGGCCACTGGCTCCCTCTGAATCCTCGTGCAAAATCTGCTGAACATTCACTGCAAATCTCATGTTTTTTGACGTGCTGCAGTAACTACTGCGCACCCTATCACTGTTCTATGCACAAAGTAGTGATCTTGTTACAGATCTCGTGAAGTTTTGTCGGAAGAGTTCTTCAATCTACGGGAGAGAATTTGGCAGCAGCAGATATCTCATTTCGCATGCCAAGGAATGGAAAGGGTGACCACCAATCCAACTGCCCCTTCTGTTATGCTGGGCCCGCCAATGGTGTATCAGCAAAATGGATAAGACGAGGAAATTGCACAAACCACTCACTTTTGGTGTCTCTCTTGCACAAACTACTCACTATTCACGTCTTTTGCAGAAAACACCAACTTTACGTGTAGTTGGTTGCAGAGAGGTCCAAATCTGATATTAGGCTAGTTAACAGCAAATCTGACGGCTGGGTCCACAACTAGTGATGATGTGGCACCGAGTATCATAAACTAGCTTTTTTCAAGAATTTTTAGAAGTTTGAAATTTTTCAAATAAACGAAACAATATAAATCGAGCACTGGAGGCGGCGATAGGAAGATGGCAAGCTTGATGGCTTTAAATTATGTCAAACTTTTCGAAATTACGTATGTCATATTGTTTCAAATACTATAATTTTTTCAGAACTTTTTGAAAAGTTTGAACCCAAGTTTTGGCCATATCTCACAAAAAGTGCTAAATATTTTAAAGTATTTCAAACTTTCCTAGATTTTTTAGTTTATATTGTTCCATTTATTGGAATTTTTATAATTTTTAAGGTTTTAAAAAAGAATAGTTGATGACACGTGTATGCCACATCATCACTCATTGTGGGCCCTGGCTATCAGATTTGCGGTTAACAAGTATAATCCTTGATTTGGACCTCTGTGCAACCAACTACATGTAAAATTGGTGTTTTCTGCAAAAGACGTGAAAAGTGAGTGTTTTGTGCAACATAGACAGCAATAGTGCGTGGTTTGTGCAATTTCCTCGGATAAGACTGATGATAAGAAAAAGGAGAGGAATAACAACAACGGCCTCTGACGTGTCACATCGAGATCTGACACCCCAACGAATCAACCAACCAAGGTGTCCCAAACTATCCCAGAAAAAACTCATTTTTATCAGTTGCAAAATGAAAGCCATTTATTCATGTCAAACAAGCGAGAAAAAAAAAAAAGTTCCAGCACAAAATTTCACTCACTGCTCTAGCATGTAGTGCAATTCTCCTCACCACTGTACTATGACTATGACAGACATCAACAGAAACTCCCTGTCTACACAAGAACAAGAACAAAAAAAAACGCTGTTTGCTGCTTCCATTGCTAGTATTACCCTTATTATTCAGATAATATTCACTACTCCTACATATAACACCACACTAAAGCACAACCCACAATGCCATCCCATTCATTTCCTTCTCATAGTTACAAGCTAAAATGAATTGCCACCACAGACAGGACGATCGCAGAGCCTCACACGAGCTCGAAACGCATCAGGAGCCTCACCGACTTGTACTTGTTACCCTTGCGGTCATGGAGGGGCACGGCGCGGATCCCCTGCTTCAGCTCCATCACCGGCAGGCACGTCTGCCCGCCAAAGTCGTGCTTTTCCGACATGTCGTACTCATGGACCTCCACACGCAGCAGGGCCAGCTCCGGGACCGTCAGCGGGAACGAGAACTCCTCGTCCCACACCGGCACCCACTGATCCTCAACCGTCCGAGTCTTCTTCATCACGCAGTCCGCAGGCACTCCCGCTATCCCTACCTGTTAAATTGCCATTGAACATTCAACGTTACCGGTCAGCTTTGCACAATGGAAGCTTGTTCATCAGCCACTACATGGATGATTTGGTAGACCAGAGATTCAAACCAGACTATACTTACCCTAGCGTAGAAATCAGGTGGAGAGAAGGCGTCAAAATGAGTTTTACTGAAGTCCATGCGCCACCCGTCTCCCATATATACTTTGACCTGCTTAAGCATGTGTCTTTGGTTAGGCTGCAGCCTGCGGTACCGTCTTTCAGTTTCAAAATATATAGTACGAACCTTCAGAGTTTTCTTCACCGGCATTATTGCTTTAGGGTCAAATACTTCACCTTTTTGGTCTGCCTTTAGCAAGAAGTCTGGCTTCTTAACATATCCGCAGCCCCCATTGGCTCTAAAAAATCCTTGCATTAATCTTAGTGATTTGTCATGCCCCTGAAAATGAAGTCCAATCAATATTAGCAAACTCTAATGATTATGTGTTGTCAACTATTGTAAGTTAAAGACAACCAGATATGCAACTCAGATTGTAACTTCGCCTAGAAAGCTAGGCTGATGATTTATACTACCTCCGTCCCAAGGAATAAGGCGCACGCGTATTCCAAGACGAACTTTGACCATAAAAATTGAGCAACAAAATCTTGGTTATATTATATGTAATTAGTATCGTTGGATTCGTATTGAAAAGCACTTTCTAATGATGTTAATTTCATACAAACAATCTTTATATATTTAAAGTAATACTTAGTCAAACGAAAAACACGTAAAACGAGGACGCCTTATTCCTTGAATCGGAGGTAGTATAATATACTTCGGGTGTGACATACCACTTTCAGGGTAGATCTGGGTGGTGGTGTATATTAGTTTCCAACTTATAGATTGTTCTGCTGCCTAGCTATGCGAATAAAATGGAAACTTGTTTCCGACTGAGTAGGTGACGTTTGGTAGAGATGTTGTATAACTGTATTAGGACAGTTGGTCGAAACTCCATATAAATCCTCTCAAGTCATTGTCGATCCTGATTATTATTTTTTGACTGGGCACCAAATGTTACCTCTAAAATGCTAAGTTCAATACATGTGATGCTCAAACTTGAACTATGTGAGGATTAAAACAGGCAAAAACAGGGAAACCATGATTCATGAATCATGGCAGTTAAGAATCGTAAACCAACCTGCATGTTGAATGCAACCATCTGAGCACCATGACTCCAGGCATTTATTGGATCATAGTTAGAAGAATTAATCCTTGTACCCTTGGGATAAATCCTCAGTATATTTTTCTCAGTGAACCTAAATCAGAGTAATGCAGTCAGATAAACATTTATCAGGAGCAATGCAAACTTTTAGTTGCAAGCTAAATTAGATCTTTAACTGTCCAAGGTCCAGCATCAGCTTCCCTTTTGGTAAGAATATTGACTGACAAAAAGCAGACAATAAATTGATGAAAGTATGTTCACACCCAGAAAAATTGTATCAGAATGCCACAAAAAGGAACATAAACAATTTTCAAATATTCAACCAGGGTATCTGACATCAAATTCACTTGAGATTAGTATGGTGTGACCAATTGAAACTGTGAGAATTTAACAATTGCTATTTTCCATAAGTAGCCGCAGTGTTTTAGGAACATTTAATTCATGACATCATGTAAGGGTAGCAGCATGACTGGTCTAGCATTACATTTTTGTTGCCAACAGTTTATTCTCGCATTAAAAACTATAAAGCATAACTTCAACATAATGGAATAATTGGATGTGCCTACGTTCATAAACCCAAGTGCACCTGTCATATTTCAGTTATTTGGTCCTAAAACTTCCATTGTTTCATGTGCACTGAATATCCAATATAATCAACTACTGGTGTATTTAAATTACCTTATGATATCAGCACCATGAGAAATTGTTGCTTTAGACAACTGCGTCTCGCTCAAAGAAAGGCGTCTGCATTTGTTGGGGTCGACCTTAAGTGCATCCCTCAAATGGCCTTTTGGTTTGCCAGCGTGGATGGTTATGAGTTTCCTATACTCACATGCAGTATCCGGCTGAAATTTGGGATCCTCTTCCTCCGAAATGTCGTCATCTTCTTCATCCAGCTCATCCTGTTCATGACAATAAAAATATATAATTTCTTTACTTGATGACCTTTTTACTTTTGCTAATGAGTGCATGCTTCCAAATGGAACAAGTATTGCAGACCTTGCCATCAGAATCGTCAGCATTTGAATCTGCTCTTTTCAAGCTTACTTCCTCAGCCAGTTTAGCTGCCTTCTCACTTTCATTCTGATTACCCTGAGCTTTAAGAAATTCTTTGAATTCTTCTGGTGGCTTAGTTGAGATGATAATCCTTTTCATTAGAGCTTCTGGAGAAGGAAACTCATTTAGTGTGTCTGAACTAGGGACGTAAAGGAGGTCCCCAAATGTTTCCCTGATCATCTAAAATAATTTGGAGTCAGAATTGAGGATCTACACATAACACGTACAGAGGAAGATATAAAGCTAAATTTTACCTCAGCTACTTTGGCTTGGAGATCAGCTGTGAGGTGATCTTCAAGAGTAATTACAAGGGGATACGTCGAAGCGGTGAAGGCGTGTTCTTTAATGGACTTTAAACATCTCATGATATCTACAGGTGCAGTCAATGTCCTTTCAAATGGCACAAAAAGTAAAGAGTTAGGAAACACAAAATTAGGATGGCTGCAAATTTGAGAAACAGGTTATGACTTGACCAACAGAAAAAACAAAAATGAATTGAGAAGCTAATAAAGAAAAAGGTCAGGTCAGGTGAAATTTGATTTGACAAATCCTGTATAGAGACATGTTTAGGGACAAAGTTACTTCCCAGTCATTATTTTACAAGTAAAAATTTCTATTATCCCATAACTCTACCTAATTGACTCTACAAGTTCCAAATCCTGAAGCATGTACAATGTCCAATACTTAGCACATCAGCATCTTTCTTTTTCCACTGAGAGAAATTATCTACCCTGTAATCTTACATTCTACATTATCCATACAGCACTTTTTTTTCACTGGCACAGTTCCCTTTATCACGTAGCAACACTTTAGATTCTCAATATCCTGAAAGCATGAACGCATACACTATTCAACACTAAAGGCAGTCAATACACTCACAGGCTCTAGATGAAAATGTATCAGTAATGTGTAGTACAGCAGGACCATCTACTATGATGCTTCTAAAAAAGACGATGTAATAGTTGACCTTTCTCGGCAGAGCAGTCACCAGTGTCACCTTATCTACCCAAGGAACAGAGCTAAGCTCTAATTGATATTTGTAAAAGGGGTATCAATGACAAATGATATTTATTTTGTGACCAAAATTACATGCAACTATGCTGAATGTTGTGCTGGAATATAAATACAGAAAATATATTTCATAAAAGCAAAATTGTTTGTTGAGGAAGCAGAATTTGTACCCTCCATGCAGAATCTCAACACGGTTCTTCGCAGAGTTTGGCCACATGTCGAGTTCAATCACTCTCACGCCTCTCTCCAACGCTTCTATAATTGGAATGTCACTGGAGTCACTATTGAGCTGGTTCCCGGTTAAGTAGGAATTATGGCCAGTGAAGACGTAGTAATGAGAAATCGGGGCTGACATGTCCTGGTGAACCTGAGCAAATAAATTGGAATAAGAATGTGACATATTGAAGATAGAGCAACGGAAAAATAGAAGCCGACAGAAATAGGAAACAACAGGTGCACATTTTGTGCAACAGCCTAGATTATTGCATAAGTGGAACACTGCCTACTTTTGTGAGACTTCAGGTCTAACTTTTAGATAAAAGAAAAATTACATAAAACTTCAGGTCTAACTGGCAGATGAGGATCACTAAGGCAAAAGGATGGTATGAAATGCAAATTGATTTATCTCAAATCCTTCTGAATTTCATTTGTGGGGCATATTTGTATTTTTTTCACTTCAAGTAATAGATGACTGTCCTGAAAGAGCAAACTGCTAGTTGGTCTGTTGTTGCCTTGTTGGGGAGGAAACAAAATCAAAGCTTTCTCTCGTGAGAAGAGGTACGTAGTTTTGTAGCACCTAAAAATAGCCCCCCTTTTCATGTGTTTTCTGGCGGATTGTAATGTGAAAGCGATGGTCAACCCGCTGCGGATGTTAAGTCAACATCGCCTGTTCTTTTCATCCATTTCCCATCCCAAAAGAGGGACGAGCTGAATCAAGCCCGTTGACTGCTAGCATTGCACGGCGAGACAGAGCAGATGGAGGTCATCGAAGCCGAGCGGAATCGGCAACAGTTCAATCCAACTAGATCGGGGGGCAATCAATTTGACTCCCCGTAGGCCGTAGCAATGGATGAAGCA
This sequence comes from Lolium rigidum, assembly GCF_022539505.1. Lineage (NCBI taxonomy): Eukaryota > Viridiplantae > Streptophyta > Magnoliopsida > Poales > Poaceae > Lolium > Lolium rigidum. The sequence goes on from NC_061512.1 coordinate 138,150,761, forward strand.
AAGGGAGGTCGTGTAGCGAACCTTGCTGTCGATGGGCGGGTTGAGGTCCGGGGAGAAGAGGAAGCCGAAGAAGTCGTCGAGCGAGGGCACGGCGTGGGCGGGGGACCTGCCGACGAAGCGGGCGATCCCGCCGGCGGCGCCGCCGCCGGAGAGCACGGCGAGGATGCGGTCGGCGTCGGAGGGGCGCTCCCGCTGCACGTCGTCGAGGAAGCGGCGCAGGCCGTCGTCGCCTTGGGCCGCCGCGGCGTGGGCGGCGCGGACGTCGGGCGGCGGGTGCGCGTCCGGGGACCGGAACTTGCGGGTGAAGCACATGCAGTACCTGTAGGCGTAGCTGCCCATTTTCTTGGTCGAGGTCGAGGAAGAAAGCTCCGAATCTTCTCCTCCCTCCGGGACTAGGTGGGATTCGAGGAGCTGAGGAGAATGAGATGCCTCTGCTCTGCTCTCAGCAACTGTATTAGTGGCGCGTGGGAACTGCCGCCATTCCTCGCTCGTCTTCTCCGCGTGAGCTCCGCTTCCGCGTCTGCGTTTGGTCGCGTGGGGGAGAGGAGAAGACAAAGAATTTGTTTTTAGGACGACGAGGGGAGAGGAGAGGAGGCGACTGAGTGAGTCTTGATGGTGAGTCACGGCCGAGATGGAAGAAGTGGGGAAGAAGATGGCAAGATGCCATGCGACGCGACGGAGTTTCAAAAGTTAGTGGGGTGATGTTTTTTGCGTGCAGCCCTCTTTTTTCCAAATATTTATCCTCTGCCTATATCTACCCTTTCTACTCCATCCCTCCCATCAAGATCTCGTAGATTTAGTCTAAATTTAGATGTATCCACCACACACAAGCTAGATAGTGTCTACATATATCTAAACAAATCTAAGAAAATATTGATAGGACGGAGGAAGTACTTATTTTTCATAAATATATATAGTCAACCACTTATTCTTCCAAATATTGTGAGGTGCTACTTGATATTTCTTAGTGAGAAGCACTGGAAAAAATGTAGACGCAACACCATCACAAACCTGAGCCGCGGAGTTTCAAAATTGACAAGCCACCATTGGTGACAGCTATGGATGAGAATGTCGCCTTTCATCGAAAGGATGATCTGCTTTAATAAGGTACTAGTGTCGTTAAATTTTGAGTTTGAACCGTGGTGCGGGTATAAGCATCCCTTATCCATTGGTTATCTTATGATTACCCCGTTTAGAACACAGTGTTGAAATCATCGATGGAAAGTGAGGTCTCTCTTTGGATGGGAGGATATATAGTAAGAATTATGGAGGGCTCAAAAAATCCTCCCGTGAAAGAAGAACTATGAGAATCTGTGGGATTTTGTGTTCTCTTAAAGTGCATGATCAATTTTTTTTGCTTTAAGAGTTTGCTCAGCGATGAGAAGAAAAATGGTCTTTGTACGATTTTTTTATTGAAATTCCCAATTTCGCAAAAAGAAAACTCGTACATTGTTCTTTCTAGACTACGATTGAATGCGAACGAAGAAAAGACGATTGGTACTTTCTTTGAAAACTAGATATTGATGAATATCTTTATCTTTTCACTTAGTCATATTTATCCATAGATCAAAAGTAAAGCTTCATTATTTTATACATGAACTTATATTCAATATTCGCACCTCAACAAGCTAAGCTATAGCTAGCTTGCTGCAACTTAGCTAGCTTGCTGCTTTAGTTCCGTTGCTTACTTATTCCACATGACAAATGCCTTGCGGATTTTGTGTTAGTGCGCCACCAGGTATGGGTTTAATTAGGTCTCTTTGCATGGTTGGTAAGTATCTTTGCAGTTTTAAGCTTTCCTCCCGTTGCGCAAGACGCAACTCTCTCTACCCTTTATGACACATCGGTCATATTAGTATGGCTATTTATTAAGATGAAACGTGTGTTGTCTCCTCAGGCTTCCTTGAGGACACATCATATGCAAGTTCCTAGCTTGCTCTAGCTAGATACCAAATTACAATATCAATTATTCATCTTTAAAAAGTTATAGGATCAACAATTTCCAGTCCAATATACTGTAACAGACGTGCGTATCTGTCTGTTGGGTGTGTGTACGGGTTTGACCTTGTAATCTTGGGCAGACAAAAATATTTTTTTGCGAATGAAAAAAATATATGCTCGAATTGACCAAGACTTGCATGAATAGACAAACGAGTGGTTGTAAATTTTGGCAAATGGGAGGGTGTTTTGCTAAACGAGATTATATAAGCTAGCAGATAGTCGAGTTGACCAAGACTTGCATCAGGATTAGACAAACAAGTGGGAAAGGGTGAGGAGGGACTCCCCTCCCAGGCAGCTACTCCAGCTCCAAGCCAACGAGTGGACTGGAGTATTATTAGAGATGAAGACGCGATCGAAGCCAAGTCATGTAAAATAAACAAAACATTAGAGCATCTCCAGTCGTCGTCCCCCAAACCGTCCCCCAAACCGCACCGGATTTAGCGTTTGGAGGACGTGTTTTGTTCGTGCTGCCCTTGGGGGACGTCGCTCCCCAGCCGCGTCCCCCAAACGCCGCCCCCAAATGAATATTGGTGCACGAAAATAAAGGTTTTCATTCAATTTTGATTATATATTACAAAGTTTGAATGAAAACGGCTAGATTTCATCTAAACCTAGACTACCGACCGCCCGGCGGTGCGTTCGACGGCCCCGCCCGTCGTCGCCTCCCCTACGGCGCAGCCTCCTGCTGCGCGCGCCTCCTCTCCTTGCGTTCGGCGGTGGCCGGACGGTGCCGCTCCCGCCGCGCGTCCTCCTCCGCCCTCCCTGCCGGGCCGCCCGGAGGGAGAGCTCGGCGGCGCGACGACTCCGCGCCTCTTCGCGGGCACGGGCGTCGTCCCGGAGCTTCTTCTCCGACTCGAAGGACTCGAGGAGCGCGCGTTGTCGATCGGCCGTCTCGTCCGGGTGCGGCCCGTCGTCGTCGGACCACTCGAACTCGTCGTCATCGTCGTCCTCCACCTCGATCTCCTCCGCCTCGGCCTCCTCCTCCTCCATTGGCGCCTCCTCCTCCACATCTGTTGGCGCCTCCATCATCATCGCCGCCAACACGGCATCCTCCGCCGCCAACTCGTCCGTCCGCCTCCCCCATAACGCCCTCAGCGCCGCCTCCCGCTGATGATGCTCCTCCGTCGCCAGCTGCTGCTGGCGCTCGATCGACTCCCGCCGCCGGCGCTCTATCGACTCCCGCCGTTCCACGGTACGGCGCCTCCCGCTCACCGCGGCCGGCGCCGGCGCTCGTCGCCCACCGCTGCTCCATCTCCGCCCGGCACGGCACCGTCGCGCCTCTGTCTCGTCGAGGCGTCGGACACCGCAACGGTGGCGTCCCCGTCGCTCTGCCACGCGCGCCGCCGCTGCGGCCTCGCCAGCGAGCGGGGCCATGGGCGCGAACGCCGCCGGATCCGCCGCTCGCGCCGCCTCCCGCTCGCCGGCGGGCCTGCTGCTCGCATCGCCTCCCGCCGCTGCTGACGGTGTGCACGCCATCGCTCTTCCCGGGCCGCTGCTGAGGGGTCGGTGTCGACCTGCGTTCCCGGGACTGCAAGTGGAGGGGACGGCGGTGGAGGGAAGTTGTAATGTCCCAGGTTTAGAGACGATCGAGGGGTAGATTTTAGAAAGGGATGTGCATTGCATTGTAATTTACGGGGAAATTTCGCGCTTTTAAACAAAAACTGCATTGAAGGGGGACAAGTTTCTCTCTCGACACCTTACAGGGTTAGGGTTTCGAGAGTGCGACAAACTTGCTCTTATCTAACTAAACTAGGGTTTTGAGAAGAGAGGGAGAGTTTGCATCACAACTTAAGTTGCATGATTGAATTTAAACCTAAGTTGAATTTGAATTTCAAATTCAAACATCAAATAAATATCTCATAAATTCAATTGTGAGGAAATTCATTAAGTAAATTATAAATAATAAACAATATGAACAATTAAAATAAAGTAAAGCTCATTAGAGAAAACTTTGAGCTTTATTGATAATCACACATTATACATTGTCAATTACAATATTCAGAATTGAAATAAAGGAATTATTACAACACATTACACAAATTGGGATAAATAGAAAAAGAAGATAAAAGAAAAGTACAAGTATGAATCTATCCTAAATACTACAATGTGAATATCATCTAATTTTGAGCTTGAAGATCATCTTGTCCTTATGCCAAGTGGCAGGTTAGAAATAAAATGAAAGTTGAGAGGATATGACCAAAGCTGCCGAGCTGATCCTCTCACAGCCAAGTGCAAAGTATCAGGAACACACACACACACACGAGCAGCTCACACCGCATGTGTGCATGCTCACCAACGACACTCACACAGGGGAGTCACCAACACATGCCAGTGCTAAGTCTGTCGAGCAGGGGAAGCAAAGGCCAGCCATATATAAGCTTTTCACAGCCAAAATCCTAGCTATTTGCTTCATCCATCGACAAGCAACAGGGTAAGTCACCAAGAACACCAAGAACAGCTAGAACAAGAAGAACAGCCAGTGATGTTCAACCTGTCCAAACTCACCACTGAACCAAACCAAGAATCACAAGCCACAAGGAGGAGCAGGGCAAGTCAAGCAAATCACCAGAAGCAAAACCTCTACACCAACACACTATTTCTAGGAGCTGGAGTGAGGTATACCAAGCATCATGGACAAACCAGATGGTTTTGTTCATATATAAGCATATGCATCAAGCACACATGATCAACAGGGTGTGATACCCAAGATTGTGTCATCATCCGGTTATTAAACCCTATGGTGCAAGTAAGAGCAGTAAAGGCCACCGGTCAATCATCAAAAGGGAACAACGAGATATGACAATAATTGCATAACCGAAGAAATCCAGCAAGAGATGAGAGCATAAGTCAGCCCAGCTTACACACACTTAGCACCTACAGACTAATTGACCATCGGACCTAGACAGAATACTGTCTCGTTTGATTTCAACATCAAGAGCCACCGGCAATCCAATAAATGGATCACCCGGAAAACAATTGGTAAGCAACAAGCAAGCCAACAAATAGGGAGCTACCCTAGGGCAGCACATGATTACTGCCGTGGTCACCTCAAACCCTAGATCAACCACACCAACAAGCCAAATACATATATCATCACCCTGATTGGGTTCAAAGAAGGGCTAGGGTTCCCAACCACTGTGGGCATCCATCTAGCCTAATCCAACCAATTATGATGATCATCATTGTATAGTTCACATCAATTATCCACTTCATCAATTAAAGCAACATAGATAATTGAGATTAACAAGTAAATCATAAAACAGACACATGCTAATGATCTAGTGGATCACTGCAGGTGTCAGCTGATGCTTGAGCAAGCACTTGCACTGATCTGTGCCACACAGACACTAGGAAAAGCCTCAGTGAGGTTGGAATAGCAGTCCAGTATCAAGCAAGTGATGATCAGTTGATCATCAGGGCTTGACAGAGCATGAAAATACATGCTAGAGCCAAGCCTAGCATCAACCATAGATCATATGAATTAAACAGTCACAGATCATGAACAATTGCATCACAGACAAGCAAATACATGATTTACAATTGTAACCAGAAGCACACCAACAAGATGTGGAGTTAATTAGCCAATGCACAAACTAAACAGAGCCTTACAGTGAAGCAAAGCCTAAGAGCACTACAGAGATAGCATTGGTTCTTGCAAATTTACAAGAATTTACACACAACCATCTAGCCAGCTGGGCAAGATAACTGAATACACTTGATAGTCTAACAAGAGTAGTAAAAAGAACAGAGGCACAGAGAGAGATTCAAGCAAGAAATGCATAGCAGCAGAGCTACACATGGCAACATCACAAGCAGTGGTATGGCCATTGAAGCCATGGACAGGACCAGCAGTTTACACAAGAAGCAACATAGCAAAGAAGACCACAACAAGCACAATCACACAAGCATAGCAAGCATGCGCACAAGCTAGCAAGCCGCATCAGACGCATCGGCACGGCCAACATCTCCACATGGGGGATGAGGCCAGTGGTCGAGCCAGACGAAAGGGAGAAGAGAACAGGAGAGGAGGATGAACTAGCAGTAGAGAAGGAAGAAGGAAGAGGATGGCGGCGCACATAACTGGAGCGGAGCACCATAGCGTGCCACGGCGGCACGGCGGCACGGGCCACCACGGCAGCGCCAAGCCGCGCCTGGCCTGACGTCGCCGAGCGCGAGCGCCCCAGCACCGCCACAGCACCAGGAGCATCGGCGGCGAAGAGATCGCCATGGATCCCCACAGCAGGCGAGCAGAGGCGACGAGGGCGAGCGAACAAGGACGCCAGCGTCAGATCGACGCGGACCACCGTGTCCGCCGTCGAGAGGCGGTTCAGATCCACTTGATCTCGCCGGCGGCGACCGCCGGAGTTGGTCGGATTTATTCGGCGACGGCGGCGGCGACCACGGATCGCCAGAGCGACGGGAGAGGGATAGGGTTTGGTCGCGCGTGAGAGGAAGAGAGGGGAATGGAGCTGGTCGAGCCGTACCGGGCCGGTCGGTTCGATCTAACCGCTGGGCCACCCCGACAGTGGGCCTGGGGGCATTATAGTCATTTCACAAAATGAATTAAAACAGAAACTTTGAAATTACATAAGAAATGTTTAAAAGCTCTAAAAAAATAATTAAAAATATGAAAATAGATCAGCATAAAATTCTCTATCATAATAAAATACAAAAGAGAATTTTTGAAGACAATTAAGAATAAGTCTTCATTTTATGATTTAAATAATCATTTAAATCACACATAAAATTTTCAATAATAAAAATAAGTCCATTAATGAATTGGGACTTCAAAAACACCTTGACAACATTTCAAGGTTGTATTTACACTAAATATAGTATCTCCAAATTATTCCTAGTAATAACTTCTTACATGAAATAATAACGACATCGGAAGGGGGGAAAACAAACCCTAAAACTGGAACCATGCATAATTGCTTCTTTAACCATTGCCCTTATCGGACAATGATGCTATTTTTCAGAACCAGAGGACAAGGGTCAGTCCACACCATCCAACTGCAAAACTTTGCAGTGTTCAGGCAAATTCATCGCTTGCTCATGTCATTTGAGTATCTTTATCAAATTACTTGCAAAGTATTATGATTATCACTATTGCATAAAAACCAAAAACACTACTTTCATAACTATGAATATGACTATGTGATGGGCAATGGAACCATGGATTGTGTTGATATGGTGGAGGTTCCATTGCAAGGGTTTATATCCATCTAGGATTAAATAACAAATGTCGCCAGTGATTCTTGTGCCGTAATATCCGTGTTAACCATAAGATCCGGAGTGGGACGGAGTAGTTAAAAGTGTTTCCACCTCTCGTTCATCAACGGATGCGCTTTACCGTAGACACTTGTATCTGTCAGGGCAAGCGGTTGGCTGGGGAAGCCTTAAGTCCCCACGGCATAGTCCGTAGACACTTGTCGCTCGAAGTGCAAGCGGTTGGCTGGGGAAGCCTTAAGTCCCCACGGTATTGCGGTCTATGATGGGTTGCAGCTACCGGCGAAGGAGTTTGGTTCGATCCCAAACCGTCGTCGTGGTCGGGGTCCACCCGTGAGTGGGAATAATGGGACCGGCGAGGACCCAGGGTCGGGGCATGCAACAAAGGGTGGGTGTTCGAGGTAGCGGAGGAACATGATTGGCTAGACCTTATACCGGGCCTCACACCGAAGGAAGTGTGGACGGGAAAGCTGCCCGGCTGGCACCAAGGTTAAGATCTCTTATGGGTAAAGCAACACACCTCTGCAGAGTGTAAAGAACTGTGACCTGTCACTCCCTGTTCCGGGATAAGGAACTGCGAACACGGCCGGAAAGGAGCTCCATGAAGTTCTAGTAAACCGGTGAAGGCTGACGGACATAGCTTTTTGGAATAAAAGAAATCTCTTGAAGAAATGTTTACCAAAACTTGCATTGGTATTAGACTTTCTGGTCTAATATCGTAGCTAGTGCATTAAACACCTCTTCTCTATAATGAACTTGTTGAGTACGCTCGTACTCATACCACTCTTAAATCCCATGCTTAGATTGTCCGAATCGTCCGGAGGAGGACTACGACAACAATGAAGGAGCCGAGATCATCGGCTATGAAGAACCGTGACCTCTCCGGAGGTATAGAAGGCGTAGAATACCTCATCGTCTACGGATCCGGAGAGGCTTCCGGAGGAGATCAAGCTTAGAGACATCCGAGTAGTAGTAGTAACCGAGCAGCCCGAACTCTTAGTATTTAGCTGCTCGAGGCAATAAATGTATAGTTTAATGAGACTCTTATATTGTAAGCTAAGTTGGGTTCACCTCGAACCCGGGAGTATTCCTCTTAGGACCCAAGAGGAGCTCCAAGACAATATATGTATGATGCTTGTAATAATAAGTGAATGAGTTATGGACCCTGCTATGTTCCGTTGTACTACTCGAGGGATGTAATATTTGCGGAATGGTACTTCGTGAATGTTATATCAACGATCGGCATACTACAACATGCAGTGGTATGCGTGGTCACCACGAAGTGGCCGGCGCCGGGCGGTTCGCCATTGCTACTGGTGGTGGAGGAGACGGCGGTGGAGCGACGAGGGCTGTGTTTGTTGCCGGCGGGGTGTGGTGGCTACCGTTGAGCCGGGAGACCTTTTATAGACGCCGGCGTCGGGAAGAAAGCGCGGGAACACAGGCGAGAAGAGGCGGGAAGATCGCGCGGGAACGGGCGGTGGCGTGCGAACGCCGGCGACGCGTGGAGGCTGCGCAGACACCGACGAGACGTCTCGCCGCGCCCTCCGTCGCCATTAAGGCAAAGATGCCGCCGTGTGTCACTCGCGCGCGAACAACTTCCGTCGCGAGGTAGGCGACGGTTAGGTTAAAATTAATCGTGCCGCCGACGGGTCGGCCCCGCCACTCCCGGCCTCGCTTTTCGTTGTGTCCGGCGTTCCCGGTGCGTCCCCTGTGGGACGGGGACGGGCTCGGGGCGCCGGACACCGTATCGGGCCGCGCCGGACAAAAACGGGCTTTGGGCGACGCGGCTGGAACGCATTTTCTGTCCGGTGCGCCCCAAATCCCTTTGGGGGACGCTTTGGGGGACGCGGCTGGAGATGCTCTTAGTGTTATTTGACGTTACTAGCATAAACCAATCGCCTTGAAGCAAGCAAGGCAAAAGCAAAGACTTTTTTGAATTTCTTTTTCTTTGGTTTGATAGAAACAACCAAGGAGTTAGTTGGAGAGAGGGAACGCATACAATGTATGATTTCTTGACTCGAGCTGCCAATGAGATGTATAACACGTGATACTTTAATATGAACATATGGTCACCTGTCTTAGTACTTCAATCAACAGATCGGATACACCAACCGCGGCGATCCAGTTTAATTTACCTACTACTTGAGCTTTTGTTAGATCAAAATGTAATGTTCTCCCTCCGTTCAAAATTACCCTGTGTTCTAGGTTTTTTCAAAGTCAAATTTTACAAACTTTGACCATAAATATAGAAAAAAATATTACTATCTACAATATAAAATTAATACTATTAGAATCTCTTGAAATATATTTTTATATTATGTGGATACACAATTATAGATGTTAATATATTTTGCTATATCTTTGGTCAAACTTTAGAAACTTTAATTTTGGCTAAAGCCAGAACGCAGGGTAAATAAAAACGATGGGATTATTCTTTTTACAAGAGAAGAAGTCCAAATGCGGCTCACAGTTGTAAATTATGTCAGCGGCAAACTCTGAAACTTGGTAGCCGTTGATGAATGGGTTGCTTCTGAACCGTGAACCGTCGTGCAGTTGTACTCCACTAAGAATAAATTCAGAAGCGTGTGTAGGCTGGCATATATATCTTGTCTGACGACTGGTTGCATACTTGCAACCATACACTGATACATACAGCTAAAAGCGTTTGCTCCTCTATTTTTGTTTGAAGAGTACAATGGTCCATGGATGCCTAAAGGGAAGGAAAAGAAGCGTACCGTCCCGTACATTGCTGATTGCTGCTCCACAAAGTTGCGGCCCGGCTGGCATGCATGCTGTTCAAAGGCTGTCCGTCTGTCTTTTCTGCCAACGAACATATTGGTATTGAGCTCATGTTCATTACCGCAAAGATATATTCTCTCCGGCACTCACTCGATGTTAACTTCCTTCTAATCCTACAACATCAAATATGTAACCTATTCGTTTGATTGCAACATGAAAAAAGGCAAATCTTTCAGTGAGGTTTAGGTCCGTAGTTTAACTATTTGAAACGTAGTAGACAGACCCATCAAAATATTATTACTCCCTCCGTCTATAAATGGATGTCGGTCCCACAATAAACAACATGGTTTAGTGGCCAAAATGAAAACATCAATTTCAACCTAACAATATATTTAAAATCGAAAAAATAACTAGTTAGAGATAGAACCTGAAGCTTTGTAAAACATCACATGTCATTTCGAAACAGAGTAGTCGACAGTAAACAAATGGTATTTATCCTTCCCAAACAAGTTCTTTCCTTAATATAGATGATTCCTTTAGAAAACCAGACAATATTCTACCTTTAATGCAAGTACTCTTCCACATTGTCTCGAAAGAAGAAGGTAAAACCCCACTCAACCAATGGAGCATCTATTTGTAGAGCAGCTGCTCTCGGCCTCTCAAGGCATCTTCGACCACCAATCAACAAGGCATTTCATCACCAAGATACTATTCTACATGACGAACGTACAAATGCCTTGCACCTATTATTTTAGATGAAAAGGGATCTCTTCCCAGCTCCATTTTATAAGAAGAGAAGCCTTACAGAATTCTTGTCTCTGAAAAGGAAAGAAGAAACTACAGACTTCGATCCAAACAAAGTTTTTAAACAGCTGGATCGTTTAGCTTGACAAGGAGATGGTCCATGAATTGACTGATCTTGCCTCCTTCCAATTCTTTGAAAGGCTTCTCCAATCACGAAGAAGGGAGTAAACCAGGCTCCAGACCTGTTTGATATTAATCCAAGTAACCTTGTTAAAGACCAGACTATTTCTATTTATCCATAAACCCCAAAGGACATCAGAAGAAACTATATCGAAATGTGCAAATCTTTTGTTGCAAAGTCATCTAGTAGCAACTGATTCAAAATTTATCAAAGATAGTATCAACCTCATCCTAGAGGGCTCTAGCAACAATGCATTCAAACAAAAGATGCCTATTCTCAAAAAAAAAAAAAAAGATGCCTAACTGTTTCAAATTCACTACACATTTCACACTCCATTGGTTTAGGAATACCTCTAGCCCTGAGATTATCCCTAGTCATTATTTTATTTTGAGAAAAAAAACATAAATAAACTTGAATTCTAGGTGGAATTTTGAGTTTCCAAATAGATGGAAAGTTAATTGGTTTGATCCCTCGAAAGTTAACGAAAACATATAAAGAGATAGAAGAATAAACCGCATAAGAAATGTATTGACAAATCAACTAATCATTTTCATCAGAAAAGGTAATAGTTCTAGCTATTTCAAGGATTTCTTGCCACTGGGTCATCATATCACCAGCAGTTCTCCTAAAGTTACCTCTAATATCATTCCCATCCCACAACTCAGCTAGGTTTGAGTTTGTTCGTTAGAACAAAATAAATATCCCAATATTGAGTAGCTAAATGGAAATTCCCAAACCAAATATCCTCCCAAAATTTTATGGATCTCCATTTTGAAAGTGAATGGATCCCCTCATGTGTGATTTTGGTAATTAATGACAATCCCTATGGACTAATGTTTGCATTGAGTTATATTTGTAGAAGTTGACCATAGGCAATGCTTGAACCATATGTTGGCTTCAAGGTTGCAATAAGAAGATATTGATGAAGAATATTAAGTGTCAAGTATATCTTGAAGATGAAGATGAAGTGAACCCTCAAGGTTAATTTCAAGACATCAACATGATGAAGAATGAAGAAATAATGTGCAAGTTCAAGATGAGCACAAGACTTCCTCAAGCAAGCACAATCAATAAATGTGTTCCATCTTGCTGCGGTCAAGATCGTCATCATCGTGCTCAAGAGGAATGCGCAAGGTTAAGGTTTGCTCTTGATAGGGTTCCTTTCTTACCGGTCTCATGGTGTAGTTGGAGACCGGTTTATAGTTTAGTTGTCGTACTATCAAGAGGGCTCTCGAGTGAGTAACTCGATCGTATCCTTCGGAGAGCTCAAACTTTTGCATCCTTGCATCATATTTCTTGGTTGTTATTTGTATCTTATCCATGTGATTTTTTAGATCTTGTGTTTATTCTCATGACAAGCTCTAGTTCATAAAAGATGGTTTTTGCACGGGCAACTTGTTGCATTTTCGAGGTTAGAGGTTAGAGATTTTTACCAGTATGTCTTTTTTAAATAGCTCAAACCTTTCATCATTTATTTCTATCCTACCTTACTGGACTACGTTCCCTGCATGATCTTGTAGAGCTTGTTATTAGTTTCGAAACGAGACCAAGATCATCAAAATCGGAGTCCGGATGCTCAAGTTATGATCATTCTCGTTTTGTTGGTTCTGCAGTTTTCGGGGGGGGGGGGGGGGGGGGGGATAATCTGGCCCGGATTCGAATTATCCGGCCCCCTTACTACGAGCAGTTTCCTTAAGTCCTTAGTCGTTTTTCAAAGCCCCGGGGGGCGGATAATCCGGCCCGGGACGTCCCAAACGGTCATATTCCTTTGGGAGGGGGTATATAAGACCCCCTCCTTCCTCCTTGGGCTGCTTGCTTCTTCCACTCTCTCTCTACTACATTGTTGCCCTTGAGAAGTTTCCTCTCTCTCAATCCCTCCATGATTCTTGCCTCCATTTGAGGAAAAGAGAGAGGAGATCTAGATCTACATCTTGACCAATCAAATCTCTCTCTTTGTGAGGGAAATCCACTAGATCTAGATCTTAGAGAAATTTGGTGTTCCTCCTCTTATTTGTTCTTCCTCTCTTATTCCCCCATTAGCTTTTGTAGCTTTGTTGGAATTTGAGAGAGAAGGACTTGAGCATCTTTGTGGTGTTCTTGCCATTGCATTTGGTGCATCGGTTTTGAGTTCTCCATGGTGATTCGTGGAAGTGAAGGCAAGAAAGTTGTTACTCTTGAGTTATTGGAACCCTAGACGGATTTGAGGTCTTCGTGGCGATTTTTTGGGAGCCTCCAATTAAATTTTGGATGCGTGCCCCAAGTTTTGTGTAAGGCCCGGTTTCCACCTCGAAGGAAATCCCTTAGTGGAACCGTGACCTAGGCCTTTGTGGCAAGAGTCACCGGAGAATAAGGTGAGGCGCCTTCGTGGCGCTCGGTGTGTGGTGTGACTACCGCATCTTGGGGTGAGGCCTTTGTAGCGTTGGTGTGCATCGAGAAACCACACCTAAAGGTGATGCCTCTTGTGGCGTTCAGGAGCACTAAGCCAGCATCTCTCCAACGGAGATTAGCGCTCGCAAGAGTCTGAACTTCGGGTTAAATCATCGTCTCCCGCGTACCCCAGTTATCGCTATACCCGAGCTCTTTACTTATGCACTTTACTTTGTGATAGCCATCATGCTTGAAGTTATATATCTTACTATCACATTGTTGCTTGTATTGCTTAGCATAAATTGTTGGTGCACATAGGTGAACCATAATATATAGGCTTTGGGCTTGACAAAGTAAACACTAGTTTTATTCCGCATTTGTTAAGCCCACTCGTAAAAGTTTTAAATCGCATATTCACCCCCTCTAGGCGACATCCGTATCCTTTCACATTTCCAACATGCCACTTATATCCCATCTTAACTATCCTAGAAGCCCACATCACACCTTTCCGGAAGGTGGCTGCATGGTTAAAGGTCATGATACGATATGATACTGGGATGTTTGCAGCTATGACTTTCGTTTGTACAAATGCCTTGCAGCTAGTTACTTTGGTGTGTGCTTTGTACCGTGATTTTTTTTACTCTCCCCGTTTAGTACCCCAAAACATTTTATGTTATTTTTCTCAATAATGCATTTATCTAGACGCATTTTCATCTATAGTGCATTCACTTATTTTGGTCCATATCTAGTCCATATTAAAATAACTAAAGCATCTTATAATAGCTAACGGAGGGAGTGCTCAAGACCAGCTTAATTGACTTTATGATTCTTAAAACATGGAGAAGATATACAAAAAAATACAACCACAACCATTCTTAGTAGACCAAAACAAATTTTGTGAACGTGCCCTCCAGCAAGACAACACGCAAGACCAAACTAAAGCAGACTTGGCATGCATTTTTATTCTTCGATCACAGACGGAGACTCAGTAATAAGCGCGGTAATTATGTAAGATCCTCTTCAACCAATCCAATCAGATGGAATCGATTCGGATACGCAGACCCACTAGGGGTGGCAGAATGTGAACGACCTTGACTCGGGACTGTAATTACACATGCACGCATGCAGTTGGTGGTCGGCACGAATTTTTAATGCTTCAGTTGTAATCATAAGTTCATAACCAAGTCTAGGTTGTTCACACTAGCGTCATCTTTGTTGCTCACGTCACCAATTTTATTTCGTAACAACGCTACTGTTTTTTTCTTCTACTTGGACCGCAATAACGCCACGGCTTCCACGTGATTCAGACAAAAAAAGGGACTTCAGGTCATTGTCTGAATTATTAAGTAAATATAAGATGGGCATGGTGTGATTGTCATGACAGCTTGTTAGGGACATATCGAACATAAATTTCTAAACGGAATACTTCTCTCACAATTGAAGAAAATATTGGCATATTTTCTCATTTAGTTGTGACATTTTGACATCTTGTACTCTATTTTATTATTTTCTAAAACCGAAAAGATTGATCAACTTGTTATGGCGACATGACAGCTTACTAGCCATACTGCTCAGACCTGTAGCACTTGTTTTTTTCGAAATGGGGATATAACCCCGGCTTCTGCATCATGACGATACACACGGCCCTTTATTAGAAAAAGATTCAAAAAGTATTGTTTACATCTCAACCATCACCGAGGATTGATACAACAATCAACCATCGAAAAAAACAACCCATACTATGACTACAAATCAACATAGTCTTCTACTATATCGCCAACCAGCCAGGCACAAGATATCCTGAGCGACCATCAGGAGCCGTGTGCATCCAATAACCATGGCATCCCCCTGCCCCACCGGGGAGAGTAAGGCCCAAAGCAGGACCCAAGAGACCATATGAATAACCTGCAAGAAATGAAAAGAGGGTTTTTTATTGAAAATTATATCATTTCTAGTTCTCCAAAAGGCAGAAACCCCAATCCGGATAAAAGCCTTAGATTATCTATCTACTCCATTTAACCAATTACCAAACATATTAGTAATATTGGTGGGAGGTGGAAGATCGTAAGTAAAATTTACCGTGCGCCACAAGAGTCTAGCTAAAGGACATTCAATAAAAAGGTGTTGAATGGTCTCCTGTTCCCCACAGAAAACGCATTTAGTACACCCATTCCAATAGCGTTTAACTAGATTATCTTTAGTTAACAGTACCTTATTACTCATAAACCACATGAAAACCTTAATCTTAAGAGGTACTCTAACCTTCCAAATATACTTTCGCAGAAAAGGGATATGGTCACACATAAGATCTTCATACATCGATTTGACAGAAAACAACCCATTAGACGTCAACTTCCAAACAAAACGATCATCCTCATTATTCAAGGTGACCGACATTAATTTTCTGCACATCTGGAAGTCCATTTGCTACCAGTCAACAACCTTCGGAATGTAATATTCAGTGGTGTTTGGGCAATCACCTTCTTATGATGGACAATATTATATAAGGACGGGTATTGATGGGCCAACGAAGTATCTCCTAACCAGGTATCTTCCCAGAAGCGGGTGGTCTCACCATTACCCACTTTGAAATATCCCCGCAGAAAAAACTCATGCTTGACCTCCATCAAACCTTTCCAAAAAGGAAAATCAGTAGGTTTAGACCTGTATCACTTGTTAGGGACATATAACCCTTTCATCTAAAAGAACTTGATAGGGACATATC
The DNA here is from genome assembly GCF_022539505.1 of Lolium rigidum. NCBI lineage: Eukaryota > Viridiplantae > Streptophyta > Magnoliopsida > Poales > Poaceae > Lolium > Lolium rigidum. The sequence continues at coordinate 138,166,747 of NC_061512.1, forward strand.
AAACGAGTGTGCCGTTTTCTAGGCTTTTTATTATTTTTAAACACTCAAAATTCGTATTTCAAAGTTTCAAAAAATTAAAACAATGGTATAAAATCGCAATGCAAACTGGTTTGTATTCTAGGCTACATGAAAGTGACAAAATCTCACAAATTTTATAGTCTTGAAATATGCACTATTCATTGTAAAATTTGTCATTTTTGTGTAGCCTAGAATATATATGAAGTAGTTTGTAATAATTTTTTACACCATTGTAGTATATCATTAGTTATCTCTAGAATAAAATTAAAATATGAATTTTGAGTGTTTGCAAATAAAGGGTTATGTGTAGCTCAGCCTCTGTTTAAGTTCCATGTCAAACATAAAATTTCATCAAAGCCTAAACATAGTTGGCCGTATCAACAAAACCTTTGATCACAAGGAGGCAACTTATTTTATTTTGTAGGCTAACACGGACATTTTGCCACCGGATCAACAAAACCTTTGTTCGTTTCTCTAGTTTGGTGATGCCACCGGATTTAGCTGGTTGGGGGCTTCGTTGTCAGGCTAGGGCACACGACCATGACCACGATGACATGACCATCCTCATCGTGGATTTTGTAGGTGTGGTGACAACTGTCACTAGGAGGGTAGATTAGTTGATTGCTATATTCGTCTGCTATACTTTACTGAATATCGTGTGCACCATGTTGATGGGAAGGTGGAAAGAAAAGAGCTATGACCTCTATAGCTTTCTGGGACCTCAAAGTTTACTCACCACTGTCTAGTAGACCGGATTCAGATACAGATCACGACTCACCATGGTGCACAAGTTGTAGGAGAAATATGTTCGAAACACAAGTACGTGCTCTTTTGCTGCACGCAACATATGGATTCACACTTTTTTTTTTTGGGAAAGGGACGTTGGCAATTTTTTTTTGTAGTAGACAAGGATAGAAAAAGAATCGGCACAGTGCTAACTGTAATTAATTTGTAGCACAATTTTCAATATGTACACCAGAGTTCCCAACGAAGCAGTCCTCCACTACTTTTCAGCATCAACCTGTCAAATTCAGCATCCACACCGGCTAGCTGAAGAAGGTTTCTTCATCAATCTGACCATGCTTTTTCATCAGTAGCTAGCAGTGGTCTTCCGCGAGAGAAATAAACAATGCCCTGCAGCTGTGACTTTGAGCTTGCATCTTGGCACTTTGAGCTTTTAGCTGTAGGCAACACATATATACAACTCTCTGCCTTTCCTTACTGCTCTAGCTAAGCTAGCCAGGAACTTTCCTATGTAGTGACACTGACAGAGGAAACGTGTTGTCACGAGGATCACCCCTCGAGGGCACAGATTTCTAGGCAGCTTGAGATGCAGATGACTGGGTTAAGGAAAGAACATTCTGTGAAGCATCTGACAACAAAAGTTGCCTGCACACGTGATTTGAACAAAGCTAGCGGGCCAACTGCGCTGGATACGTCGGTCCGTGCAGCCACTCCGAGCCCACGTACCTTCAGTTGGGCTTGGGCTGCTCCTCGTTACATTTTGTGTTCCTTCTTCCACCGCTTGCTGGGCCTGTAGTGATCCATGGCAATTTCTATACACCGACCAGTTCGGCTGTTATTGCCCGTCGCACACACTCCACGCGCGGTATGGGCCGGCCTAGTCGACCAAGTTCGGCGTTTATTTTGTTCTCTGTTTCATTTTTCGTTTTTCTTTCGTTTTCCTTTACTTTTCTGTTTTTTTTTGTTTCTTTTTATTTTTTGTTTCATTTTTATTTTTTTCTGTTTATTTTTCTTTTTGTTCAAATCTGAAAATTGTTCAAATTTGAAAATTGTTCAAATCTAAAAAAAAAAATTAAATTTGAAATTTATTCATACTAAAAAAAGTTCAATTTTAAAAAAAATTGAGTTAAAAAATCGTTCATATTCGAAAAAAATTAAAATTTGGGAAATGTTCATGAAAAAATATTTCTTTCAATTTTTTGAAATAGTTCAAATTTAAAATATGTTCAAATTTGAAACTGTTTAAATTAAAAAAATACAGTTTTTCAAAAAAAGTTTTGACTACTTTTTAGAATTTTGAAAACGCAAAAAAGAGAACAGAAAGAGCAGAAAAATAGAAAAACGAAAAAGAGAGAAGATACCTGCTCTTATTGGGCCACGACCCAACTAAGCGACGCGGGGCGCGGATGTGCAGCACCCGGTCGATCCGCCGACCATGTCGGCATAGAGGCGCTCCCAAGATCCATCGCATCGCATAGACCATTCCACATTGCGAGATTTTTCTATGGCACTACTGAGTGTCCATGGGGGATCAAAACGTGTGATCCCCGGGACTCAGCCAAAGAGACTGAGTCGCCGCTTCTGAGAAAAACCCTAGCCGCCTCCACTTCAACCTCCTCCATAGATCGGTTTCCCATCCTCCAGCCGGCTTCACCGACGTCAGGAGTGGGGAACCTAATCTATGGGTGGAGTTTTCAATAAAAGTAGTGTTTTGAGTAGTTTATGTTAGGGTTTTGGTAGTCATCTTCTTGTTGGTTTCCCCTCATTGGAGATGACATCGTCCGCAATAAATGATCTTCGTCCTTTTGTTCGATGATGAGATCTCCTTCCTGGCGTCAATGATGGTGTTGGAAGATTACACTTCTCTAGGTATGGGCCTTCAGATCTTGCTTCAACAGACCAATTTTGGATTTCTCATGGTTTCCGCGAGGAGGATTATCCTTGCAGGTTTTGTCCCGGCTGCTACGTCCTCGACAATGGTAATTCGTACTCTCGGCTCTCCAGCGGTGTCAACAAAGCTGGTTGGTTTTTATTCCCTCACATACTGATGTTGATACTTTAATGGTTGTGTGCGTGCATGCAACCTTGGCATTGCGGCCCAAATTAAAATTATGGGAGAACCTTCGTTGGTATTTACAGGTCTATGGTTTGTTATCTATCTTCTACTGCCTTCAAGAAAGTACAAGATTCTGTCTTGGAAAAAGAAAGAGTTTAATGGAAATGAGTTTGGAGAAACAAGATTTGAATGGTAAGGTTTAATAAGGAATTAATATGAATGTTCTTGACATGAATTCAAGTATTGTAGTTGAAAAGATATACCATGTGATTCATGGTAGGAATATTTATTTAGTAAAAGACATGGAAATGATATGTAAAGAATAGTTTCTTAACTAATTGGGTTCTCTGATTTATAGTTGAACAAGTATTCATGTGTTGTTGTAAGGAATGTCATATTGAGATCCTTTATAAGATCTTGTAGTTGATCCATACTTAAGGTGTTGTTTGTTGTAAAACTAATTCCATTTGATCTAACCCATATATCAAATCATCTCTACCCAAAACAGAGTTTTAGCAAAGATCACAGTGAAGTTTATAGCGCTTGACTTGATGATCTACTTCCATTCCAGCAAGTCAAGTGAAACTTCAGTTACTGTGGTAAGTTTTATTTTAAAGCGCAAAAATTTCCCGGATTTTCTATGCATGAAAGCAATGCACATTTTGATGTTTCTCTCATTTTGTAGCCTCTAAACCTGGGATATTACAACACGTCCCAGACCGGTACTACCACAACCCTGAACTACGGCGAAGAGTCCTTAATTTGCCGGTTGGCACCAGCATCGGCGACTCTCGTAGCATACCACCCTCTCTGATTGAAGCACCAATACGCTGGCTAGCACCTTGTCGATTCTGGCCAGTAGCACTTCATTTGGCCTCGTGCAACACTGCCGTCTTTAGATGGCAGCACGTTCGCTACACAGCTCCTCCTCACTCCCATAGCAGCAACGCTACCCTCCATTTGTAGCACCTCCCATGCTCGGTTGCAGCTCCACCACCCTCCCATGGTAGCAACACCAACCTCCCTCTGTAGCACCTTTGCAGCTCCACCGATCTCCCATGGTAGCTCCGTCGCCCTCCCATAGAAGCACCACTGCCCTTCCATGGCAGCACCGCCGCAGTCCTTCCGTAGCTCAAGAATCCACTACTCGCAGCTCGCTCGCCCTCCTATTGTGTCTCCACAGCACACTGCAGGGAGCAACAACACTCATCGCTGGAAGCAACGCGGCCCTCCGCTGGGAGCAACACCGTCGTCCTGTAGCTTGTGGGAGCAACGGCGTGCCCACCGCTGGGAGCACGGAAGCCCTCCGCTGGAAGCAACGCGAACGGCATGTGTTAGCAACAGCGCCTGCCGATGGGAGCACCTCCGGCCGCTGGGAGCAACGATATCGGCCTGTGGTAGCAGCAACGCCCGCCACTGGGAGAACCTCTGGTCGCTGCACGCAACAGTAATGCCCGACGCTCGCACCATCGCAACCGACGGTTGGCAACACCATCGACTTGGAGGGCGTCGAGGAGATGCTCGTCAAAGTAGCGAACGCGGAGGCCCCCTCCGATTTCACGACGCACCGCCGCAGAGAGATTTAGACGGAGGAATAGACGGGTAGGGAGAAGATGCAAGGCGCCTATGCTTCGGTAAAATGAGTCCGGCGAGGTCCACAGCGGCGGCGCATGGTGAATCAGCGGGGGCGGCATTCTGTGGATGGGAGAGTAGATACGCCCTTTGGGAGACGAAACAGTGGGAACTAACTCGGGACGAACACCGAGAGGATAAAGGTAGGAAGCGGTGGGAGTGGGGCAAGCTCGAGCTGTCGTTTTAATGCATGTGGGCCTATCTATGTGAGTACGCCGAACAGCAGCGCGTCGCCAGCAAGGTGGACGATGGAACGGTTCCATCACCCATGGGGGGATCGCCAGCCTTTTCCTTTTTCTATACATATACATGGTTCATTAGCGTGCGTTACCACACTCTGCCCCACAAGCGTGCTAGGCGTTCATTCGTCTTTTTTTGACTTTCGCGGTTTTTCCGGTTTCAGGAACTTTCTAGAAGTTTCCAAGCCGATTTCTTTGAGTTTTTGGGTTCTTCGATTTTGGTTAGTTTTCATACGGTTTTCTTTGGGTTTTGTCTTTTTTTGCTATCTATTTTTTCACTTTATTCTTGTTCCGATTGATTTTAATATTTTTCAAAATTTTGAACATTTTTAAATATGAATATTTTATTTTCTGAAGAAAAAAATTTGAGCAAATTTATTTTTCTGATTTTTTTGAAAAATTAATTTTGAGGAAAACCTTTTTTGAACAAAATTTGAAAGAAAATTTGAGCAATTTTTTAAACAATTTTGAAAAAATAAAGAAACCTGGAGAAGAGGCTTTACCTGGGCCGGCCACCAGAAAAGCGGACGTGGTGCTGTGCGTGCGTCTACTGCAGCGATATATAGGTGCACCTCACTTTGCCACGAAGTGATCCCCAATTTCGGTTCCGGCCAGCCGCCATCGCCTCCCCCGCCGCTCCTCACCAATTGCTCGCCGCCTTCTTCCAGTCTGCGCCGGCAGGCTGCTAGCTCGCGCTCGGCCACCGCACAAGCAGAGGAGAATCCGCTCGCCGCTGGGCCGCTTGCCGCTCGGCCGCCGCACAAGCCATCCGGTAAAGCTGCTGCTCCCAAATTCCCCAATGCGGTCTGGATCTAAAGAATTGTACTGCTTGATGCTTGTGTAGTTGTTCATCCATCACATGCGCAACAAAGTATCCTTGATACTAATACAAGTTACTATCCGCAGTCGTGACCGATCGGCTGCGAAGAGATGGGAGAGTGCACGAAACGCGTCCACAAGTTGCTGCTGCTTCTTCTTCTCGTGTGCTTCGCCATTCAAGGCCAATGTAAGCAACACATATATCTCTTTCTTGCATCGTTCATTTAGTTATTCCTGTGCCTGCTCTTCCCGCGTTTCGTTGATTGCTCATGAAACTTGACAATAAATTTCTGTTGTCAATTCTTTAGGCAGAGGCGCAACCCTCGACAAGGAAGGTCTTAATGGGTGTTTCAAGGGTCACAGCATTCCCATATGCAACCCAGATAAAGCTAAGTGCTACTGCTGTCTAACCAATGATAATTGCTACAAGACGATGGATGAGTGCAAAGCCATCTGTCCACCGGTGGAGGCGGCGGCAATCCTCTCCCGGTCCTCCTCCTCCGTACTTCCATGAAATGAGATCATTGTAATAAGCTAGAAGACAAAGGATGAATAAGAACATCAATAACGGTTGATTTTACTCCAAGCCTCCATCAATCTTTTTGTTGTTACTGTTTGACATTGCTTATCAAGCCTGCCGCTCGATAAGTTCTGTATATAACAATGTATGTTGCTCTCTCTGAAATGTGTGACATTCTACTCGGGGAAAACCATCCATTATGCATGAATTGGTTAGGTCATTGCCACTACATGTTCACTCGTGTACTTCATACGTAAACAGGTTAAGCACACGTACAGATGCAAGTTTTGGACCATTAGAGTACCCTGTGATCATGCTTTCTTCGAAGATGGGGGCTACTGTTTGCCTGATGCTGGAAGATGTACGCCTCAAGCTTCTGCCCTGCCGATCGGCCCTGGAGGTACTACAGGAGATCCTGGAACTGCCCTCGATGATCAGTTAGACAGCTACCGTCAGTTGCCCTCCTGTGGTCTGTGGAGTTGCTGGACTGAACGCAACCGAGAGGGAACCACGGTGAGCAGAGGGAGTCCATTGATCAGTTTCAGTTCTCGGTCAGGCATCACGTTGAGATATATCAGTGCCATACCTACATGATGTAGACTCGAGCTGAATCTGCAAAAGAAGATGATTTCCAGTAGCATCAATACATAGACAGTACAACCAATTGGCGGGTATTACATTACACTAACATGCATACGCTAAACAGGACTACTATCTGCAAAACATAGGTATATGACATATATCCCCAGCTTAGAGCCATATAAATCTGCGAAAAATATTTCTCTAAATGTTTCTGGTACGAAGTGGGTTATCATGAAATTGTGCATATAAAAAATACTAAATATATGTGTAGCACAAGTGCACTAATTCTACCCTTGCGCCGACACAATGCAGAGGCAAACGACCTTGCCGAAGGCCTCAGACTTGACCTTGCTGAGGGTCTCGCAGCAATCCAGCATCGACTCGTCGAACCACCGCCATGGCCCATTCCAGACGAGGCCTAGGTCGATGGCGAGCGTGCTGGAGGCGACGAAGAGTGAAGAGAGGCTGCAGAAGGCCTCTGGAAGGTGGAGGTCCTCCGACTTAGAGGGGCGGTTAGTTGACGATGGCCAGAGTTGGAGGAGGATAGACCTTGAGCTCGAATTCGTGCAAACAAGAGGAGGCACTCCGCTCAATGGTCGGGAATGCGGCCGCGATCTCCATAAGACGGCGGCCGGAACGGGAGGCGAGATGGGAGGAGCGACAACGGCGTGACAGTATGCTAGGGTTTCCATAGGATGTCGGAGACGATGGCTCGAGGCTCTTTTTTGGTGGGGTGTTATGAACTGATATGTTTCACTTATCGGTGGCCGAACAGTGTTATTTTTTCACCTTCCCGAGCTAACCCTGACGACATACCAACCATCATGGACAGCGCCGCAAGGGCTTTGATAGTAAAGATGATCGGAGCCTATAGTGCTTGGAATCAACTAAATGCATGACTTAAAATAAGGCCGAAATTCACCATTAAATTAATAGACAATAAGCTAAATGGATTTATTCAAACAACTGTCAATCAATTGTAACTTAGGTTACCATGGCATATATATTAACATCATCAAGCAAAGCAACTAACTAGTCATTTTCCAGCTTATATTGCTGGGATGATACTTTGCTATACATGGAATCGGAAAATAAATCAATAACCGATAAAGTAGAGAGAAATGTACCTCTATAGCTTTTGCTAGTTTTATTGGTTCAGCATTGCTTCTGAAGCGGTCACGAACAACCTTGAAACAAAATTGACAAGATAGACACATCACAAGTGAGAGCAAGTACTCAAGGATAGTAAGGACACACTCGTTAACTAATGCACAAAAGTTAAGGAATAACATGAATTATTTTGTCCATGTCACCGAAGTTGGCATTTTGCTAAATCAGGAGATGCATATAGCTACGAGAATAAAATGCACCCATGGTCCTTCAACTTGAAGACAAGTCAATTTCCAAGGCATCCCCTTATTTCATAGTATTCCCTAGGCTCGAGCCTAGCTGTTGGGTCAAGCTAGCCTAATGTTATTATGTGTGGCAAGCAGCAAAAGAATGGTTGTGACTTAGAACCTTTGACCAATGCCTTTACATTATGTGTGTAAGTCGTCAGTTTGAGCAAACTAAAGCCCATTCAAGCTCAATATGCTCATAGTCTAACCCACGAGTCGACAGCAGGTACATCATCGACAAGGAGATCAAGGTGACTAGAGGCAGCAAAGCTGAATGAGTATGATGGACATACTTTATGGATAAAATAATTATACCTCCGACTAGTATTTCCTGATCATAGAGTCATTATAGATACATCTAAAGCAATAAAATTGTGCTCATGCAATCATTTTCAAGAAAGAGCAAATAAAAAAAAACTCCCTAGCTACTTTGATCAAAAGACATGCATTAAAGTAATGAAATCACGACCTAACATAATACTAACAGAACCAAGGTATCTCGGTAAAGTGTATGATATCAGTCTAATAATAAAGCCGAGTATGAATAATGATACAAGCCTAATAAACATATTTTCTCTTGACCATCCAATTATCACAAATAAACAATACTCCTAAGGGCATCTCTAGCTGATCCCTTGTAATTTAGCCCCCTATTGGTTCCTTATCCTTTAACTCCTTATATTTGCTCCGCTAAAAAAACGGTTCCTAACCAATCCCCCATAGTTAACTCTATAAAATAATTTTGAGCATACAAATCAATAACAATCCATAGCATTGTCATACAAACCATTTGCATAGTCTGGTAGTGCATACAAATGCATAGCATAGAGCATAATTAATATAAATCGATAGAATAGATCATAGTGATCTAGCTTCTCCACTTGATCAAACCTAGCCAGCATTTGAACGCATAACAAGAATGTGTCACATATTTAAGAGTGATGCAGTGATATAGCTTCTCGACTTCTGTTTGCCTTGTTAAAATGCTCATGAATTTTACACCGTAGAGGCTTCCTGATACGTCTCCGACGTATCGATAATTTCTTATGTTCCATGCCACATTATTGATGTTATCTACATGTTTTATGCACACTTTATGTCATATTCGTGCATTTTCTGGAACTAACCTATTAACAAGATGCCGAAGTGCCGATTCTTTGTTCTCGCTGTTTTTGGTTTCAGAAATCCTAGTAAGGAAATATTCTCGGAATTGGACGAAATCAAAGCCCGGGGGCCTATTTTTCCACGAAGCTTCCGGAAGTCCGAAGGAGAGACGAAGAGGGGCGACGAGGGGGCCACACCCTAGGGCGGCGCGGCGCCCCCCTTGGCCGCGCGGCCCTGTGGTGTGGGGCCCCCGTGCCGCCTCTTGACCTGCCCTTCCGCCTACAAATAGCCTCCGTGACGAAACCCCCGGTACCGAGAACCACGATACGGAAAACCTTCCCGGAGACGCCGCCGCCGCCGATCCCATCTCGGGGGATCCGGGAGATCGCCTCCGGCACCCTGCCGGAGAGGGGAATCATCTCCCGGAGGACTCTACGCCGCCATGGTCGCCTCCGGTGTGATGTGTGAGTAGTCTACCCCTGGACTATGGGTCCATAGCAGTAGCTAGATGGTTGTCTTCTCCCCATTGTGCTATCATTGTCGGATCTTGTGAGCTGCCTATCATGATCAAGATCATCTATATGTAATTCTATATGTTGCGTTTGTTGGGATCCGATGAATAGAGAATACTTGTTATGTTGATTATCAAAGTTATGCTTATGTGTTGTTTATGATCTTGCATGCTCTCCGTTACTAGTAGATGCTCTGGCCAAGTAGATGCTTGTAACTCCAAGAGGGAGTACTTATGCTCGATAGTGGGTTCATGCTCGCATTGACACTCGGGACGAGTGACGAAAGTTCTAAGGTTGTGTTGTCGTTGTTGCCACTAGGGATAAAACATTGATGCTATGTCTAAGGATGTAGTTGTTGATTACATTACGCACCATACTTAATGCAATTGTCTGTTGCTTGCAACTTAATACTGGAGGGGTTCGGATGATAACTCGAAGGTGGACTTTTTAGGCATAGATGCGGTTGGATGGCGGTCTATGTACTTTGTCGTAATGCCCAATTAAATCTCACTATACTCATCATGATATGTATGTGCATTGTCATGCTCTCTTTATTTGTCAATTGCCCAACTGTAATTTGTTCACCCAACATGCTGTTCGTCTTATGGGAGAGACACCTCTAGTGAACTGTGGACCCCGGTCCAATTCTCTTTACTGAAATACAATCTACTTCAATACTTGTTCTACTCGTTTTCTCGCAAACGATCATCTTCCACACAATACGGTTAATCCTTTGTTACAGCAAGCCGGTGAGATTGACAACCTCACTGTTTCGTTGGGGCAAAGTAGTTTGGTTGTGTTGTGCAGGTTCCACGTTGGCGCCGGAATCCCTGGTGTTGCGCCGCACTACATCCCGCCGCCATCAACCTTCAACGTGCTTCTTGGCTCCTCCTGGTTCGATAAACCTTGGTTTCTTTACGAGGGAAAACTTGCTGCTGTGCGCATCATACCTTCCTCTTGGGGTTGCCCAACGAACGTGTGAAATACACGCCATCAAGCTCTTTTTACGGCGCCGTTGCCGGGGAGATCAAGACACGCTGCAAGGGGAGTCTCCACTTCTCAACCTCTTTACTTTGTTTTTGTCTTGCTTAGTTTTATTTACTACTTTGTTTGCTGCACTAAATCAAAATACAAAAAAAAATTAGTTGCTAGTTTTACTTTATTTGCTATCTTGTTTGCTATATCGAAAACACAAAAAAATTAGTTTACTTGCATTTACTTATTTCATCATGTTTCCTTTTAATTTTACCACAAAAGACATACCGGTAGGACGTGGGTCTATAGTTGGGAGAAATAATATAGAAGAATTTTTCAACCACGTTAGTACCACTGAAAATTTTGAAGATAGACACTTGGTAGACCTTGCGCCTACTTATGAAATTGCTGCTGCGCATTTAGTTCACTCTGTTGGAAACTAAATTTGTTAATCTTAATCCTATAATCCAACACATGTTTTTCACACTTGGCGATATGGAAGAGGGGGAAAAGAGAGATTTTGTATTAGAAACCCTTCTTAGAGAATTTGGTGGTCTAGCAAGAGAAGCTAGAAAGGTGTTTGCTAAATTTAATATGCTTGGTTCTCCTACTAATTTTGTTAGTCTCCTTGAAAAGATGGATATGGATAGAATAAGATACACTAATAATATTGATGATGGAGGGGAGACCAAAGCACCAATACCATGTAAGCTCCTAGCTATGAATGATGCGCTAGAAAATAACTATGCTTGGCTTGTTCCTGAAAATTTGTTTGATGAGAGTAGCACGCCTAAGACTAATGAAAAGGGAGATGCTAAAACTTATGTATCTAATATAATATGCCTGGTTGAGAAAAGCCCACACCCCGCTGTAGAAGTACCACCCTTCGATAATACTTGATACACACTTTCTGCGCCTAGCTGAAAGGCGTTAAAGAAAAGCACTTATGGGAGACAACCCATGTTTTTACCTACAGTACTTTGTTTTTATTTTGTGTCTTGGAAGTTGTTTACTACTGTAGCAACCTCTCCTTATCTTAGTTTTGTGTTTTGTTGTGCCAAGTTAAGCCGTTGATAGAAAAGTAAGTACTAGATTTGGATTACTGCGCAGTTCCAGATTTCTTTGCTGTCACGAATCTGAGCCCACTGCCCTGCAGGAAGCTCAGAAAATTATGCCAATTTACGTGCATGATCCTCAGATATGTACGCAACTTTCATTCAATTTGAGCATTTTCATTTGAGCAAGTCTGGTGCCATTTTAAAATTCGTCAATACGAACTGTTCTGTTTTGACAGATTCTGCCTTTTATTTCGCATTGCCTCTTTCGCTATGTTGGATGAATTTCTTTGATCCACTAATGTCCAGTAGCATTATGCAATGTCCAGAAGTGTTAAGAATGATTGTGTCACCTCTGAATATGTCAATTTATATTGTGCACTAACCCTCTAATGAGTTGTTTCGAGTTTGGTGTGGAGGAAGTTTTCAAGGATCAAGAGAGGAGTATGATGCAACATGATCAAGGAGAGTGAAAGCTCTAAGCTTGGGGATGCACCCGGTGGTTCACCCCTGCATATATCAAGAAGACTCAAGCGTCTAAGCTTGGGGATGCCCAAGGCATCCCCTTCTTCATCGACAATATTATCAGGTTCCTCCCCGAAACTATATTTTTATTCCATCACATCTTATGTGCTTTTTCTTGGAGCGTCGGTTTGTTTTTGTTTTTTGTTTTGTTTGAATAAAATGGATCCTAGCATTCACTTTGTGGGAGAGATACACGCTCCGCTGTAGCATATGGACAAGTATGTCCTTGGTTTCTACTCATAGTATTCATGGCGAAGTTTCTCCTTCGTTAAATTGTTATATGGTTGGAATTGGAAAATGATACATGTAGTAATTGCTATAAATGTCTTGGGTAATGTGATACTTGGCAATTGTTGTGCTCATGTTTAAGCTCTTGCATCATATGCTTTGCACCCATTAATGAAGAAATACATAGAGCATGCTAAAATTTGGTTTGCATATTTGGTTTCTCTAAGGTCTAGATAATTTCTAGTTTTGAGTTTGAACAACAAGGAAGACGGTGTAGAGTCTTATAATGCTTTCAATATGTCTTTTATGTGAGTTTTGCTGCGCCGGTTCATCCTTGTGTTTGTTTCAAATAAGCCTTTCTAGCCTAAACCTTGTATCGAGAGGGAATACTTCTCATGCATCCAAAATACTTGAGCCAACCACTATGCCATTTGTGTCCACCATACCTACCTATACTACATGGTATTTTTCCGCCATTCCGAAGTAAATTGCTTGAGTGCTACCTTTAAAATTCCATCATTCACCTTTGCAATATATAGCTCATGGGACAAATAGCCTTAAAAACTATTGTAGTATTGAATATGTAATTATGCAATTTATCTCTTATTAAGTTGCTTGTTGTGCGATAACCATGTTTACTGGGGAACGCCATCAACAATTCATTGTTGAATTTCATGTGAGTTGCTATGCATGTTCGTCTTGTCGGAAGTAAGGGCGATCTACACTGAGTTGAATGGTTTGAGCATGCATATTGTGAGAGAAGAACATTGGGCCGCTAACTAAAGCCATGTTCCATGGTGGAAGTTTCAGTTTTGGACAAATATCCTCAAATCTCTAATGAGAAAAGAATTAATTGTTGTTGAATGCTTAAGCATTAAAAGAGGAGTCCATTATCTGTTGTCTATGTTGTCCCGGTATGGATGTCTAAGTTGAGAATAATCAAAAGCGAGAAATCCAAATGCGAGCTTTCTCCTTAGACCTTTGTACGAGCGGCATAGAGGTACCCCTTTGTGATACTTGGTTAAAGCATATGTATTGCGGTGATAATCCGGGTAGTCCAAGCTAATTAGGACAAGGTGCGGGCACTATTGGTACACTATGCATGAGGCTTGCAACTTATAAGATATAATTTACATGATGCATATGCTTTATTAGTACCGTTGACAAAATTGTTTCATGTTTTCAAAATCAAAGCTCTAGCACAAATATAGCAATCGATGCTTTTCCTCTATGGAGGACCATTCTTTTACTTTTTATGTTGAGTCAGTTCACCTATTTCTCTCCACCTCAAGAAGCAAACACTTGTGTGAACTGTGCATTGATTCCTACATATTTGCTTATTGCACTTATTATATTACTCTATGTTGACAATATCCATGAGATATACATGTTACAAGTTGAAAGCAACCGCTGAAACTTAATCTTCTTTTGTGTTGCTTCAATACCTTTACTTTGAATTATTGCTTTATGAGTTAACTCTTATGCAAGACTTATTGATGCTTGTCTTGAAGTGCTATTCATGAAAAGTCTTTGCTATATGATTCACTTGTTTACTCATGTCATTACCATTGTTTTGATCGCTGCATTCACTACATATGCTTTACAAATAGTATGATCAAGATTATGATGGCATGTCACTCCAGAAATTATCCGTATTATCGTTTTACCTCGCTCGGGACGAGCGAGAACTAAGCTTAGGGATGCTGATACGTCTCCGACGTATCGATAATTTCTTATGTTCCATGCCACATTATTGATGTTATCTACATGTTTTATGCACACTTTATGTCATATTCGTGCATTTTACGGAACTAACCTATTAACAAGATGCCGAAGTGCCGATTCTTGTTTTACTGCTTGTTTTTGGTTTCAGAAATCCTAGTAAGGAAATATTCTCGGAATTGGACGAAATCAAAGCCCAGGGGCCTATTTTTCCACGAAGCTTCCAGAAGTCCGAAGGAGAGACGAAGAGGGGCGACGAGGGGGCCACACCCTAGGGCGGCGCGGCCCCCCCCCTTGGCCGCGCGGCCCTGTGGTGTGGGGCCCCCGTGCCGCCTCTTGACCTGCCCTTCCGCCTACAAATAGCCTCCGTGACGAAACCCCCAGTACCGAGAACCACGATACGGAAAACCTTCCAGAGACGCCGCCGCCGCCGATCCCATCTCGGGGGATCCGAGGAGATCGCCTCCGGCACCCTGCCGGAGAGGGAATCATCTCCCGGAGGACTCTACGCCGCCATGGTCGCCTCCGGTGTGATGTGTGAGTAGTCTACCCCTGGACTATGGGTCCATAGCAGTAGCTAGATGGTTGTCTTCTCCCCATTGTGCTATCATTGTCGGATCTTGTGAGCTGCCTATCATGATCAAGATCATCTATATGTAATTCTATATGTTGCGTTTGTTGGGATCCGATGAATAGAGAATACTTGTTATGTTGATTATCAAAGTTATGCTTATGTGTTGTTTATGATCTTGCATGCTCTCCGTTACTAGTAGATGCTCTGGCCAAGTAGATGCTTGTAACTCCAAGAGGGAGTACTTATGCTCGATAGTGGGTTCATGCCTGCATTGACACCGGGACGATGACGAGAAAGTTCTAAGGTTGTGTTGTGCTTTGTTGCCACTAGGGATAAAACATTGATGCTATGTCTAAGGATGTAGTTGTTGATTACATTACGCACCATACTTAATGCAATTGTCTGTTGCTTGCAACTTAATACTGGAGGGGTTCGGATGATAACTCTGAAGGTGGACTTTTTAGGCATAGATGCGGTTGGATGGCGGTCTATGTACTTTGTCGTAATGCCCAATTAAATCTCACTATACTCATCATGATATGTATGTGCATTGTCATGCTCTCTTTATTTGTCAATTGCCCAAGCTGTAATTTGTTCACCCAACATGCTTGTTCGTCTTATGGGAGAGACACCTCTAGTGAGCTGTGGACCCCGGTCCAATTCTCTTTACTGAAATACAATCTCATCGCAATACTTGTTCTCATTGTTTTCACGCAAACGATCATCTTCCACACAATACGGTTAATCCTTTGTTACAGCAAGCCGGTGAGATTGACAACCTCACTTGTTTCGTTGGGGCAAAGTAGTTTGGTTGTGTTGTGCAGGTTCCACGTTGGCGCCGGAATCCCTGGTGTTGCGCCGCACTATATCCCGCCGCCATCAACCTTCAACGTGCTTCTTGGCTCCTCCTGGTTCGATAAACCTTGGTTTTTTTCTGAGGGAAAACTTGCTGCTGTGCGCATCATACCTTCCTCTTGGGGTTGCCCAACGAACGTGTGAAATACACGCCATCACTTCCCCTACTGTAAAGTGGTAAAAAGGGTCATGAATTTATTGCTAAAATTCATCGAACGGTTGCTTTCCACTCCGAGAGTACAATGCCTCATCGGGAAGAACTTGATCATTCCATGTAAAATACAATGCCTTGTCCTCATCCTCTGTCCATTTATCTCTCTTTTTACACTTCTTCACGGGACTACGAATTTCAAATAAAATTTTGTAAACACCAACATATATCTCCTAGCTCATTCACAAGAAGAAAAAGGTAAACAAATACCTTGTTGGCATTGTGCAAAACGCCATTGGTGTGTCCTCCATATAACAAGGGAAGGACACCGCCGCCGGTTCTGGCGCTCTTACGACGGCGAGAGCTTGCACTCCAACTGGATTAGCCTCCTTCATCTCATTGCGCCAAACTTGGTGATTCCGAATCGAACGTTGGCGATAACCCTAGGGCACACGACATCTACGATGGATTGGCCAGGCAAGGCGAGGCTGCGAGACTGCCGGAAGTCGACAGAGGGGCTCGGAGGAGGTCGCCAGTTGGATTTTTCGGCAACAAAATCAACATGGAGGCTCGATTTCGGCAACGGCAGCCTCCGACGAGAGAGGAGTACCACGGGAGGGCGCGGGAGGTTTCAGGGTGTCGCGGAAGCTGCGTGGTTTCGGTGGAGGCAACGTTGGTGATGGTGCGGTGCGGGCGGGGTTGGGTGGCCAAGTTTTACTATGGAGATCTCGTGGCCAGATATATTTAGGAGTCAGCCAACCTGAAGAGTAATTTTTTATTCCTTTATAAGGTTTGGGGGTTCGGCTATGTCCGGTTTATAGGAGTAAAACAAAATTGTCACACCTCCAACCGGTTTTAAGGGATCGGCTAGAGATGCTCTAAGATCTTAGTTTTCCTAATTATATAAATTACTGCATTATAATAAAAAGGGAGACACAAATTTCTGTATCGGTGTGAATCTCAATCCAAATTGGTGTGTGCATCTCGAGTCACAGAGAGCTTGTTCACCTCATGCCTTTGGTAAGATACACCCAGCATTTCTAATGCCAGCACTGGTATCAATCAACTAAAATGCATATCATTCTCATATGGAAAATCTTATAGTCGAGATACCTTCTAATTGACATCATAAAATACCCAGCTCAGCAACAAAGAAATGAAACTGTGGAACTTGACCGAACAAAATGTGATCACAGTGAAACAGATAGAGAAACCAAGTTACCTGCAATAGCATGTTTACTGCTTTCACAAGTGCCTGCTTCACGTCAGCAGGATGCAGAGCGCCACTTTCATAATCAGCAACAAACTCTTCCATGCTCAAGAAGATTCTGTATAATTAGTAGCTTTCAGTTGTCACAAACCATGGAATACTACACAATATTATAATCAATTCCTGGCTGGTGAATATTGGAATTATTGACAACCCAGACTGAATGATATAATTGTACATTCTACTGGGGAAACTACATAGTAACATTTCTCAATACAAGATAAAGTGTGACATGGCAGCGACACTTACATGTTGCCACCATTCTCTTCCTTCCGAAGCACCTCAAACTTTCCAAACCAAGGTAAGATTATATACTTTATGTACTCTGAACACGGATTGCCTTCTGCAAATTTTTCAGGGCACAAAGCATTATCTATTTTTCTACTGACATCTTCCTGCAAATTAAAAAATAGCAGCTATTGAAGAATCTCCATTGTAGAAGCCTTGAAAGAAGATTCTTCTGTGAACAAAGGTAGGAGTAGCAAATTTCCGCATGGTTAAGTTTAACTTGTTGACAACAACCAAAACTGCATGTCAGATTATGCTTTTCAAAAATGTGTTCAAAATTATAAATAACATAAATAATATCCCATCTAAGCTCAAGGAACAGAAAACATCAGTTAACTATATTAGGCCTTTTGATTACAACTGCATATAAAAACTAAGTCAAGATATGATGAGCACTTATACATTATTTATTTATGCAGTTCCATTTCATATCTCATTTTCTGTTTCCATACAAAAAAATGTTAACGCACTCTTGGATATCTTTGGTTTCTTACAACAACAATTCTTCTGTTGACACTAAGAATCTCTGTTATTTTTGTCTTGCAGGATCAAAGATGAGTTTCCTGCATGATTAATTGATTATACTAGCATATCGATGGTACACGAAGGGTCACAAGGATCTTTGAGTCTTTTAATCTCAGCAGTTCGAACTTGTATCAAACTGATAGATTATATAAAGGGTTAGCAGAATAAGGTCAAATGTATAAATAATAAAAATTGACAAGACACACCTCATCATCTTCCATGAAGATGGACCATCTTACATTCTCCCACTCCTCCCATTCTGGGTATGGTAAAAAATCAGGTGCCTTATCTGTACTTTATTAAGCTAAAGCATGTGTGTGCATGAAATAGAGAAAACTAAGTGACACAATAGATAATACGAAACATAAAGATACAATGGAATAAAGCAATTGGTGTGTTTTTCGATTGCATGAGGTTGCAGTATTCTCTTGCTAACATGTTAGCCCCATGCTGATCCATGCTCAACAGCCATAAGTCCACCTGCATTTTAGAATGTGTTTATAATAAACTTGTAAGTAATCTCATGGCTTAAACTAAGAACGTATTCAAAATTAATTCGAAACTATACACTATTATCATGGCAACTGTATGTTTTTAATTTGTCAACTAGAGTCCAGAATATATAAATATGACAACCGGTGCAAGGAAAAAAAACTTGGAGACATAGGAAGATGGGATCTAGTTTCGAAGCCCTTGTCAAGATGAACTCAGCGGTGTAGACAGAGTTTGCTAATTGGATTAATAAGTTAGGAGATAAATCATTATAAAAATTAATTTAGCTAATAATGCATTGATGTCAGCTTGAGGTGGCAAATTCTTGCATGAATGCATTTGTTCTTGTCTCTAGCAGCCGTAAACGGGGCCATCCCGTATAAAACGACTATTTTTTGCATATTAGGAGTCTGCATCTCCCCCACCTGGGCTGCTGTAGTTAAATAATTAGCAATGGTGTGGCTGTCTTTGCAACTCTGCCACCACTCTGCTACTGTAGCAAAAAATAAATTCTGCAGCTGATGGGACTGGAACCATGGCACAAAAAATAATGCAATTGCTGGGCTGGAACGGGCGAGCTCACGGTCAAAGCTCTAGGCCTGCAGCTATCTAACCAAATGGCTAGGTGCCCCAACATGACTAACTAACAGATTAGTTTACTGGATGCTTCTGTAGCAATTGGAGTTTGTTGAACACTGGACATGTTTCTGGCCCAAGTGGCCTAAGCCCATGTGTGCTGACCTATAAAAGGAGGGAGCTGGAGGAGAGCTAACCCTAAGAGAGAAGAAATCACACCAGCCGCCAGGAACCAAGAAAGATGAGGTGAGCTGCTGCTCCAACATGGTATCAGAGCAAGGCCACAGTGGGGCCTGAAGGGAAGCCGGTTCAGGCAGGGAACAACAGTGGTTTTGCGCGGCGGAGAGGAGACGAGGTGGTGCTGCGTGCAAAGGGAAGGAGAAGGACAAGCTGGACTGTGGTTCTTGCTGCTGCGTGCAGCTGCTCGTCCAGGAGTGAAGCAGGGGTGGTGGTTTCTCAAGTTGTGTGTGCTTGCTGCTGGTGAAAGGAGGTTGCTGGTAAGCGTGCCCCAAAGTTGTTTGTTGTTTTTGCTGGGTGAAGGTGAGAGTGCAGATGGGTGAGTCCAAAGGCTTTGCGGAGGCTCTCGAGCAGCTCACGATATTTCTCTCAAAAGGGGGTGGCTCTGAAGCCATTGTTCCCCGACAAGAAGTGGTTCAGAAGATTGACCTGTCACCCACGAACATCAAACTAGAGGGGGTTACCAACTATCTGAGTCGATCTCGGAGGGCAATGTTGGTTGTGGATCAGAAAGATCTTGATGGGTACTTATTGGGGACTGTCAAAGAACCAAGAGACAAGACTAGTGTTGAGGGAAAGAAGTGGAAAACCATCAACTCTCTGCTTATTGGGTGGCTGTTGAACTCGGTGGTGCCGTCCATTGGGCGTTCCGTGGAGGGGTTGTACACAGCTGCTGAAATATGGAAGACCTGGTAAGGGCAATGTCATGCTCATTGCTCAGATTGATGGGAAGATTCGCCATCTCCGCCAGGGAGACATGACAGTGATGGCATATGTGGCAGAACTGCAAGCCTTATGGGCTGATCAGGATAACTGTGACCCTCTCGAACTCTATGATGCAGCCTCCATCGAGTCAGGGCACAAGTGGATAGCACGCAGGCGTGTGCTCAAGTTTTTGGATGGGCTAAGTAAGTGCTTTGATGGCAGAAAGGCATCTCTGCTGCACCACACCTCCTTGCCCACTCTTGACGAGGCCATTGCAGCAATGGCTCAAGAGGACGTGCGGCTCTCTCTAGAACCAGCAGATGAGAAAGTTGTGTTAGCTCCAACGTTTGCCGTGACCGAGCGTAGAGAGTGGAAAGAGACTAGGGAAGTGGTACTGCCCAACTCGTGATAGAGGCAGGGGATATAACATAGGGGGAAGTAGCAGGATGGCAGGAGGTAGAGGTGGATACTCAGGACGTCAAACTGCTAGAGGTAGAGGAGGACACGCCGAAAACTCCGGTGGTCAGAGTGCACACATGGCGACTGAAGTGGACAATGAGATGTCAAAGGATGCAGAAGTGGATGGTGCTGCCTATGGAAGCTTTGCTAACTTAGTCTCCACGGATGAAGGTAATTCTGAAAAGGCATCCCTTGCTACTAATGAGAATGATACATAATGGATTCTAGACTCTGGTGCATCTAAGCATGTTGCGGGTAAATTCGGTGTGTTTGAGTCTTACATTAAATACCCTCCAGGATACTCGGTATGAAATCCCGATGCGAGTTGTTGTTTGAGAAAAATAAGTTTGTTGTCCCTCCGAAATTATTTGGCAGTACATGCTTTGTTCGGGATCATAGACCATCGATTGGGAAGTTAGACCCACGAGCAGTAAAATGTGTTTTTGTTGGTTATTCCTCTAGTCAGCAGGGGTATAAATGTTGGTGTCCCTCTGCGAAACGCATGTTTGTAAGTATGGATGTCACCTTCAGGGAATCCGAGCTATTCTATGGTGAGCTAGTGAATAAGGAAAATTATCAGAAATTGGTTGGGAGACTTTTGTACTTGTGTCATACCAGGCCTAACATTACATATGCCGTGGGTGTGGTGAGCAGATACATGCATGAACCAAGGAGTGGACATCTTGATATAGTGCACAGAATCTTGAGATACTTGAAGGGAACTCCGGGAAAGGGGTTGTGGTTTGCAAAGAGTGGACACCTTGAGGTGAATGGCTATAGTGACTCTGATTGGGCTGGTTGTCGAGATGCTAGAAGATCAACGTCAGGCTATTGTGTGTTTGTGGGAGGAAATCTGGTACCATGGAGAAGCAAGAAACAAACAGTGTCTAGATCAACGGCAGAAGCTGAATACAAAGCTTTATCTAAAGGGGTGTGTGAGATGCTTTGGGTGAAGCATCTCCTGAGCGAGTTGAAGCTTCTGAGAAAAGGGGCCCTTGAGAGATTGGTGTGACAATCAGTCAACCATAAGTATTGCAAATAATCCAGTCCAACATGATAGGACAAAACATGTGGAAATTGATCACTTCTTCATTAAGGAGAAACTTGATGCTAGGATCATCAGCCTTACTCATGTCACTTCTGGAAAGCGGATTGCTGATTGCTTGACAAAGGGACTGGGAACAAGGGAATGCAACTTGGCATGTGACAAGATGAGATTGATAGATATCTACCATCCATCTTGAGGGGGAGTGTTGAACACTGGACATGTTTCTGGCCCAAGTGGCCCAAGCCCATGTGTGTGCTGACCTATAAAACTGACCTATAAAAGGAGGGAGCTGGAGGAAAGCTAACCCTAAGAGAGAAGAAACCACACCAGCCGCCAGGGACCAAGAAAGATGAAGTGAGCTGCTGGAGTTCCAATTGGATATTACAAGCTAAATTATCTGTGTGTTTCTTTTTTTTCGGTTGGTCTAGGCTGCTCTATGTTTGCTTCTTCTATATCGACATAAAAGGCAAAGCTTTTGCCTCGTTTTTTTTAAATAAAGATGAGAGAGCGTTGAGACAGTCAGGTGCATGGATCTAAGACAGGGAGGGAAATGCTCACGCATAAGTTTATTCTTTAATATGCACAGTGATTAAAAGCAAATGGTATCCTATTCTGTATGTATTTTTTCATTCATTTTATTCAGAGTTTACTCAAAAAATATCACTTATCATACTAGCTAAACTAGATGTATAGTGCAGCAGCTTCACAAGCGCCTAAGAAAAATTAAAATGGAAGTAACAATTGAAATTTAAAATGAAGAGGCATAACTTTAAACATGTTTCAAGCATTGATAATGGTTGGATCACATATATCGAATAGAAATCACAAACTAAAAAATAAAGAGAAACTATCATATATGCTCCATCCATCCCACGAAACATGTCGAAGGTTAGTAAAAATTTGGATGTATCTATTACTATTTAGTGTCTAGATACATTCAAATTTTGACAAATCTTCGACACGTTTCGTGAGACGGAGGGAGTATAATATGATAAGATCAATGTGGCAAAAGAGCACATAGCATCACTAAAGTTGACTTCTTATAAATGTGTTGCGCCAGAATCAGTAAAAATGCAGTATCTAATAGTTCCATAGTAACGAGCGGGTAGCAAATAAATGATTCTCAATGATAGGTTTATCAGTAGTCCAGACAACAATATGAGTAAGTTCTTGACATTCTTACACATTGGGACAAACTAGTATATCAAACTACTCAAACCCAGCTGCCACCAGATCCTCGATCTGATTTTGTAAATTCTAACATCTGTTCTTTGATCTTCTAAGCCCGAAAGTTTGGTCTTTGATCTAACATTTGCTAGTAAGAGTATGTATGACATTTTGGAAATTCCAATACTCAATGTATATATTAGACTGTTATTTCCAATCCAGATGGATGTATTATATAAAAGATGACCAAAGTCACAGAAAGGCCATCACATGTACTATGCTCACTAACATACACAAACACAGGCAGCATTTAACATTCAAGGATGAATATGTTATTAAGGAAACCAACCTCTGGAAATAACATAACAGCACTCTGCAAGCAAGGAAATAGTATCTCAGCAGGAGTAGGTTCTCTCATCATATATGGATCCATAGTCCCACAGCCCCTGATTGGTAAAGAAAATAAAGTGACTTGTTCAAGAACAAACAATGACCCAGCAATTCAATGCTCAAAATCAAAGGTTATAACTGAAATGAACCTTAAGAGAAGTTATCTGATACCTTAAATCTTTTGATGCATGAAAATCAAAACACTTCTTTATTTCACTCAGATTGCTTTGCCTTGCAATATCCATGGCAACTGGCCAGTACAGATCTGCATGGCGACCTATTTCTTCTGACAACTGCACGAACTCTACCCCATCAAGGTCCATGCCAGATGCTTTCCACATCTCAATATTGTACCATCCAATAGTCTGCATTTTACTTATACTGCCACCAAACCTAGGGTCCATTTGTGCAAACCAATCTGCCATCAATATTTTAACTTTTAAGCCAGCTTTAACCATCTTATTGACATTGATTGTCATTGACATTGCCTGCACAATGAGAATAGAACCGTGCAAACTCATAGTGAACATCGCATACAAGCTTAAAAAGGTTCCCATGAACCATTGACATCATCAGTGTTAGATTGAATATCACAACATAACCTTGTAACCTAAGGTGCTGCAAATAAAATAAAGGTACAACAGAGCAATGGTCCAAATAGTGCACAGATGATAGGTAGAACTGTGAATTGGGTTTAGAGTGTCAGGAGATAGTTTGGATCTTAACTAATGTTGGTGTGAGCAAGGGGAACCAAGCAAGAGGGATCAAAAAGGAGAATGGTAGAAGATTTTAATGGTGAAAAATCAATTTCATAAAGAACTAAACGGATGATCGACACAAGAACCATTTCCCAAAAAGCCAGTACTGATACATATAAAGGGAGTGTAGTGCATCCGCAATACTCTAGATTTTAACTTGAGCCAACAATTATATATCCCACCCACCACCACATGCACCTCCAAAAGTAACCACAACAATACAAGTTCTTGGTTTGCATTACATTGGTCAGAAGATATACTATCAAGTCATATGATATTTTCAGTGGTATCACACAAAATTCAACCAATGTAAATAAGCAACTATGATCGCGAGAAGAAAGCTTTGCTAGGAATTAGAAACTAGCAGTCAAGTCTGGTGAGAAGATGGAGAAGGGGGCACCCGCCATCATCTGAAGTTCTGAATTCTTGACATCCAAAAAAAAGACACTAGAAACATTACATCAGCGATAGATTATTTGTTTACGACATTCCTAGAAAGATACTGAACTCTAGATTGTTCCAACAAATATAGTACGTTTCTCAGCAGCTCTAGTGCTTTAGAAAAAAGAACAACAAAAATATATACAAATATTCAAGTTCTTACTGAACCTGGGTTAGTTGCATCCATGGGGAGGGGTCACACCAAACATAGCAGATGGGAACGGTTTTCTTCTTCAAGAGTAGAGTGAGCTCATCGTCACTGACACACTCCCCGATACTAATCAGTGCTTCAAACCTTTGATCAAAGCTCCCTTCAACAGTGCCATTTGGTTCAGAGATACAGGCAGAAGGTGTTCCCCTGTATTAACACAAATCCATAGCAACAGAAAACATATAAGATCAGTAGATGACCAACTGTCCCATCTTCCCTATGTTAGGGGATTAATTACATGATATTCCAAGAATAGTTAAGATCACCCATCACATGACTAAGTAACATAATGACTGAGAAAGGACCAAAAGTTTCAAGAACAAGAACTTATTTTGCAAAAAAAAAAACTAGTAAGAGAACCACATCGGGCTCAACCACAAAATGCATTGTTTCGGGACATTATTATGGTAAAATACGTGCCATTTTGTGAAACATGCACAGGAAATGGTGTTGTTCGCTAATATGTAGAGATGATAGTGCTCCTCTGCAGAGAAGAGTAGAACATGTCAATTTACACTGATGTGTGAAATTACGAAATAAAAATACTTGAAAATTATGATCTGTGCAAAGAAACAAAAATCAACCTTTTTGACTTGGCTTGCAAAAAGACAAAAACAATGTAAAATCATAATTTGACATTCTTAGATTTTACTGACAAAGCATTGTAAGAAAAACGGCAACTTCCTTAACGACCAAAAAAAGGTTGTTGTGAACCAGCTTTTCCGGACTCCTTTATGGATGTATTTTACCACTAAAAAAATAGTTCCTAACAATGTGAACCAGCTTATCTGCCTCTGTGCGAAAGGAAAACGCATCGCAAATTCACTTACCGACTTGTACTATTTTGTAGCGGCTGTTGCTCTAGGGGCAAACTATCAGGTCGTGCTGGCTGATGATGAAGCTGGTGAACCTGCTGTAGAATGTGGGAGCAGCGGCGAAAAGCAGATGAGCCCTTGCCGGATAGATCTAGGAGTGGGCATTTGGTCTGTTGCTGCATAACAAGTGAACCAAACGCGCGCCGAAGCGCGGTGGAGGCATGGACTGGCAGATCAAGCGGGCGTTTGCTCTGGTGCTTCGCAAGGGAACCAAACGCCCGCCATAGCATTGTTTCGACACCTACCTGGAAGCGGTCGGTCTATCTGGCGTCGCCGCGCGCTGTTCTAATCCGATCAGCAAGGTCCGCCGCCACCGCCCAGGCGGAAGGAGGCTAGGGTTGTGAAGAAATTAGGCCTGATAGTGGAGTGGGCTCGCGCGGTCTTTCATTGATCATATCAAAAATCAAACTCCCTACAAACAGAAAGCTCCGTGACTTGGGGGTAGACCCGTATTGCCATAGTTACTTGTTGGTGACTTCAATGAGATGAGAAGAAAAGGAAGATGGAAATCCTCTGACCCCATCGAACGCAAATGTTTTGGTGAATCTAATGGAATGTGATCTTCAAAATAGCATCATGAACATCATTTTATCTTTCTAAGAAAAATGCATAAAGAAAATAATTTGAAAACCCTAATGTATGCAAATATGTATATAATTTGACACTTTCAAAATGTCTCCAATTTGGCAAACAAAAGTATGTGGAGTTTCCTGGTTTCTTTTAGAAGGTCCCTGAAGTTTTACTCAAGTTCCGAAACCAAGTTTGAATCACCAAATTTTGCAGAAAGGGTGTTGTTTATGGGTTTCCAGAAAACCTTGTAGTCCAGGGGTTAATTGAAAAAAATACCTTTGTCTTCTACCTTGGTCACGGAAGCAGCTGCGTGGAGCTCCCTGGTGCATCGTGCGCCACCTCCTGGTTGCCTGCGTCGACGAGGAGAGGTCTTGGAGCACCCCAGCGCACCCCAAGCAGCTGCGTCCTCCATCTTTCTCCTCTGGCAGCGAGGGATGAAACCCTAGCCATGGGGCCGCCGCGAGTCCTCACTGTTCCGCGCCTCCCCGACCTCCGCGGAGGCATCCTTCGTCTCCGCATCGTCGTTCTCGTTCGTCCCGGAAGAGGAATCGACGCGGGGCGTCCTTAATCGCCGCCGAGGAGCCCGTCTTCTCCGACAGCAGCGCTGATGATTGGCTCGTCTCCGACATCCTACGGCCCGTCCGACCCCATCAACAGCATCCGGTGACCTACAGGCCCTCCTGGAACTTCCCGTTTTCTCTCTAGCTTCCTGTAGCGTCGACGCGTCGCGCACGTCCGTCCGCCGCTGCTCGGCCCTGCCGCCGGCAAGCCTCCGGCAACCATTTGCGGGTGGCTTCGCCTCCATCTGGTTCGCCGTGCTCAGCCGCATCCAACGCGCGCCATACCGCATCCTCGTTTGCACTCAATCGCCGAGTTGGTGCTCGACCAGAGAGAGAGAGCTGCAGCTAATACGTTCTGTTTAAAGAAACAGAGAGAGCTACAGCAAAGTTCAGTTTAACAAAACGGCGCAGAAGCTTCGGCTACGTCATTTCAATCCCCGCGTTTAGTAAAATAATCCTTCTAAATAGCTGGAGCTACTTTCTACTTGCTGATGTACTGATGTTAATCCTCTCTTCTACATACACGTTTCTGAATCTCCTATTCCAGCTAGCAAATAGTCAATCTGAATACCTGTGAGTCTGTGACTCTATCCACTACTGTCATGTTTACCTGGTCTAAAACTCCATTTGCCTGTCGTGCAAATAGATGCCAAACCGAGGCATCTCAATTCAAGTTCAGTAAACAGCGGAAATACAATAGTGGCCAGAATACTAGTTGTACTTTCGTGGCTAGGTTTAGATTCTTAGGAGAAGAATTAGAGCCCAGAGAACCATCAAGTCTGCCAGGTGTGTGCCACGAAGTTTCGTTGTCCGTTGATATTAAGGATACGTCGGTGTTAAGAGTTGAGAACATGCACGCGCAGCCGCCGCCTCAACCCTAGCCGTCTCCAGTTCATCCTCCTCCATAGATCGGTTCCCCTACCTCCGATCGGCTTAGCCGGCGTTGGGAGGAGTGTGGAACCCGATCTATGCGTGGAGTTTTTAATAAAAGTATTGTTTTCATTAGATTATGTTAGAATTTTGGTAGCCGCCTCCTTGTTGGTTTCCCCTCAACTAGTAACTTTGCACGTGCAACGCACGTTAACTAATACAAATTAATAAAATCATAAAAAATATAAACTAAAAAATAAAACACTCTATAAAATTTATATTAATTTGTAAATTATTTCAAAGATGAAATCTTGCTTGAGGAAAGGATGCAACTAAGGTATGGCCATGGTGGCAAGGCTTGATTCATGAGCAGAGATCATGCATATCTCGGATATGGCATCGACAAGATGTATACAATCAAAAATTCAGAATGAGAAATATATTTTTCTTCCAAGCAGAACATGTCATTGTCAGCTCACTCAATTTAACTGAAAAGCATTTCTAAGAATGTTAAACAATGGCAATTTCATAAAGTGTAGCCGTGTTAAAACTTGCCCTCGGCAAGTGTATATCTTGTCTCTTGAGATGTACCCAGGAGGGTGACAAAATGGGACACTCAACAAAACCTGGACACCCGGAGAAGGGAAATGCAAAGCATTAAAGACAAAAGGAGATATTTCATATCCATCTGACCATCTAACCACAATGTTAGAAGTTACAACCATAGAGCAGGGCAAACAAGTTAAAGTTTTACTAAAGACAAAAGTTTATACCAACAATTTCAATGTAAAATAGCAATATCTTAATATGTAAAATTTATGCTAGAACTGTTGCATAAGCAGTTTGTATTGAGAAGAAAATTATAATGCTCAAACTGCACAGAGGATTTGGAATTTAATCCGTTATGATGCACTACTGGAGGGTGTGACTGTAATTTGAAGAGGAAAATGCAAGACCTAGCATAGCAACATTCTTCACATGCTTATATATCTTCTATGAAATATGAATAGCTCGTGTTCGGATTCTAGAAGGAACTATCAAGCATAATGTTGCCAAAATGCCGTTAATAAGTGGTGCTAAGAAAACCATTCGGCAACTTTTACCAATGAATTAAAATGATTTAAATTAAGTACAGCGCCACATCTACCCCTGCATCTCCCAATAAGGAAAAAAGACTCATTTAATACTCACGCATGTATGGAGAACTTAATAAGTTAACATTTTGTAGCACAAGAAGGTGTAAGGAAAAAATATAATTATAGTGAGGCAATACCTCCAGCATTAGCAGAAACAAAGATGGAGAAAAAAAATGTGCACTTTCATCTCAACTGAGACAGCTCCGCTAGAGCAAGAGTGGATCTAGGAGGGTTTGAACTAAAATTCACATGCGGAGTAAATCAAATTTGTACTATAATTTAAGGAAAACCAAGCCGGTGACAGTGAAAGCTTTTTTTTTCATAGTTGCTAGATATACTTAAAGACAAGCGTGCTTACACAATCTACAGAACTGCACAAGAAGTGTTTGAGCCGTCGCCCAAAAGTGTATATTAACTCTTCTAGAGCAGTATACCAATGAGGCATGCTATATCTATCTAACACATACGTACATTTATGGAGTTTCAGCATCACCTCGTGTAAAATATAAGCTATGCTTAGAATATTCAGAAAAAAGTAAGAGTGCCATTTTGTTCTTAGAGAACCTGAAAGAGATATATTTTTCAAAGCAATCTACATTAGCACAAATATGAAAACAGAAAAGACATAGGTATTAGAAAATTCTTGGTACAACAGAATCCAATGCCTAGTTGTAGCATATTATGAAAGAACTATATATCTCATTACTCAGGTTACAGTCGAAATCACAGGTAAACTCCGGTATTTCCAGGGATATTAAAATGTACACAATATCAACAAGTATTTTTGCAGATTAATCGCACTGACATAATTTTCTGAACCTAGTTTGCAGAAATATTTTGACTGTTGGTACGGCCTGCAAAAGTGATTTACGAAGATGTGCACACACGGTAGTAGTTTAGGAAGATATCATAAGAGAAACATATGTTTGTCAAATGATAAAGCTCACATGTCAATGCCGGAGATAATAGCCTTTTTTTTTGCTAGTTATGATCTGCTCAATCACGGTCTAGCTATATGAGTATGTATAAGGCACCAAGGTTGCCATGTGTTACCCCTCATTGCTATTATAAAGATCTCACCTTACCAGGATATATCAATCAAACGGAACACCATTGACTTTCTGTTGTTGTGATTTTAGTTGTAAGCCATATTGTTGATCCTTGAGTTCTTTCCTTGCACTGACTAAGATGCCTGGAATGTAGTCACAGAGGAGCAGGACAGGCCCATCGGGATGTCATGGACACGAATCCTTCACCATGAAGTCAGCTCATGGAACCTTCTTGATGTGGCCGCCCGCATATAGCAGCACAGAATCCTTCTTCGCCATTAAGTGTACCACCAAACCGAGTAGGACACCATCTGCAGAACTGCAAAGAAACGTATGAGTCAGGAAGGAATCCAACAATCTCTTCCTTGTGGCCAGGCAATTTGTTTGAAAGCAAAAGGAGAGCAGAAATCTAGTTCCCTAGCACAGTTCTATCTGTAATAAGTTTAACGATTGGAGAAGGGCTTCATCTGGGATATGAAGTGTCGGCAGATAGAGACGAAGATATATAGTGCGGCGGCGCCATAGCCGACACGGGCCGGAAAGGCAAGGCGGCCGTACAGGCCAGGAAGCAGCCGAGGAGTCATGTGCGAGCGAGCTAGCGGTCATAGAACGCGACCTGCTCGGGGCTGGCCTGAGTACGACGGCTCCCCACGGCAGCAACCTCGTCGTGGCACGCTCCAACAGCTGCAGCGGACACCCCTCCTTCCGCAGCATTGCCGCCTTCTTGCCCGCCCTATGCTGTCTCCTTCGACGTCGGCAAGCCATCGTCTTATGGAGGATCGGAAAAGGAGCACCACACAAAGGTGTGATTTGATTCAGCGGAATTTGATCCTCGAAAGGAAGATAAACCTGGAAAAGAGAGGATTTATCGGCATTAACCATCACTTAAATGATACGGTGGGATTTGATCCGCGAAATCAGGCCATGCAGGCAGGGATTCGGAGCTACGGAGGCGGCGTCAGCGTGATTTGA
Source organism: Lolium rigidum (assembly GCF_022539505.1). Lineage (NCBI taxonomy): Eukaryota > Viridiplantae > Streptophyta > Magnoliopsida > Poales > Poaceae > Lolium > Lolium rigidum. The sequence goes on from NC_061512.1 coordinate 138,197,054, forward strand.
GGAGGGAGATGGGGAGAACAAATGATTTTCGTTCGTTAGATGAAAGACTATGTACGGTTCAGATTTAGTTTTCCTATGGCACTTCGTGCTTTTATAAGTAGTAGAGATGAAGATGGCATCGTATGCAATAAGTGATCTTCGGTTTTTTCGTTTAACGACGAGATCTTCTTCCTGACGTTAATGGCGGTGTTGAACGATCATAATTTTCTAGGTATGGACCTTCAGATTTTGCTTCGTCAGATCGATTTTGGATCTTTTGTCGTTGTTGCCGCGAGGAGGATTATCCTCACAGTGTTTGTCCCAACTGCTACATCCTCGACAACGGCGATTCGTACTCTCGGCTCTCCATCGATGACGACAAAGCTAGTCGGTTGTTAATCACTGACATACTGGTGTTGGTACTCTTGCCGATGTTGAATGACTGCTTTAATGGTTGCGTGCGTGCACACAGTCTTGGCATTGCGGCTCAAAAATTATGGGAGAATTTTCGTCGGTATCTACAGGTTTATGGTTCGTTATCTATCTTTAGCTGTCTTCTGAAGAGTACAAGATTATGTTCTGGAAGAAGAAAGAATTTGAAGACCTCGAAGATTTGTTACTATCTTTGAGACTTTATTTTGTAATCGTTGGAATCAGTTCATATATCTCTGCCATGTACTATTTGTTACTATGAATATATATGGTATTGATTGTCAAAAAAAAAACTCTGACAGGTGTTAATTAGTTGATGTAACTGTGTAGTCCAGAAACTATAGTACCTAACTTCTAACTTCTTGAGATCTTTTAGAAAGTTTAAAATAGTAACTTCGTGTTCTGTTTTTCCATTTTTAGAAAATATCGCGACTTGTAAAAATCATAACTAATTTATTTTAAATCAGAAAAATGCAAATAATATATCAAATTGTTCAGAAAAATGAGATCTATATTTTGGTATTAAAATCATGCATATTTGAACAACTTCAGTTAACACTTTGTTAGAACAATCAAATGCCACTTTTTGGAGTTTATCGAATTGTGGTGTTTTATGCATTCAACCCCATTTAAATTGATGAACATGTCTTAGGGTTAGTTTCAGTACCTAATTAACATGTCATGCCATCATCCTTGTATGCACATTGCATTATGCCATGTGTTGATTGTTGTTCTACATTTCCAGTATTTGCTTCTTCACGATCGATAGAGCACATGCTCGAGATGATGAAGATCGACAACGACGAAAGTCAATGCTTGTCCATCGACGAACAAGTGAAGTAAAAGATCTCCGAAGATCCATATTGATTTGCCAGGGACAAAGGCAAGCCCTAACATGGTTCATATATGGTTTCGAAATGCTTTTACTTCTGGTTCACGATTCCAATATGTTTTATCGGCAGATATAGTTATCCTAGGTGTTGCATTGACCATCTTTGTAGCCTAAAATACTCTGATCCACTGCTTCTAGCAAAACTAGGTTTGAGCTCGTGTGCATCGCTAGAGAATTTGTATCGAATATGCTTAGCCATGCTTAGTTGACGAATTCTGATCCATCAGGTTGATGAATCAGAGCTGCGATTAAACTTAGTATGACAGGATGACACGGTAAGATCAGCGATGATAATTAAACATGCTTAAAGGCTTGGATGGGCCGCCACATGGGGATGTAGTGATTTGACTCATTCTCGCCGATACTAGGACCTGAGTTCTCGCCTTCGGAACCAAGACTGAGCGTACAGCCACACAGGGCCCATGTGAACCCCTTGGCCCGAACTTGCCTAGCTTACCCATGAGTCAATTAGATTGCGAGTTCCATTTGGCATTCCGGATGTGGAAAATATTTTCAAAGGTGCACCATACAGGGCGTGGCCGGGGTGAAGGATGCTGGAGGCATTAAACTGGATCCCCTGCATACAATGACCGGGACCGCCTCGGAGAATGGTTACCTGCAATGACGGAGTTCCCTAGTAGTTTGACTCATGGAATAGGCGAAGCAAGGGAAAGGTTTTGGTCGACCATCCTCTGCCGGCACACCAAGTAAGTGTGCTAATGTTCTGGCATTAAGAGTTGGTCGGCGCGTGTAGGTAAAGTTGTACACCCCTGCAGGGTTAAATCTTTTCGAAAAGCCGTGTCCACTGTTACGGACGACATGGTGATGGATTCTGTGATCATAGACAACTTTAACCTAAATCGTAAAACTTGGAATCAATGTGTGATAAGGATCCCTTCTCAGGGTATCGAGGGGGTGATCCTAGTTGATAGGTTCAGCTGATGATGAAGATCTTGGTGGATTCAATATAATGATCAGTAGAGCTAGTGATATCGCTCTCTTACCCCCTTTTAAAATGATCTGAAGAGATGAGCTTCTGCTCCCTCTTGTTTTACAAAGGAAAACTAGCTTAACGCAAAATAAGCTCTACATAAAGCCTCGCATACCAGCTTTGCTAATAGCTTGTACTAAGTCTTGCTGAGTCCTGATGGCGTGTATTTCACACGTTCGTTGGGCAACCCCAAGAGGAAGGTATGATGCGCACAGCAGCAAGTTTTCCCTCAGAAAGAAACCAAGGTTTATCGAACCAGGAGGAGCCAAGAAGCACGTTGAAGGTTGATGGCGGCGGGATGTAGTGCGGCGCAACACCGGAGATTCCGGCGCCAACGTGGAACCTGCACAACACAACCAAGCTACTTTGCCCCAACGAAACGAGTGAGGTTGTCAATCTCACCGGCTTGCTGTAACAAAGGATTAACCGTATTGTGTGGAAGATGATTGTTTGCGAGAGAAAACAGTAGAAACAAGTATTGCAGTAGATTGTATTTCGAGTAAAGAGAATTGGACCGGGGTCCACAGTTCACTAGAGGTGTCTCTCCCATAAGACGAACGAGCATGTTGGGTGAACAAATTACAGTTGGGCAATTGACAAATAAAGAGAGCATGACAATGCACATACATATCATGATGAGTATAGTGAGATTTAATTGGGCATTACGACAAAGTACATAGACCGCCATCCAACTGCATCTATGCCTAAAAAGTCCACCTTCGGGTTATCATCCGAACCCCCTCCGGTATTAAGTTGCAAACAACGAGACAATTGCATTAAGTATGGTGCGTAATGTAATCAACAACTACATCCTTAGACATAGCATCAATGTTTTATCCCTAGTGGCAACAAGCACAACACAACCTTAGAACTTTTCATCACTCGTCCCAGGTGTCAATGCAGGCATGAACCCACTATCGAGCATAAGTACTCCCTCTTGGAGTTAAAAGCATCTACTTGGCCAGAGCATCTACTAATAACGGAGAGCATGCAAGATCATAAACAACACATAAGCATAACTTTGATAATCAACATAACAAGTATTCTCTATTCATCGGATCCCAACAAACGCAACATATAGAATTACATATAGATGATCTTGATCATGATAGGCAGCTCACAAGATCCGACAATGATAGCACAATGGGGAGAAGACAACCATCTAGCTACTGCTATGGACCCATAGTCCAGGGGTAGACTACTCACTCATCACTCCGGAGGCGACCATGGCGGTGTAGAGTCCTCCGGGAGATGAATCCCCTCTCCGGCGGGGTGCCGGAGGCGATCTCCGGGATCCCCGAGATGGGATCGGCGGCGACGGCGTCTCGGTAATGTTTTCCGTATCGTGGCTCTCGGTACCGGGGGTTTCGTCACGGAGGCTATTTGTAGGCGGAAGGGCAAGTCAGAGGCGGCACGGGGGCCCACACCACAGGCCGGCGCGGCCAAGGGGGGCCGCGCCGCCCTAGGGTTTGGCTCCCCTGTGGCCCCTCTTCGTCTCTCCTTCGGACTTCCGGAAGCTTCGTGAGAAAATAGGCCTCCGGGCTTTTATTTCGTCCAATTCCGAGAATATTTCTTTACTAGGATTTCTGAAACCAAAAACAGCAGAAAACGACAAGCGGCACTTCGGCATCTCGTTAATAGGTTAGTTCCGAGAAAATGCACGAATATGATATAAAGTGTGCATAAAACATGTAGATAACATCAATAATGTGGCATGGAACACAAGAAATTATCGATACGTTGGAGACGTATCAGCATCCCCAAGCTTAGTTCCGCTCGTCCCGAGCGAGTAAAACGATAACAAAGATAATTTCGGAGTGACATGCCATCATAAACTTGATCATACTATTTGTAAAGCATATGTAGAGAATGCAGCGATCAAAACAATGTGTATGACATGAGTAAACAAGTGAATCATAAAGCAAAGACTTTTCATGAATAGCACTTCAAGACAAGCATCAATAAGTCTTGCATAAGAGTTAACTCATAAAGCAATAATTCAAAGTAAAGGTATTGAAGCAACACAAAAGAAGATTAAGTTTCAGCGGTTGCTTTCAACTTGTAACATGTATATCTCATGGATATTGTCAACATAGAGTAATATAATAAGTGCAATAAGCAAGTATGTAAGAATCAATGCACAGTTCACACAAGTGTTTGCTTCTTGAGGTGGAGAGAAATAGGTGAACTGACTCAACATTGAAAGTAAAAGAATGGTCCTCATAGAGGAAAAGCATCGATTGCTATATTTGTGCTAGAGCTTTGATTTTGAAAACATGAAACAATTTTGTCAACGGTAGTAATAAAGCATATGCATCATGTAAATTATATCTTATAAGTTGCAAGCCTCATGCATAGTGTACTAATAGTGCTCGCACCTTGTCCTAATTAGCTTGGACTACCTGGATTATCACCGCAATACATATGCTTTAACCAAGTATCACAAAGGGGTACCTCTATGCCGCCTGTACAAAGGTCTAAGGAGAAAGCTCGCATTTGGATTTCTCGCTTTTGATTATTCTCAACTTAGACATCCATACCGGGGCAACATAGACAACAGATAATGGACTCCTCTTTTAATGCTTTAAGCATTCAACAACAATTAATTCTTTTCTCATTAGAGATTTGAGGATGTTTGTCCAAAACTGAAACTTCCACCATGGAACATGGCTTTAGTTAGTGGCCCAATGTTCTTCTCTCACAATATGCATGCTCAAACCATTCAACTCAGTGTAGATCGCCCTTACTTCAGACAAGACGAACATGCATAGCAACTCACATGAAATTCAACAATGAGTTGATGGCGTTCCCCAGTAAACATGGTTATCGCACAACAAGCAACTTAATAAGAGATAAAGTGCATAATTACATATTCAATACCACAATAGTTTTTAAACTATTTGTCCCATGAGCTATATATTGCAAAGGTGAATGATGGAATTTTAAAGGTAGCACTCAAGCAATTTACTTTGGAATGGCTGGAAAATACCATGTAGTAGGTAGGTATGGTGGACACAAATGGCATAGTGGTTGGCTCAAGTATTTTGGATGCATGAGAAGTATTCCCTCTCGATACAAGGTTTAGGCTAGCAAGGTTGTTTGAGGCAAACACAAGGATGAACTAGTACAGCAAAACTCACATAAAAGACATATTGAAAGCATTATAAGACTCTATACCGTCTTCCTTGTTGTTCAAACTCAAAACTAGAAATTATCTAGACCTTAGAGAAACCAAATATGCAAACCAAATTTTAGCATGCTCTATGTATTTCTTCATTAATGGGTGCAAAGCATATGATGCAAGAGCTTAAACATGAACACAACAATTGCCAAGTATCACATTACCCAAAACATTTATAGCAATTACTACATGTATTATTTTCCAATTCCAACCATATAACAATTTAACGAAGGAGAAACTTCGCCATGAATACTATGAGTAGAAACCAAGGACATATTTGTCCATATGCTACAGCGGAGTGTGTATCTCTCCCATAAAGTGAATGCTAGGATCCATTTTATTCAAACAAAACAAAAACAAAAACAAAACGACGCTCCAAGAAAAAGCACATAAGATGTGGCCGAATAAAAATGTAGTTTCAGGGGAGGAACTCGATAATTTGTTGATGAAGAAGGGGATGCCTTGGGCATCCCCAAGCTTAGACGCTTGAGTCTTCTTGATATATGCAGGGGTGAACCACCGGGTGCATCCCCAAGCTTAGAGCTTTCACTCTCCTTGATCATGTTGCATCATACTCCTCTCTTGATCCTTGAAAACTTCCTCCACACCAAACTCGAAACAACTCATTAGAGGGTTAGTGCACAATATAAATTGACATATTCAGAGGTGACACACTCATTCTTAACACTTCTGGACATTGCATAATGCTACTGGACATTAGTGGATCAAAGAAATTCATCCAACATAGCGAAAGAGGCAATGCGAAATAAAAGGCAGAATCTGTCAAAACAGAACAGTTCGTATTGACGAATTTTAAAATGGCACCAGACTTGCTCAAATGAAAATGCTCAAATTGAATGAAAGTTGCGTACATATCTGAGGATCATGCACGTAAATTGGCATAATTTTCTGAGCTTCCTGCAGGGCAGTGGGCTCAGATTCGTGACAGCAAAGAAATCTGGAACTGCGCAGTAATCCAAATCTAGTACTTACTTTTCTATCAACGGCTTAACTTGGCACAACAAAACACAAAACTAAGATAAGGAGAGGTTGCTACAGTAGTAAACAACTTCCAAGACACAAAATAAAAACAAAGTACTGTAGGTAAAAACATGGGTTGTCTCCCATAAGCGCTTTTCTTTAATGCCTTTCAGCTAGGCGCAGAAAGTGTGTATCAAGTATTATCGAGAGATGAAGCATCAACATCATAATTTGTTCTAATGATAGAATCATAAGGTACCTTCATTCTCTTTCTAGGGAAGTGTTCCATACCTTTCTTGAGAGGAAATTGATATTTTATATTTCCTTCCCTCATATCAATAATAGCACCAACGAGTTCGAAGAAAAGGTCTTCCCAATATAATTGGACAAGATGCATTGCATTCAATATCCAAGACAACAAAATCAACGGGAACAAGGTTATTGTTAACGGTAATGCGAACATTATCAACTTTACCCAAAGGTTTCTTTGTAGAATGATCAGCAAGATTAACATCCAAATAACAATTTTTCAGCGGTGGCAAGTCAAGCATATTATAAATTTTCTTCGGCATAACGAAATACTTGCACCAAGATCACATAAAGCATTACAATCAAAATCTTTAACCTTCATCTTAATGATGGGCTCCCAACCATCTTCTAGCTTTTTAGGAATAGAGGCTTCGCGCTCTAGTTTCTCTTCTCTAGCTTTTATGAGAGCATTTGTAATATGATGCGTGAAAGCCAAATTTATAGCACTAGCATTAGGACTTTTAGCAAGTTTTTGCAAGAACTTTATAACTTCAGAGATATGGCAATCATCAAAATTCAAACCATTATAATCTAAAGCAATGGGATCATCATCCCCAATGTTGGAAAAAATTTCAGCAGCTTTATCACGAGCAATTTCAGCGAGTTTTAGCAGTTTCGAGCAGTTTTTCGCGCTTTGCATTAGAAGTGGAAACATTGCTAACACCAATTCTTTTATTAGTATGAGTAGGAGGTGCAGCAACATGTGTAGCATTAGCATTACTAGTGGTGGTAATAGTCCAAACTTTAGCTATATTCTTCTCTTCAGCTAGTTTTTCATTTTCTTCTCTATCCCACCTAGCACGCAGTTCAGCCATTAATCTTATATTCTCATTAATTCTAACTTGAATGGCATTTGCTGTAGTAACAATTTTATTTTCAATATCCCTATTAGGCATAACTTTTGATTTCAAAAGATCAACATCAGAGGCAAGACTATCAACTCTAGAAGCAAGTATGTCAATTTTACCAAGCTTTTCTTCAACAGATTTGTTAAAAGCAATTTGTGTACTAATAAATTCTTTAAGCATGGCTTCAAGTCCAGGGGGTGAATTCCTATTATTGTTGTAAGAATTTCCATAAGAATTACCATAGCCGTTGCCATTATTATAAGGATATGGCCTATAGTTATTACTAGAATTGTTCCGGTAAGCATTGTTGTTGAAATTATTATTTTTAATGAAGTTTACATCAACATGTTCTTCTTGTGCAACCAATGAAGCTAATGGAACATTATTAGGATCAACATTAGTCCTATCATTCACAAGCATAGACATAATAGCATCAACCTTATCACTCAAGGAAGAGGATTCCTCAACAGAATTTACCTTCTTACCTTGGGGAGCTCTTTCCGTGTGCCATTCAGAGTAGTTGATCATCATATTATCAAGAAGCTTTGTTGCTTCACCAAGAGTGATGGACATAAAGGTACCTCCAGCAGCTGAATCCAATAAATTCCGCGAAGAAAAATTTAGTCCTGCATAGAAGGTTTGGATGATCATCCAAGTAGTCGGTCCATGGGTTGGGCAATTTTTAACCAGAGATTTCATTCTTTCCCAAGCTTGAGCAACATGTTCAGTATCTAATTGTTTAAAATTCATTATGCTACTCCTCAAAGATATAATTTTAGCAGGGGGATAATATCTACCAATAAAAGCATCCTTGCATTTAGTCCATGAATCAATACTATTCTTAGGCGAGAGATAGCAACCAATCTTTAGCTCTTCCTCTTAATGAGAAAGGGAACAATTTTAGTTTAATAATATCACCATCTACATCTTTATATTTTTGCATTTCACATAGTTCAACAAAATTATTAAGATGGGCAGCAGCATCATCAGAACTAATTCCAGAAAATTGATCTTTCATGACAAGATTCAGTCAAAGCGAGGTTTAATTTCAAAGAATTCTGCTGTAGTAGCAGGTGGAGCAATAGGTGTGCATAAGAAATCATTATTATTTGTGGTTGTGAAGTCACACAACTTAGTATTTTCAGCGTTGGCCATTTTAGCAATAGTAAATAAAGCAAACTAGATAAAGTAAATGCAAGTAAACTAATTTTTTTTGTGTTTTCGATATAGCAAACAAGATAGCAAATAAAGTAAAACTAGCAACTAATTTTTTTGTATTTTGATTTAGTGCAGCAAACAAAGTAGTAAATAAAATAAAGCAAGACCAAAACAAAGTAAAGAGATTGAGAAGTGGAGACTCCCCTTGCAGCGTGTCTTGATCTCCCCGGCAACGGCGCCAGAAAAAGAGCTTGATGGCGTGTATTTCACACGTTCGTTGGGCAACCCCAAGAGGAAGGTATGATGCGCACAGCAGCAAGTTTTCCCTCGGAAAGAAACCAAGGTTTATCGAACCAGGAGGAGCCAAGAAGCACGTTGAAGGTTGATGGCGGCGGGATGTAGTGCGGCGCAACACCAGAGATTCCGGCGCCAACGTGGAACCTGCACAACACAACCAAGCTACTTTGCCCCAACGAAACAGTGAGGTTGTCAATCTCACCGGCTTGCTGTAACAAAGGATTAACCGTATTGTGTGGAAGATGATTGTTTGCAGAGAAAACGAGTAGAAACAAGTATTGCAGTAGATTGTATTTCGGTAAAGAGAATTGGACCGGGGTCCACGAGTTCACTAGAGGTGTCTCTCCCATAAGACGAACAGCATGTTGGGTGAACAAATTACGGTTGGGCAATTGACAAATAAAGAGAGCATGACAATGCACATACATATCATGATGAGTATAGTGAGATTTAATTGGGCATTACGACAAAGTACATAGACCGCCATCCAACTGCATCTATGCCTAAAAAGTCCACCTTCGAGTTATCATCCGAACCCCTCCAGTATTAAGTTGCAAACAACAGACAATTGCATTAAGTATGGTGCGTAATGTAATCAACAACTACATCCTTAGACATAGCATCAATGTTTTATCCCTAGTGGCAACGGCACAACACAACCTTAGAACTTTACGTCACTTCGTCCCGGTGTCAATGCGGGCATGAACCCACTATCGAGCATAAGTACTCCCTCTTGGAGTTAAAAGCATCTACTTGGCCGGAGCATCTACTAATAACGGAGAGCATGCAAGATCATAAACAACACATAAGCATAACTTTGATAATCAACATAACAAGTATTCTCTATTCATCGGATCCCAACAAACGCAACATATAGAATTACATATAGATGATCTTGATCATGATAGGCAGCTCACAAGATCCGACAATGATAGCACAATGGGGAGAAGACAACCATCTAGCTACTGCTATGGACCCATAGTCCAGGGGTAGACTACTCACTCATCACTCCGGAGGCGACCATGGCGGTGTAGAGTCCTCCGGGAGATGAATCCCCTCTCCGGCAGGGTGCCGGAGGCGATCTCCGGGATCCCCCGAGATGGGATCGGCGGCGACGGCGTCTCGGTAATGTTTTCCGTATCGTGGCTCTCGGTACCGGGGGTTTCGTCACGGAGGCTATTTGTAGGCGGAAGGGCAAGTCAAGAGGCGGCACGGGGGCCCACACCACGGGCCGGCGCGGCCAAGGGGGCCGCGCCGCCCTAGGGTTTGGCTCCCCGTGGCCCCTCTTCGTCTCTCCTTCGGACTTCCGGAAGCTTCGTGAGAAAATAGGCCTCCGGGCTTTTATTTCGTCCAATTCCGAGAATATTTCTTTACTAGGATTTCGAAACCAAAAACAGCGTAGAACAAGACAGCGGCACTTCGGCATCTCGTTAATAGGTTAGTTCCAGAAAATGCACGAATATGATATAAAGTGTGCATAAAACATGTAGATAACATCAATAATGTGGCATGGAACACAAGAAATTATCGATACGTTGGAGACGTATCAAGTCCCTGTACTCAGCTTTGCATGCTTTGTTTCAGACGAAGTCGCTCCAACAAATGGTGGTTTCTAGGTCGACATCGACGAGTAGCTTGGGATTCCCAGGTGGCAGTCTAGAATCTATGGGCTGGGACGTCGCCCTTATGCTCCTGGCCTCTTAGGCCTTTTGCTATCTTGCTATTTAGAATAACATAACTTTGCTTCCGGTGATTGACGAAATGTCAGGTCAGTGACCACTGCTTGTAATATTTTGGTTCTTTTGCTCAGTTATGAGCTTGTATTACTCTTTGAGTCGTAGAGTCATTGTTGTGTTACCTATTCTCACCCTGTAGGCCCTATAGATCTAGGTTAGGCTTATGCCAGATACGGATCTGGGTTTGTTTAGCCCCGACCTCCGGGGTCGCCACATCGGAGGAGACGGTGGCCTTGGCGCCCAGCCTTGAAACATGATGTTTTTCTTTGGGCATAGAATGATACCACCCGCGACTTCTCCTAGTTTTGACTCTCCTTCAACTCCAGGGATGTCAAGCTCAATGGAGCTCATATCCCTGTACAATTTCATCCACCCTGACTCGAGCATAGCCAGCTTGAATCTCAGCGCCATGCCAGCGTGCTCGACGTTCACAAGCTAAAGCAAAGCTGACCGCCACCTTCAT
>NC_061512.1:138208420-138250919 GCF_022539505.1 Lolium rigidum
GTGCTGCTCATGCTGTTCAAGCCACTGCCTCTACTGGCCTTGGCCATTGTTGCCCTGGCCATTCCAGTGCTTACTAATCTTGCTAGGTTCTTCCATGTGCCTCTGTCTTATTTCTAAGCTTGCCTGACACTCATGTGTGATCATGTATGCTTTAATGGCTTAACTGTAGATTGCTATTATTGCAAATTTGCAAGTGCCAGTGTTGTTGTGGCTGGTTCTGGTGCTCTAACTCATGAACCTGCTCATCTGAGCATTACTGTTGGTTTGATGGTATGATTCAGTGATAAGCATGAAGTATTTTACTTGTTTGTCATGGTCCAGTGGTACCTCATGTGTTTGATGTGCTTCTGGATACAATTGTAAATGATTTATGTAATTGTCTGTGATATAACTGTTGCTTAACTGTGGCTATTTCATTTATATGATTCATGGATTGCTGCCAGACTTGCCCCTGTCAAGCTTTTGTATGCTAAGGCAAGCCCTGATGATCATATAATCATCAGTGCTTGATGATTTTCTGTTGTCCTATGGCTTGTGTTTCACTGATGCTTTTACTTGACCTGTGTGGCACTCAAGCATGTGCTGGTGCATGCTCTTGCTTACCCCCAGCACCTGCTGTGGCTTGCAGTGATCTTCTAAATCATTAGCAAGTGTATGTATTACTGGTTGCTTGTGTATCTCAATTATCTGTCTAGTTTGGCTTAATCACATGGGTAATTGATGTGAACTGCTTTGCAGTTATGATCATTTCATTGAGTTTGGTAGGGTTAGATGGATGCCAACACTTGGTTGTGTACCCTAGCCCTCCTTTTGAACCCTACTGGGTGATGATATCTGTGCATGGTTTCTTTGTTGGAATTGGTTAAGTGGTTGAGGTGATCCTGGCAGTATTCATGTGCTGCCCTGGGATAGCTCCCCTATTTGGTGGCTTTACGTGATGGATAGATGCTCACCTGGCTAGTCACTTAGTGAATTTCCGATGAGCCTTGATGTTGATAATTAGGATAGGCACATGTTGCCTCGTCAATCCGATGGTTTAGCTAGGTCAATAGGTGCTTTGTGATTCCGAATGGCTGCAAGGAGTAAATCCATGTCTGGATTTCTCCGGTTTTGACACTCGTGTTGTCACAACCAAGTGTTCCCTGGTTTATTTTCCTTTTAGCCTTGGTTGTACTTGTCGGCACCAATTGGTTTAGTAACCAAATGATGATACCCCCAGGGGTTTCTACCCTTCTGTGCTCCTGTGATGCAAGCATGCTTAAGTATGAGCAAGATATGATCTTGCTCAGGCTCTTGTGTGGTATACCTCACTCCAGCTCCTAGAATTAGGTGTTGGTGTAGAGGATTGCTTCTGTGATGCTTGGTTTGCTTGCTCTGCTCCTCCTTGCAAGCTTGTGGTGCTTTACTCCATCTGGTACTTGCTCACAGCTGACAGTTCTTGGTGAAATTGTCCCTGGATGGTTTCTGGTGGCTTGTTGTTCTTCCTGTTCTAAGTGTTTTTGCTGTTCTTGGTGAACTTACCACTGCTGCTTGTCGATGGCTGAACAAGTGACTAGGGTTTTGGCTGTGAAAAGTATTTATATGGCCAGCCATAGCATCTCTGGTCGACAGCTCCACCTCTCCCTTTGGGTGACTCACTGTGTGTGTGTGCTGCATGCACACAGCCCTGTGAGCAGGCTGTGTGTGTGTGTAGACAAGTGCTGTGCACTTGGACCTGGAACTTGCCTATGGCATGGATCAGCTCGGCAGAGACTTGATCATATCCTCTTTGTTTCCATTATTTGCTAACCTGCCAAGTGGCAATGCCACTTGGCATAATGTGCTCTTTGTTGTGTGTGTGTGCAGGGATCAACCTGATGCTCCAAGGATCATGGAGATCATCAAGTTCAAGGCTAAATGAAGATTAACTTGTAGTGTTAGGATAGATCATTGAATTGTAATTTCCTTTTCTTTTCTTTTTCTAATTATTCAATTCTTGTAATTTGTTGTAATTCCATAATTCAAATCTGAATATTGTAAAGACAATGTATTATGTGTGTGATGATCAATAAAGCCCAAGTTTTCCTTATTGAGCTTAGTGTAATAGTTGTATTACTTATATTATTGCTTAATGATAATTGTTTGATAAATTATCTCAATTTTGAATTATTTGATAATCATTTGATGTTTGAATTTGAAATTCAAATTCAAATTTGGTTTGAATTCATTCAAACTCTTAACTTGTAATTCAATCATGCAACTTAAGATTTTAATGCAATAACACTTCTCTCTTCTCAAAACCCTAACTTAAATAAGTAAGAACAAGTTTATCGCACTCTCGAAACCCTAACCCTGTAAGGTGTCGAGAGAGAAACCTGTCCCCCTTCGATGCAGTTTTGTTTTAAAAGTGCGAAATTTCCCCGTAAATTACAATGCAATGCACATCCCCTTCTAAAATCTACCCCTCGATCGTCTCTAAACCTGGGACATTACAGAGGTATACCGGAATCACTCATTCTTTGCATATTATGGTTGCTGGATACTTGTACATACTTGTTTAGTCTCTTTGAGTGGTTTTCTAATGAGAGGGAGATGATATTTGGGGAAGTGCTGCCTGAAAAACAGATTCTGGACTGTTACTAGAAAAATTCGTGCGCACAGCCAGAACGTTATTTTGAGCTGCCAATTTTTGTGCATGTTCCCCAGGTTGTTATCTAACGTTCATTAGTTGAACACTTTTCGAGGTGAGCAACGGAAGATTTTTGTAAAAATCGATTACTGTACTGCTGTCAAGTTTTGGCAGATTTCTGCCATCTTGCTTTTCTGTGTTTCTTTTAGTTTGCCATTTCTTGTTTTTGCTTTGTTTCTTTCCTAAAACACAAAAAGACCAAAAATATTTCTGTTGTTTCTCTTCACCACTTGTTTACTTTAGTTTCTTGCATTTGTTTCGCTTTATTTGCTATTGCTAGTTTGCTATAAGAAACCTAAAAAGATTTTGCTTTGTTTGCTTGTTTTCTTTTGTTCTTGATTCCAAATTCGAAAACACCAAAAATATTTGCTGTTCTTCTTTGGTTTTGTAAAGTTCATTATGAGTTCAATGGTCTTCGGTGGCTGGAGCGTGGTTTTCATTTCATATTATCCAAGCTACACAAGTGAAAAGGCAATAATGACGATATTCGACAATCCGATTGTGGTGAGAGGCTGGTATGAACTCTATTTGTTTTCATTTTTGTACATATACTCATCCATGTGATCATGCTTAGTTGGTTCATGTGAGGTATATGTCATTTAAGAAAGTCTAGTAGTTCATGATCTCTCATGTTTAGCTCCAATTTATTAATATGAGTAGCATGTCATGGATGTTTGCTTGCATTGTTTTATTCATAGATAGGTATGATATTGTGGTATCCTCCTCTGAATAATTCATTTGAATTAACTTGGCACATGCTCACGCATGCATATGACTGAACAAGAGTCAATTAAGCCTCAATGATTTACATTGTTTCGAGTTCCGGTATCACTTTTATGCATCGGTTAATTTATTTTGCCGCAAGCATGATTATGACGATTCATCGCTCTCTTGATTTGTCGCTCCCTAGTCTTTTGCTAGTCTTCACTTGTACTGAGCGGGAACGCTGCTCGTGCTTCCAAACACATGAAAACCAAGTTATTCCGAGTGTCCACCATAAATACCTATGCATGGCATTTCAAACCATTCCAAGTAAATTCTCATGCGCTACCTTTAAAACCTTCAAAAATACTTCTCAATTTGTGTTAATGTTTCATAGCTCATGAGGAAGTATGTGGTGTTTAACTTTCAACCTTGTCATTTACTCTTGACGGACTTTCTTATGGACTAGTGGCACATCCGCTTATCCAATAATTTTGCAAAAAGAGTCGGCAATGGGGTTCCCAGCCCCAATTAATCAACTTTCACTAATAATTCTCTTCACATGTTTCGCTCCGATTCATCAGGTAAGCAACTTAATTTTGCAAATAGACACTCCTCCATGGTATGTGATTGATGGAAGGCACCCGAGGATTCGGTTAGCCATGGCTTGTGTAAGCAAAGGTTGGGGGAGTGTCACCCATAATAAAACTAAAATACGTGTGTAAACAAAAGAGAAGAGGGATGATCTACCTTGCTGGTAGAGATAACGTCCTTCATGGGAGCCGCTCTTGGAAGTCCGGTTGGCGAGGTAGTTGGTGTACCCATTACCATTCGTTGACAACAACAAACACCTCTCAAAATAATTTTACTCCTGCTTTACAAATGAAAAGCTCTAGCGCATGTTAATCCCTGCTTCCCTCTGCGAAAGGTCAATCTTTTACTTTTATGTTGTGTCTCCATCCTTTCTTTAAGCACTTTCTTGAGAGCACAACTGTCATTCTTAGTGTAATATGCTTGTCTCAAAATATGATTGATTGTGGTATAATTTTGATGCTTTTATCTTTGACAATCACTATTTCTAGTCTTTCTATGAACTTCGAGAGGTGCACTGAGCATTTATGTTTTGCTGATCAAATATGGGCAAGCAAGATACCACTCTATCATACTCTTTTATGAACATTGCAATCCTGCTTATATACATGATTCATGATGCTTATTATTAATTGTTGGTACCTTTCCATGATTGACATAGCTATTGGATGATCTTATTTGCATATATCTTATTATGAACTGCCTAAGTGTTAGCCATAGCATGAGAATATTTACATCATATGAACAAATGTGTTCGTGAAAGTTCTTTTATCGCTCGATTGTTAAGCGAATTGCGTGAGGACAAGCAATAAGCTAAGCTTGGGGGGAGTTGGTACGTCCAAAACGTATCTACTTTCTCGAACACTTTTGCTATTGTTTTGCCTCTAATTTGTGTATTTTGGATGCAACTAACACGGACTAACGCTGTTTTCAGCAGAAGCTGTTACGGTGACTCGTTTTTGTGCAGAAATCCAACTTTCAGGAAAAACCTCGGAATTTATACAGAAGGCCCTATTTTCCCAGAGGACTCACGGAGCCAGAAGGGCAAGTCAGGTGGAGGCCCGAGGGCCCCACACCCTAGGGCTGTGCGGCCCAGGAGGGGGGCGCGCGGCCCTAGCGTGTGCCCCCCTCGGCTGGCCTCCGACGCCCTCCTTCGGACTACTTATCGCCCTCGACCTAAAAACGCACGGGGAGAAGTCGAAGTCGCCAGAAACCCTCCAGAACGCCGCCACATCGCGAAACTCCGTCTCGGGAGCCAGAAGTCTCCGTTCTGGCACTCCGCCGGGACGGGGAATTGGAGGAGATCATCGCCATCATCACCACCGACGCCTCTTCATCAACCAGCCATGTTTCCCCGGCCATCCATGTGTGAGTAATTCCCCCGCTGTAGGCTGAAGGGGATGGTAGGGATTGGATGAGATTGGTCATGTAATAGTGTAAGATTGTTAGGGCATAGTGCCTAGTGTCCGTAATTGGTACTTTGATGATATTGTTGCAACTTGTTATGCTTAATGCTTGTCACTAGGGCCCGAGTGCCATGATCTCAGATCTGAACATGTTATTGTTTCATCATGATATTCATTGTTTATGGTCTTACCTGCAAGTTGTATACACATGTCGCTGTCCGGAACCAATGGCCCCGAAGTGACGAAATCGGGACAACCGGAGGGGATGGTAGTGATGTGAGGATCACATGTGTTCACGGAGTGTTAATGCTTTGCTCCGGTACTCTATTAAAAGGAGTACCTTAATATCCGATAGATTCCCTTGAGGCCCGGCTGCCACCGGCTGGTAGGACAAAAGATGTTGTGCAAGTTTCTCATTGCGAGCACGTACGACTATAATTGGAACACATGCCTATTGATTGCTTTGTACTTCGACACCGTTTTATTATTATCCGCAAATGCCCTGCTTGATTGTTACATGAGTTTCTCTCATCCATGCAACGCCCGTTCTCCGTCCCCGTGCCTACGGTATTTTAATCCCGCTTGTTTACTATAATCACTACTGCTGTCTCTCGTTACTCTGCTGCTATTATTTCACTACGCTACTGCTATAAAGCTGTCCTACTGATAAACTCTTGCGAGCAAGTCTGTTTCCAGGTGCAGCAGAATTGACAACTCCGTTGTTAAGGCTTTCAAGTATTCTTTGTCTCCCCTTGTGTCGAATCAATAAATTGGGTTTTACTACCCGCGAAGACTGCTGCGATCCCCTATACTTGTGGGTCATCAAACCCATACTCCTCTCGATAGGTCACACTTCACGGTGAGATTGGCATTGCAGTTGCAACGAGTCTCGGGTCTTAGCCTACGACTGCGGCCTTCCTGCGTTAAAAGCTTTTCCTGACATTTCCCTACCCTGGAACAGACATACCGCCTTAACCGTATTTCTCCCTTACCACGTTTCCCTCGCTTTGCCCTCTTCAAAATGTCCTTTCGGATGCTGAAGCCATGCTCTCTCGCATAGCTGTTGTACCAGACAAAAGCCGCCGGTTCGGAAGAAAATATCATGTCCAGTATTTTACAGTGCTCTTCCATAGAGTGCATCTTATATTCATTACTCAAAATATCTGGGTCTGCTTAACTGTGATGTTCACGCCCATTGTCAGCACCAGATATCACCTACACATGAAGGGAAAATAAGTCATAGAAGTTGTCGTTCCAACGGTAACATTGACGGTTTGCCATACTAAAACTATATACTTACTTCGCTCTTATTTTCAGAGCTTGATTCCTCGTGATGCAGTCCTACCTCCACGCTATATTCATCAAACCCAACCTCCATCTCTGAATACTCATCCTCCTCGTGACCACCGTATAGCACCTACACATCCAAAAACAAAGAATGTAACATGCCACTTCATTGCTTCCATTCATTGGTAGCCATTAAAAAATAATCAACATACTTCACTCATGTTTTCTGAGGACGCCGATGATGGAAGGTTCTCCCCAAAAGGAGGTACATTTTCATAGATCCTGGATTTGGAACTATTCTCCGAAGTAGAATCATCATCGCCCATATAACCGTCATCCCCATCACTCCAAGTTGAGCTATAGTCCCCCATTTCTCCAAAAACTACACAAAACCCGCATGCAATAAAGAACTAATGCAAAATACTAAACAATAACGCAATGCAAATCACTATTTCATATTTAGTACACTTAATTAAACGCACACGGACAACGGACAGTCTGGCAGAGATACGCCGGCCTGTCCGCCGCATGCCGGACTGTCTGGTTCTAGTGTGCCGGCCTGTCTTCCGGGCGCCGGACACGCAAAATGAGCCGCCGGACATGTCCGGAGGCTGAGATTCAAACTTACCTCCACGTCGTGTCCAGCGGAAGATCGGCTCGCCGGAGAGACACGGAGCTCGACGTGACGGCGTGCAGCAGAGGCGTCTCGTCGAGCAGGCCCTGAAGATCGTGGAGATGAGAGTGCCGAGATCGTCGGGAAGATATGCCCAGGTGGAGGAGGTCTATGGTGACGGAGTGCGGCGCCGACGCCGGCTCGTCGAGCTCCGGGGAGATGCCGGTGAAGAGGAGATCGTGGAGAAGCGACGGAGGAGCCCTGTGGCGGAGGAGTGCGGCGGTGAGGAGGTGATCGTGGCGTCCGAGATCGTGCGACGGGATGGCGGCAGCCGGCTCGTCGAGTTCCAACGAGGAGAACGATCAGATCACGATCGTGGGAGGAAGACGCATACGGTATAGGGATGGTCATATACGAGTTCACATACGGGCGTCATACGGGCTTGGATATGGGTTTGCTGGGCTTTTGAGCCAAAACGAATTTTGGAGGGGGGGGGGGTTGTACTGAAGCAGCCTCCATGTTTGACATGGTGCCATTGACTTAGATGATCATTTATCGTAGCGTTAATCTCCCGCAAATGTAACATGTTAAAGAGGCTCATCTAGACCGCCTAGACCGCACATCTATCTCTTTGAAAGATGATATGTTCCTCCCAAGAAATATTATATTTAGGTTTCCTGCGGAAATTCAATTCGGCTCCCGGGTGCATATGCTCCCTCTATCAAAAAGTTATATTTCGAAATGTCGAAAAAATTTGACAAAAAATTCTACAAGTACATCTCCAAAATATACGTACGTTCGTCAAGTTTCGCGAGGAACCAATATGTTTTGTGGTCTGTGTAAAAAAGAGAAAATTTATCTCCTGAAAAGCCTTATTTTCAGCACTGAATTTTGTCTTTTTTACACACGTCACACGACAAGTCGGATTTTTATGAAACAACTTTGTGAGCGTGTAGCACGTGAAGATGTACGTTCGAATTTTTCGTTTCAATTTTTTAAAATTTCAAAATGTATGTAACATGCATTTCAAAATAAAGGGAGCATATGCTCCCATGTGCCAAAACACCATTCCCGGTTTCCTGGCCTTATAATATATATCTCCTCCTTCCTATCGCTATTGGAGCATATTTTTTCCTATTTTTTATTAGAATTTAAAGTTTGATTTCAATGTTTACGTCTAGTAAAATTATGTTCCAAATTTACATAGTAGTCGGGACATATGTAGTTGAAATATCTTCCATTGTCTACGAGAAGATTCATATTTACCAAATGAAGCGTTCATACATGCCAAATAAATTGTCCATGCGAGTAAAACTAGATTTCATTTTTGAGCATTTCTAAAAAAGCTACATGTAAAGAAAAAAATGTTACGTTAAAGATTTTTTTGCAGTAGTTTTACATCAGTGACTACGAGTCCACTTTTGCATGTGAAAGTCACAAGGAGAGGAGACTTATCCATGGGCAGTTGTCCCCCGTGCTAGGAATGAAACAACAGTATGTGTATTTAACTTTGCCATACCAAAAAGGATGATGCTGAGCGTCCCCCGAGGATTAGAATTCCCAGCCCCCGGGTCTACGAGCCAACACGTGTCCTTGTAGTTGGTCAAGGAACTAATCACCCCCACGATTGTACCTCTTCTTCTCTCACCATGGAAAAACTCTGGCTGTTTCGACTCCGATTCCCCGTCCTTCCACTGGTGGAAAAAGGGCCTTTGGTCGCGGTTCGCAACTGCCATTAGTCGCGGTTGCGCAACCGCGACCAAATTAGCGCGACTAAAGGCCCCCCCTTTAGTCGCGGTTGCTTACGAACCGCGACTAAAGGCCCGTCCACGTGGGCGCCAGGCGGCCGTCGGGGCGGAGGACCTTTAGTCGCGGTTCTTCTGGCCAACCGCGACTAAAGGCCGCCGCAGGTTTAGGGTTTTAGGCCCCCCTAAACCTGCCCCCCTCCCCCCTAAACCTGTTTTCTGTTTAATTTGTATTGTTTTATTTCTTTTGTGCTTTATTGTAATTTTGAAGGAGTTTCACATATTCTACGGTACTACATACATGCATATGAATGTACAATTTCAAACAAATTTGAAATTAGAACCAAAAAGAATGCAAGAGGAACAAGTTTGAACAAGTTTCCATACATAATTTAATGCATGTATAGTTCTACGTCCTCGTAATGGTGTTCTCCTTTAGGATTGAGGACTTCCCTCCTGAACCATCCAGCTAGTTCCTCTTGAAGTGGTCGGAAGCGAGCTTCTGGACTAAGCATCATCCGGAGGTTATTCCTCTGAGCAATGATATCACTCGGAACGCGCTCAGAGGTGTATCTCCGGATCATCTCACAGACATAGTAACCACATAGATTGGTCCCCGGTGCCTGAATATCGCCACCATTCTTAGCCTTTGACCGCATGAAATGTAGCTCTTTTTTGAATTCACCGACCTTTGTATCTGAGAACCGTCTCCAAACCCTACGAGGCAAAGAAAATTAAATGAACAAGAGAGTTATTAGTTAATTACTTGAAGCTTAATTAGGAAATGAACGAAATAGGCCGATCGATATAGAGCGCAAATGAATGAAAACAATTACTTTTGAATCATTTTTCTCATGTCGGCCCAAAGCGCCGGATCCATATTCAGAGAGTCGTGGATGAGACATTCTGATTTGTCAATTTTAATTACTAGCAGAATCCAGTGGAACCTGCGGACACGATACATGCACAGTACATCATGCATAACTCATCGATTAGCCGGCTACATACCATGCATGGAGTAAACAAAAGAGAATGTGCTCAAGACATAAACACTCACCCAAAATGGTAAGGAAATAGAATATCACTTTTGAGTTCCTGCTTTGTAAGAAACTGCCACAGGTCTGCCTCCACGTTGGTGGGGTGATGCTGTAACGTATATCCATTAACGATGTGTGGGTCAATGAACCCAACATCATGGATGTTCCTTACTCTGCATTCCTTAATCTTCAATCTGCATGTATAATAGCGGACACAACAATATAGTTAGGACATATATATTGTGCAGGCAATATGAACGAGTTGGGGTAGAAATAAATCACTTACAGAACGTAGCAACTGATGATAGATTTGTCGAGCTCGCGCAGATTGAAAAGCTGGAACAATTCACTCATATGAATTTGTACAGAGTAATGTTTGAAGTGATGCTCATATCCAACTTCCGCATAAATATATTCTTTGGCGTTTTTATTTTTTATGTAACCCTTGTACCATTTCAGCAGACCTTTCATTTGTGGAGGTAGATCCTCTTCTCGCGCAGGCTCGACGAGAGGCCCATTCTTCACATATGTAAGTACTACCTCCTTCACTGGCGCCTCATCAAGGCCTAACAGTTCACGAAGAGTAATACCTAAGTTGGCCGCTTGTTCTATGGCACTCGTTACAGTCAATCCATGTGCTGCCGCAGCTTCTATGATATCGGGGGCATCCGGACCGGCGGCTGTCACTATAAGCGGGGCAATCGATTGTTTACTTTGTTCCCCGAGCTGGGCAACTCGTTTCCCGCTTTTTTTACTTTCTAATTCCGCTTTCTCGGCCTCCTCTTTCTTCTCCTTGAACATGCGTGCCTGATTACGAAGTTCACGTGCATAGTCGTCAGGCAGATTCTTCGCGGCTTGGGACGGTGTGCTAAAAAATGACTTAGCCCACTTCTTTTGAATAAGGAAGCTCAAGTGTGGCTCCAACACTTCATATCATGTTTGTTTCATGCTCTTGGGGCATTTTTATCAAACACCTTGTGTGCATAAGAGGAACCAAAAGCAAACCAACACCCCCTTGTGAAGCTTGTGAAGAGAAGTGGCACCAAATGGCTAAGTGTCTGTGAGCTGAGGCCCTTTTATAGGGATGGGCCTTTAGTCCCGGTTGGTGCGGCCAACCGCGACTAAAGGCCTTCGAGCCAGGCTCGAGGACCTTTAGTCGCGGTTGGCCTGGCCAACCGCGACTAAAGCCCCTCCCGTCCACCGACTGGCCAGCGAGCGCGCTGGGCCCAGCTCTTTAGTCGCGGTTCGCCACCCGAACCGCGACTAAAGACCCCATTAGTCGTGGTTCCTATATTTTGGCGACTAATGGGGCTGGACGGAAGGCCATTTTTCTACCAGTGTTCTCTAACCCAACTGTCAGCCGGATAAGGTGCTCGCCGGAGAAGACGCCATCGCCGGAAAAGTTGCCGTTGTCGGAGAAGACATCGTCACCTAGGTAGCAACTCTGGACATCCCGTGTAGCAGCGTCTTCCGCCGGCGGTAGCGCGAGCGGCCCACCTCCTGCAGCAAAGAGGTGTTGTAGCTCGAGAAGCCATCGCCGGAGAAGACTCCCGCTGCTCGCAGCAAAATACGTCCATCACAAGTAGCAAAAAATGGGTGCCTGTTGTAGCAAGGTCTCCCGCTTGCCGGTAGCAAGGCCGGCCGTCCGCCGGTAGCAAGATCAGCTGCCCGACCGGTAGCAAGGCCGACCGCCCCCTTGTAGCAAAGACAGGCAGCCACGGTAGCAAGGTCTGGCGCCCAATGTAGCAAGGCCTCCCTCCCCTTGTAACAACGCCTCCCGCCGCTCGCAGCAGCGCCGCCCACCGCCGGTAGCAAGGCCAACCGCCTTTTGTAGCAAAGCCTGGCCGTCCTTGTAGCAACCCCGACCGGCCTTGTAGCAGCAGCCATGTCCGCACCAGCACCACCACCGGGGGTCGATGGGACCTTGGGGGATTCGAGCTCGGAGAGGTAGGGGCGTCGACCTCGGAGGGTTGCACGTGGAGGGGGTCAGGCGAGCTGACGACCGTGCGCAGGGGAGCCTCACCGTGGGCGCCGACTTGGACGTGACGCAGCTGCTGCAGTAGGACGCGATGCAGCTGCTACAGTAGGAAGAGGTCGGGGAGACTGCGGCCGCGCACGGGGAAGGCGAAGCAAGGCGTGGCGGCGTGGCTGGGTCGCGGCGGTGGAGCACGGCGCATCGACGGAGCGCGGCGGCGTGGTTGGGGCGTTGCGGTGGAGCGCGACGGCGTGGATTTCCTGGTTTCCATGGACGCACAGTGTCACGGGAGGGAGAACACGAGCCTCTTGGGACCCCCCTCTCTCTTTCTCATGTTCTCTATCCACCCGTGGTTCCTCGAAGAGCTGTGCACTAAGGGAGTACTCCACGCGGTACGCGGGAGCGCTGCCGGGATTCGAATCCAGAAGATCTTCTTTCACAACCTTAGCTGGATCTGAGGCCGGGAGTGTCGTTGAACACCGTATGTATGCAAAACTATGAGGTGCTACACTTGCGGTACTCATGGTGGTATGGGAGGACTTCTACACGACCCCGAGGTTGGCGATGAAGTAAGACTACATCAACCAAGTTCTAGCGGAACGTTAACCGCTATTGGTCTACGAGGGTACGTTACTGATATCATTTCTGTTACTGCATTACTCCTAGATAGATCTGGGCAATTGGGTTGCGTTAGTTAGATTTTTCTGCTACGAATCCCCAACAGTGGTATCAGAGCCGATCTATCAACACCCGGATTTTTAAGTCCAGATGCCTATCATGCCATACATCACAATCCCAGGAATATTGTTTTTGCGAGACATAATAGATCGATATCACAGAACATCATTCATTAAAACTCATAAATGTCTTACATCAAAGGATCACATGATCCAGTCTTACAATAATAGTTGATCTAGTGATCAATTACTAAACACACACATCGGAAGAAACGTAGTAGCGGTCCATCTGCTTCACAGGCAACTTTTGACGTCAGGAGTAGTCCTAGTTATCGTAGACGTCCTGCTGTCCATCATCTTGGTACTGGGGCTCCTCTTCATAGTTTGGCCATTTGAATAGCCAGGGACACAGCCGTGAGTACTTTAAAGTACTCGCAAACTAATACTAGAGTAAGTACTAATAGTTTAGTGAGAGGGTTCTAAGCTCTAGGTTCATTTGCATAAAGTCAGTTTTATTTCACAAGCATTTAGTAAACAAAGACTCTTCATTTGCCTAACTTAACTCAAGTGGGGATATTAGTGTCATTCCCACAACTCTGTTGTGATTCAAGTCAAATTCACCTTTCAAGTTCAAGTCACAAGTCACCAGTCCCATGTAACATTTTTGAAAAAAAATTCTGATGACGGAACAGTATGGCCTTTCCAACCGTCCATAACCGCGGACACGGCTATTCGAATAGGTTTACACTCTGCAGAGGTCATACACTTGTGCCACAATAATTGCAGTAATCCGTCAGGGGTAACTGGCCCTGATTTATCACACTCAGTGCACGGACTACCAATCATAACCTTTCATTTACATACCCTAGTATAGGCACCTCTCCCCATGAGCTTGGCCTCCCAGTGAAGACAAACCGTCAGCCTGGGAACTGCACAGGGCTTGGGTCTCACATTTACCTCATTTCACGTCATTTCACTTTCAACGGAAGCAGCCTCGGCATAACCCCTATGACGCTTGTTCAGAGGGAACCCATACTAAAATACATAAGTTTCCAGTTAAGCCTTACCCAGATTCAGGTATTGTGGGGTACCTGAAATTGGAATGGTATCGCATCCGAACCCAACCATCAGTTTTTGTCAAGTTCACCATGTCATTCAAGTCACCTTCACCTTCAAAATCTTTCAATAGAATAATTCATCATTCCAAGGTTTTCAAAATCAAAAGTTTCACATGTTCCCAGCTAGAGTAGTCAACTTAAATTCTAGCACTAGCAACTAGTCATGAGGGGTGCTCACTAGCTTGTAGCCTTCTAGGCTACTTTGATGTTCTTGCACTACTCCTTATCTAGACTCAAGTTAACTATAAAAGTAAACCTTGATAAACAAAGTAAAAGCTTGAGAGATAAAAATTGGGACTTGGAAGTAAAGCACAAAGTAGTATGGTATTGGTGCTTTGCTCAAATAGAGCTTGCACTTGGGTAACTTGCAAGAGTATAGCTTGCCTTGATTGGTACAGTGATCAAAGTTTTCTTCTTCCTCGTATAATACCTCCTCCTCATGGTAGTCCTCGGTACTAGCGTCTATAAACGGATATGAGGCATACAATCACCAAACAAAGCTTAAGTGCTAGACTTAACACTCACATGTATCACACTAGCTATCCTTATCATCACACATTACTAACAAGGTGGTTGGCTTTGTTTTCTTTTAATAAAACTTGTAAGAAGAATAACTTCCTCTCATTGAATCTTATTAAGATTTAATCTCCTCAAGTCATAGGTGTGAGATCATGTTGACCAAGGTCAATACTTCACATTTATCATTTGAGAAAAAGATTTAAATGAGGTACTACACCTCATGCAATTTAAACACTACTATTACAACAATTTAATATCTCCAAGTAATCAAGTATGAGGTGCTATATCTAAGATCATTTCCTCATATTGAATCACTTGAGACAAAGATTTAAATGAGAGAGAACCTCTCTTACCATTTAACAATTAAATCTGGATAATTTAAATGGACTAGAAATGGCCACATAGCCACTATTTTGCTCTAGCCCATGATCATGCATACAACTATGTCATGTTTTTACATAATCAATTAGACAAAGTGAAATGTGATTTATGAGAGTTGGAATCAACTCAAAATCACTTATGGTTGATTTTTAATAAAAGTTTGAATCTGAAAAAGGCACTGCCTTGTTATTTTTGCTACATAAATTCTACAAAGGATCTAGGCTTGAGACCAGTGGGGTTTGATAGAGATTTTCATAAGCTTTCCAATAAATAAAATTCATCAAATTTGGCTTAGTGGATTTGAAGTTATTCAATTTTGAAATTGGCACCAGTAAAGAATTTAGTTGAATTGAATTAAAACGAATTCAAATGAGTGGGCCTAGGCGGGAAATGAAATTGGGCCAGGAGATGGGAAACGAGTTGGGCCGGCCCAGCTAGCGCGTCTCGCACGCAGCGGGCCGCCTGACAGTGGCCCCGGCTTGTCAGCGAGTCATCATCAGCGAAACGGTATGAATCAAAATGAGCCGCACGATTAGAACATGATCCTACGGGCGAGAGGCGTCGTCGTCTCCGGCGAGAGAGGGCTACTGGCGCGGCGAGGGTAGGGGTTCGGCGAGCTCACCGGTGGTCGGCGGTCGTCGGTGAGGGTGTGCAGCGGCGTTGTCGAGGGTGGCGAAGCTCCTGGTATAGATGGCGTCGCCTGAGGTGGCGCCAATCGACGACGAGGTGCTGCAGGTACTGGCGGGGCTCTGGCGACGAATTGGCGCTGCTCCGGCTACAATGTGGGGGGGGGGGAAGAGGGTCGGGGAGATCGAGAAGAAGGTGGGGAGCGAGATGGTGTGCAGAGAAAGGCTCGGGGGAGGCTCTATTTATAAGGTCGCTTGTGTGCTGCGGGTGCCCGTGGAGGTCATCCATGGCGCGGCCGCTCTGGTGCGCGAAGAGGCAAGGGAGTGGGCGCGTGAGGTCACTGGCATCATGGCGGTGCTTGCGTGCTAGCTAGCACAGAGAAAGTGAGACGAGACAGCTTTGGCGATGTCAACGTTTGCGCGGTACCGTGGCGGAGGACGGCGATCATGGCGACGGCTACAGTGCATGCACGGACCAATGGGGTTGTCCAGGAGGGAGCAGGTGGGGTGGTGATCGCGCGTGCGAGAGGAGGGAGCGAGGGGAGGACGACATCGATGAGGCGACGCAGTGCTCTGGCGCGCTCTGCGTCGTGACCATGCGCATCATGGCGTGTACTGGCGGGCACGGGCACGTCTGGGCGCGTCGAGTCTGGCCAATGCCGTGCGTGTCTCTGGCCAGGGAGGGTACCAGTGTGCGTAGAATAGTGAGGGGAGTCTCGTTGACATGGAGAAGGGGACCAGAGAGAGATGGAGAGGATGAGTGGCATGGTGGTGGCAAGGTACATGGCATGGGTTGTTTTGATCATTTTCTCTCAGTGAAAAGGGGTTGCAAAGTCATGGCTTGATGCAGAGGAGGTACCAGGACGGTGATGATCACAAATGGTCATCGGTTTATCCCAAAATCTGATGGGTAAAAGGGTGTATGAACTTTACAGATTTGTGCACACAAGGTGCTCGACCAAATGGCCGCATGAAATGAAAATTTGAATTTTGCAAATCTTTTTGGTGGAGTTGATTCAAATAGGATTTGGCACACAAAGGTGGTGGTGGGGTGCAAAATGGAATTGATTTGTGAAAATCCAAATATTGCATAATCTAGAATCTGATTCAATGTCACCACTTTGCTTGATCACAATAAGAAATGGAGAAAGAATTAGACAAGGTGGTCAACACAAAAGTTGTTCACCTTGATAAGGTCTTGGATGAGGTGCAAGATTTGAAAAGGTTTGGTTTAGAAATCTCTAAATACAGGGGCTCAAAGAGGGTAAGATGTTAAAGATGGCACAAGTGACCATTATCACATGTCACTTGAATTTCAATTTTCCTTTGATTTGATTTGAGTTTCTTTGGTTCAAAAGGGATTCTTTTGGGGTTAGAAGAGTTTCCAAACCATTGGCACAAATTTATATGGCCTAGGTTCAAGATTTGCAAAAATGGCCATAGCCTCATATGTGGATTTCAAGTTTTTATTTTATTTTATTTTTATTTTACCAAAGGTCCTTGTTTTGGGGTTCAAAGAGTGTTAGGTTAGGTTTACTCATGGTTTCCAACCCTTTAGGTAAGGTAAATAGGGCATAGGCCATTATTGTGAGAAATAGCCATTAGCCCACATATGCCTCACTTTTTCTTTTGTTTTATTTTCTTGCTTTCCCCTTGGTTTTGAAAAGGGGTAGGGTTTAGGGCTTTGGCATTGTCAAGGATTGTAAACACACATCATGGTAATAATTAAAAGATTAAGTATGAGCACTATGCATAGCACAAGATTTAATTAATGTTTTTGTTGGTTCTCATTTTTAACAAGTGAAATCTTTTTCTTCATTAAGTTTGAAAATTTGGGATGTTACAAACCCTTCCCCCTTAAACAAATCTTGTCCCGAGATTTTAAGAAAAGTTAGGAACCTAAGAGAGATTCGGCAATTGGGTTAACATGAAAACATATTTTGCATGGCCTGAGGTGCTTCGTGTGCTTCTGTTGCATTCATGTGGTAGAGGCAGCCATTGCGGTTGTTCGGGTTCCTTCTAGCTGCGAAGCGGCGCTGTTGCTGAGCAGGTGCAGCGGTATTGGGGGCAGTCTTGGCAAGCTTCTTGGGGCACTCATTGGAGTAGTGACCCACAGTTCCACATTCATAACAATTCACGGTGGACTTGTCCTTTGGGGTGACGGGGACGACATTGCTTCCAGTCCTCGGGCCAGTGTTGGGGTTATTGTTGTTACCATGGTTGTTGTTGCTGTTGTGGTTGTTGTTGTTGTGGTGGTTATTGTTGTTGTTGCCTTCGGGCTTCGGGGGTCCTCCATTGTTGTTGGTGTAGTTTGGACGGTACGTCTGAGCAGGTGGCTTGTTGTGTCTTGGGGCAAATCCTCCAGGTGAGTTGTTGCGGTACTTCTGTGCATTGTTGGGTCCACTCTAATGCATCATTCTGCGCTTGCGGTTTTCGTTGGCTTGGTTGAGCTTTCCTTCCATCTGGATGGCAGAGTCCACTAGGGCTTCGAGGTCAGCATACGGGATGTTCACTAACACTGTCTGCATCTCATCATGCAGTCCGTTCAGAAATCTCTCCTTCCTCTTCTCGTTGGTGTCGGTCTCGTCCGGGGCGTACCTTGACAGAGTGAGAAATCTGTCGCGGTATTCCACCACGGACATTCTTCCTTGCTTGAGTTCGCGGAACTCATCTCTCATCTTCTTAATCAGTCCCTGGCGTACATGGTATTTGCTGAACTTGAGTTTGAAGTCTTCCCAAGTCATCATCTATCCTGCATTCATTGCGCGGGCACTTGTCCACCAGGCTCTGGCAGGTCCTGATAGGTAGTGGGTGGCGAACAATACTTTCTCTGCGGCTTCTACTCCCGCAACTTCCAGGTTGTTCTCCATTGTCCGGAGCCGCTCATCAGCATCTAGGGGCTCTTCTGTCTTGCTGAACATTGGAGGGTTGATGTTCTAAAAATTCTTCAGCTTCGATCCAGGGTGATCATGGTTTCCATGGCCTTGATTTTTCTGGGCTATCTGCTGCAGTGCGGCAATATTGGCTTGTCGTTCAACTCTCTCGGCTTCTCAGTCTGCCATCATCATCTGCAGCATTTGCATCATTGCATCCTGGTTGGTGCTGCGGATTGGAGGGGTCATCTGAACATTGAGGTAGATGATAAGATAAGAGGGAAATTTCTATGGTATGTTTGGTTCAAAGTTCAAAAAGTTTCAAAACTTGAGTAGTGTCGAGGGGGTAAAAACCCACAACACTTTTTCATTCATACCAAACATCACACATTACATAACTAACACACCGGTGGTTTTAAGAACCATTCATTCGTTCTATGATACAAGGGATCCTGATACAAACTCACACCTACTAGAGTGCTCTAGTGATACTAATCTGTATCCGGAATTGTAGGTTCTTTGTCTTCATGGGTAATGTGCTTGGCGAAAGATGCGGGCGTTGTCCAACTCCTTGCGGGTCTTGTACAACATGAAGTCCAGATATATAACATAGTGGTTCATCTCCGGGTGCGGTGGCATGGTTATTGGCCTTCCTATGGGATCATGTCTTTGGTAGTAACTGAAGCGAGTGTTCTTGAGCTTGTTCACATTCTGTCCACACAGATGGGCAATTGCTTGTTGCATGGCTCTAGCTATTCCATCCTTCCAAGTGTTCCCCATTACAGAAAACCAGATAGTTTCCCAAGTTGGGGCTCCAAGCTTTCCTCTCAGATCTGCAGTAACTTCCCACCGAGGTGGTTTTCCCAACTGATTATTGAGTGGCACTCCAAAGAACTCGGGATACGGGCGTCCTAGATACTCAACTAGTTTCTCCTAATCCTTCTCGAACATTAGGTTTCCTCCGTGACCAAGCTGGTAGGACTCACAGTTGTACTCCATCTGTGAAGAATTAGAATGAGTAAGTTAGGGAAGTGGTCAAGTGTGCAAAATTTTATGTAGGATTACAAGGAAAAGTAAATCATGTATTTCTCATTTGAAAAGATCTCAAAGATAAGAGTGAGAATAAGTTTTTATAAATATTCACTTCATTTGTTTTGAAACTAAGTTTTCCAGACGTCCATTCTAACTAGGGTCTCCTAAGGTCAAACAATGGCTCTGATACCAACTTGTCAACACACGGATTTTTAAGTCCAGATGCCTATTATGCCATACATCGCGATCCCAGGAATATTGTTTTTGTGAGACATAATAGATTGATATCACAGAACATCATTCATTACAACTCATAAATGTCTTACATCAAAGGATCACATGATCCAGTCTTACAATAATAGTTGATCTAGTGATCAATTACTAAACACACACAGCGGAAGAAACGTAGTAGAGGTCCATCTGCTCCACAGGCAACTTTTGATGTCAGGAGTAGTCCTAGTTATCGTAGACGTCCTGCTCTCCATCATCTTGGTACTGGGGCTCCTCTTCATAGTCTGGCCATTTGAATAGCCAGGGACACAGCCGTGAGTACTTTAAAGTATTCGCAATCTAATACTAGAGTAAGTACTAACAATTTTAGTGAGAGGGTTTTAAGCTCTAGGTTCATTTGCGTAAAGCCAGCTTTTATTTCACAAGCATTTAGTAAACAAAGACTCTTCATTTGCCTAACTTAACTCAAGTGGGAACATTAGTGTCATTCCCACAACTCGTTGTGATTCAAGTCAAATTCACCTTTCAATTTCAAGTCACAAGTCACCAGTCCCATGTAACATTTTTGAAAAAAAATTCTGATGACGGAACAGTATGGCCTTTCCAACCGTCCATAACCGCGGACACGGCTATTCGAATAGGTTTACACTCTGCAGAGGTCGTACACTTGTGCCATAATAATTGCAGTAATCCTTCAGGGGTAACTAGCTCTGATTTATCACACTCAGTGCACGGACTACCAATCATAACCTTTCATTTACATACCCTAGTATAGGCACCTCTCCCCATGAGCTTGGCCTCCCAGTGAAGACAAACCGTCAGCCTGGGAACTGCACAGGGCTTGGGTATGACATTCACCTCATTTCACGTCATTTCACTTTCAACGGAGGCAGCCTCGGCATAACCCCTATGACGGTTGTTCAGAGGGAACCCATACTAAAATACATAAGTTTCCAGTTAAGCCCTACCCAGATTCAGGTATTGTGGGGGTACTTCAAATTGGAATGGTATCGAATCCGAACCCAACCATCAGTTTTTGTAAAGTTCACCATGTCATTCAAGTCACCTTCACCTTAAAAATCTTTCAATAGAATGACTCATCATTCCAAGGTTTTCAAAATCAAAAGTTTCACATGTTCCCAGCTAGAGTAGTCAACTTAAATTCTAGCACTAGCAACTAGTCATGAGGGGTGCTAACTAGCTTGTAGCCTTCTAGGCTACTTTGATGTTCTTGCACTACTCCTTATCTAGACTCAAGTTAACTATAAAAGTAAACCTTGATAAACAAAGTAAAAGCTTGAGAGATAAAAACTGGGACTTGGAAGTAAAGCACAAAGTAGTATGGTATTGGTGCTTTGCTCAAATAGAGCTTGCACTTGGGTAACTTGCAAGAGTATAGCTTGCCTTGATTGGTACAGTGATCAAAGTTTTCTTCTTCTTCCTCGTAGAATACCTCCTCCTCCTCCTGGTAGTCCTCGATACTAGCGTCTATAAACGGATACGAGGCATACAATCACCAAACAAAGCTTAAGTGCTAGACTTAACACTCACATGCATCACACTAGCTATCCTTATCATCACATATTACTAACAAGGTGGTTGGCTTTGTTTTCTTTTAATAAAACTTGTAAGAAGAATAACTTCCTCTCATTGAATCTTATTAAGATTTAATCTCCTCAAGTCATAGGTGTGAGATCATGTTGACCAAGGTCAATACTTCACATTTATCATTTGAGAAAAAAGATTTAAATGAGGTACTACACCTCATGCAATTTAAACACTACTATTACAACAATTTAATATCTCCAAGTAATCAAGTATGAGGTGCTATAGCTAAGATCATTTCCTCATATTGAATCACTTGAGACAAAGATTTAAATGAGAGATAACCTCTCATACCATTTAACAATTAAATTTGGATAATTTAAATGGACTAGAAATGGCCACATAGCCACTATTTTGCTCTAGCCCATGATCATGCATACAACTATGTCATGTTTTTACATAATCATTTAGACAAAGTGAAATGTGATTTATGAGAGTTGGAATCAACTCAAAATCACTTATGGTTGATTTTTAATAAAAGTTTGAATTTGAAAAAGGCACTGACTTGTTATTTTTTCGACATAAATTCTACAAAGAATCTTGGGTTGAGACCAGTGGGGTTTGATAGAGATTTTCATAAGTTTTGCAAAAATATAAAATTCATCAAATTTGGCTCAGTGGATTTGAAGTTATTCAATTTTGAAATTGGCACCAGTAAAGAATTTAGTTGAATTGAATTAAAACAAATTCAAATGAGTGGGCCTAGGCGGGAAACGAAATTGGGCCAGGAGAGGGGAAACGAGATGGGCCGGCCCAGCTAGCGCGTCTCGCACAGAGCGGGCCGCCTGACAGTGGCCCCCGCTTGTCAGCGAGTCATCATCAGCGAAACGGTATGAATCAAAATGAGCCGCACGATTAGAACAGGATCCTACGGGCGAGAGGCGTCGTCGTCTCCGGTGAGAGAGGGCTATTGGCGCGGCGAGGGTATGGGTTCGGCGAGCTCATCGGCGGTCGGCGGTCGTCGGCGAGGGTGTGCGGCGGTGTTGTCGAGGGTGGCGAAGCTCCTGGTACAGATGGTGTCGCCTGAGGTGGCGCCAATCGACGGCGAGATGCTGCAGGTACTGGCGGGGCTCCGGCGACGAATTGGCGCTGCTCCGGCTACAATGTGGAGGGGAAGAGGGTCGAGGAGATCGAGAAGAAGGTGGGGAGCGAGATGGTGTGCAGAGAAAGGCTCGGGGGACGCTCTATTTATAAGGTCGCGAGTGTGCTGCGGGTGCCCGTGGAGGTCGTCCATGGCGCGGCCGCTCTGGTGCGCGAAGAGGAAAGGGAGTGGGCGCGTGAGGTCACTGGCATCATGGCGGTGCTTGCGTGCTAGCTGGCGCAGAGAAAGTGAGACGAGACAGCTCTGGCGATGTCAACGTCTGCGCAGTACCGTGGCAGAGGACGGCGATCATGGCGACGGCTACAACGCATGATCGGACCAATGGGGTTGTCCAGGAGGGAGAAGGTGGGGTGGTGATCGCGCGTGCGAGAGGAGGGAGTGAGGGGAGGACGACATCGATGAGGCGACGCAGTGCTCTAGCGCGCTCTGCGTCGTGACCATGCACGTCATGGCGTGTACTGGCGGGCACGGGCACGTCTGGGCGCGTCGAGTCTGGCCAATGCCGTGCGTGTCTCTGGCCAGGGAGGGTACCAGCGTGCGTAGAAGGGTGAGGAGAGTCTCGTTGACATGGAGAAGGGGACCAGAGAGAGATGGAGAGGATGAGTGGCATGGTGGTGGCAAGGTACATGGCATGGGTTGTTTTGATCATTTTCTCTCAGTGAAAAGGGGTTGCAAAGTCATGGCTTGATGCAGAGGAGGTACCAGGATGGTGATGATCACAAATGGTCCTGGGTTTAGCCCAAAATCTGATGGGTAAAAGGGTGTAAGAACTTTACAGATTTTTGCACACAAGGTGCTCGACCAAATGGCCGTATGAAATGAAAATTTGAATTTTACAAATCTTTTTGGTGGAGTTGATTCAAATAGGATTTGGCACACAAAGGTGGTGGTGGGGTGCAAAGTGGAATTGATTTGTGAAAATCCAAATATTGCATAATCTAGAATCTGATTCAATGTCACCACTTTGCTTGATCACAATAAGAAATGGAGAAAGAATTAGACAAGGTGGTCAACACAAAAGTTGTTCACCTTGATAAGGTCTTGGATGATGTGAAAGAGTTGAAAAGGTTTGGTTTAGAAATCTCTAAATACAGGGGCTCAAAGAGGGTAAGATGTTAAAGATGGCACAAGTGACCATTATCACATGTCACTTGAATTTGAATTTTCCTTTGATTTGATTTGAGTTTCGTTGGTTCAAAAGGGATTCTTTTGGGGTTAGAAGAGTTTCCAAACCATTGGCACAAATTTATATGGCCTAGGTTCAAGATTTGCAAAAATGGCCATAGCCTCATATGTGGATTTCAAGTTTTTATTTTATTTTATTTTTCTTTGACCAAAGGTCCTTGTTTTGGGGTTCAAAGAGTGTTAGGTTTGGTTTACTCATGGTTTCCAACCCTTTAGGTAAGGTAAATAGGGCATAGGCCATTATTTGGAGAAATAGCCATTAGCCCACATATGCCTCACTTTTTCTTTTGTTTTATTTTCTTGCTTTCCCCTTGGTTTTGAAAAGGGGTAGGGTTTTGGGTTTTGGCACATTTTCAAGGATTGTAAACACACATCATGGCAATAACACAAAGATTAAGTATGAGCACTATGTATAGCACAAGAT
The DNA here is from genome assembly GCF_022539505.1 of Lolium rigidum. Taxonomy (NCBI): domain Eukaryota; kingdom Viridiplantae; phylum Streptophyta; class Magnoliopsida; order Poales; family Poaceae; genus Lolium; species Lolium rigidum. Next base: position 138,232,218 of record NC_061512.1, read on the forward strand.
TTAATAAAAGTTTTTGTTGGTTCTCATTTTTGAACAAGTGAAATCTTTTTCTTCATTTAGTTTGAAAACTTGGGATGTTACACGATCTATGTATAGTATGCTTCTTCTATAATTGTTACCCTCTCACACGTACTTTTTCATTACTGCAACATTGTTTGATGAAGCGGTCCCAACCGACCTCACGCGTACAGTTATGTGAGACTGTTTCCGCAATTGACATATGGCATGTACAATATACGCAGCTTAGCGGTGTCTGTCGCTCTTACTTTACCGGTGTGGAATTTTCAACGGAGGGTCCAAGAAGGGGTGTAGTAGAGACAATTGTTTATTCTGTATGTGTTGTGGTTTTATGTGTGTAGAAAGAACAGTTCTTTTGCGAAATCTTTGTGTTGCAAGAGGGGCTTGTAACATGTTATGATCATATTGTAATGTAGTTATCTACTAGTTATTGCTAAGTTGTAGTGATAGCCCATAACCATGATGGTCAATCATCTGAAGGCGTCACGAAGTGGGCGCCATGCCAGAGCACATGATGGAGATCTAGTTGCAGAGATGATTAACCCCTAACATGCCACATAATACATTTGATGTAGATACCGTCATATCATCTTGTTTAGTTTCTAGTGTTATGTTTCCTCAACGATAGCTTTAAATTAGATGATCCCCCAATTAAACACCAATTTAGTGTTTTCCCTTAGCGTGCACCATAATCGATTGAGTCATAATTATGAAGCAGGCCGTGACAATCGGGTGCTACACATAACGACACTCATGTAACGTGGGTGCAAGCCATGTTGCACAACACCTTAACTAAGGTGATTTTGGCGAGGCTAGCATGTACAAACATGACCTCGAGAGCACGAGAAGATCAAAAGATCGAGCATGAGTCACATGAATGATGTGATCGACACATAGTTTCCATCTTCGGAGCGATGCTGCTGGCTATGACGATTAGGGCGGACTTAGTGAATTACGATCGTGTAATCACTTGAAACATTCTTAGGGATAATGTTTTCTAGTGCGAGCTCATTAATAATATTCTGATTAAAATTTGAACTCATAAAATCATGAACTTAGTCTTAAATGTCTTTGAAAATATCTTTGTAGATCATGTCATACCCAATGACATATCAATTATGGTTTATTATGCGTAATAAGAAAACTTAAAATTGGTGGGTATAACTTCATAGATTTGTACCAACGCCTGAGGTACACCCTCATTAGTAATGGTACATGATCTATGAAATAAAAGTAACTGTAGGAGATAAACTCAAGAACTCCGCTAGTGAGGATGATAATGGTGATGATCGTACTCATCGTGACTTGTTCATACGCTATGCTTTACTCCTTGGATTCTGAGCTGCGAGTCTGTGTTTGGAACACCAACACATTTTATGTGGTTGATGAACTTAAGGCACCGACTATATCGCGAGTGAGAGGAATTAAGCACAAATGGCTGCACGGGTTTTCTTTGAAATAAGTTGGAAGAGAGCACTTTCTTGAAGAGTCACTTGGCAAGCATGAATGGATTTTATGGACGAATAGTGTATGAACTACTGGATGACATAACGATTTGCGAAAGATGGGGTGTGTTGTGTTCACTTCTCCCCACTGCAAAAGATCGTATCACTGCAAAAAGGTATGAGAGAGGAATTGTTCACATTTCATGTATTCCTAGATGAGTTAAAGAACTGTAAAAGTAAAATCAATGGCAGGAGAAGTCATCGACGGAGAAAGGTATATTTGATATACATGTTATAGATGTTTTCCTATAAACACATATTGCGGTTTACAAAGTATTATGATACTTGGTCTGTTTTATCAGAAAACGGAGTCGACTGCTTGAGATTTGTTTGGAGGAATTGAGGAGACAATGCGTGTTAATGGAATGCAAGATGTTGATGGCCAAATTCACTCTCACTCCACATCTATTATTTGGACTAGTTAATGGATTTGAATAAGTATTCATAAATGACATGAGTGTGAACCTTATTAGCATGCCTTGCATCTCGCAAGACAATTATTCATATGTGTTAGAGACAATTAGTTATCCTTCTTATGAATAAAGCCTTTTATGTTCACATATTGGTTATGAATGATTTATTTTTATCAGAGTCCCGGTGATGATAGATTGAACATTTATAAAACTCTAAAATGTCAGAAAATATCCAAACTTGATAATGACATCATTTTGAATGACACTACTATTCAATTCATATTGGCATGGTGTGTGTCCATATTCGATGAAACACCGAAGTCATTAGATGCATAATCTTTTGACACATGTAAAGTTGTGCCTTATGAATAAAACTCTGTGTTCTAGTAAAACTGAATGTGCCACAAAATTGTTGATTATCGTACGTAATGATGTATTAGATTTCAGCAAGTAGTGGATATCATTATAAACTTCGTTGTTGATTTAAGTAAATATGTGTATTTAGTAAATAACACTTAATCTGAAAGCAACTGACGGGATCAAAGAATTTTAGAATGAAAGTATTAATTTTAAAACAAGTCTCCGCGATTTGATCAAAGTGGCAAAAGTTTTGAGTTACGGTTTTCTACATAAAGAATTGTGGAAGATGTTTCACAAATTGCAATGTTCGAAATATATCAAGGTGTTGATATGTCTAAATACTTCAATCATACTCTATTGAAATATTGTGTGGTCTAAAATTACCTCTTACAGTCTTATCTTTACTATTATTTAGGATTGTCATTTAAGAATAGCAAACACTCATTTGAAATAGGGAACCGTTACAGGATAATTCTTCGAAATTAAGATGAATAAAGTCTTTCTGAAGTATTCTCAAGTAATTATGAATATATCTTTCATAAAACCATAAAGGCAAAATTTGTATTGCCAAATATGGTACCCTCTCGAGAAATAGGTTCTCATTAAGGGTGTCAATGGAATAAAGTAAAACTAAGCCAGGGTAATTGACCTCACCTCCAAGTGTCAGAGTGGCGCAACAGAAGTTGTTTCGAAGCCAAAACTTTGAGAATAGAGGAGAGAAAAAATGATAATGATCATAGAGTCTCAATTAAAAGTTTTACAAAAGGAAGTAGGATTCAAGAATTTATTCTGCCTCTTTGCGGTCTAATATTCATGATTCACTTTTCTTCGAATAAGACATACCTATGAACTACAAAGAAGCGATGGTGGACCTAAATGCGATAAATGACTCAAGAGTCATAAATCCTATATTAAGTTGCATTTAAGATCAACAAGGTATTTTGATACTTGATCTTCCTTAGAAGAAATGAAACTTTAAGAAAGACATAAAGCTCTATTTGTCATAAAAGGTGCTTTGACAAATTCAAAAGGATTGACTACAAATTTGTTGCGATGCTTGAGTCCTTTGGATTTTTAAACTAGCAATTACTTTAATTCATGAATTGATAAAAGTTTGTCAAAACTTGCATCTCCTTCAATACATGTATTGAAGAAGAGTTGTAATTGGTACAACAAGCAGAATTTGATAATCAAGCGGATGCTAGTGTATCGTAGATAGAATTCTCGATTTGATAGATGATCAAAGAATTTTGGGATTACCTAAGATATCAACAAGACTTGCATTTGCAAGAAGTTGAGTGGGACCTATGTAGCCTTTCCTGATTATAGATATGGAGATGACACAAGCATAGTGGGAGTTGAATGAGTTTCATAGACTCATATGTGACTGACATATTTTGAGTGTGAGTAGATTTAAGATATTAAATATTTTATTAATGAAGTTGAAAATAAAAAACATTAAAACGCCTATCAAGATGGCCAAATATGTTTAAATAAACATTAAAGTCGAAATACTTTCCTAGAGTGGATTATGAAGGATTTCAGAATAGAACAAGGCAAGAAAGAGTTATTACTTGTATAACTAGGTAGAGAATTGAGCCGAGCTCGATACTACCATAACGGTTACATGAGAGAAAACGAATGTGCTACATTTCCTTATGCCTGAGACAAAAGGTTCTATCATTAAACCGTGTTTTGTATACGACATAATGTGACCTAAGTTCTTAGTTTGAAGAGCATGCTCCTAAGTGATTTCTGAGTCAATCATTGAACATAGTTTTAGAGTTTGTATTTTCAGTATCTGGTTTCTAAATCTATAGAGGACGGAAAACTTGACTGTAAATTGTTACGCTAGCACAAGTTGTGCTGACCTAGAAGATTGAAAATCTCGCACTAAATGGAAAGCCGTAAGTTGAAAGATACATGGACAGACATTGAAGTGGCTTTGGTTGCACTGTCATTAAATATCTAGATTTATAGTTTGGTTGAGAAATTTCAACTTTCGTAAGAGCGTGTTTTTCTCGTGTGCATGTCAAAGTAAGTGGAAGTCCATGAGACAAAACGAAACGTCATAATGAGAAAGTCACACACATGAAGAAAAGTCTCACTCTTCTACCAAACGTATAATTACAGAATTATCATTGGTGATGATATAGTAATGTCAAACAAGATGATATTAACGATTTGCAAAGAACAAACGGATCTAAAAGATTCAGGCTGTGAACAACATCTTTCCGCGAGAATGCATGATCAATATCACATAAGTGTATGATGTTATGATAAGTAAACAAAATGCAACTCGATTATTTGTACACTATTGCAAGTGGAAGACTGTTGGATATAGTTCCCTAGAAGCAATAATAAAGAGTGCTTATTATTATATATCAATAGTTCATAATAGTTTCATGCCATGATATAACTGTATTAATATGAAATATTAATACATGTGTGGTATTGTAAACAAATCAGGGTCCCTAGTGAACATATAAGCAAGCTAGCTCATTGTGATTCGATGATGATAGAGGTTTTCCGATCATGGACATACGCGTCATTGACCATGTGGTCATATTGTTGGGTGAATGATATGATGGAATTCTAAAAATATAAATATTGTAACATGATCAAGTCAAGAAGTTCGCGTTATGATATTTATGAAAGCGTAGTAACCTAACTAATAGGCCAAGAGATCATATCTAATCACCATCACCAGAGGCTGCTTTGGCTGCATCAACCACCACACCGTAGCAGGATGGTGATAAAGGTGTAGTTAGGTATTCCAATGGGATGGGTTGATGCTTATGTGTCAAAAGCGGGATTTGTTCATCCGCGTGACGGAAGATAATATGGGCCCACTCAGTGAGATTACATCCAAGTTGCAACACATGACTAAGTCATGAGGATGGAATCACACGTGAACTAGTTGAATAGCCTTGTCGCTATCAAGATCGAACTAGGTATGATGATACTGATGATCAAGTCTCGGACGAGTGCTGGTATCGAAGTAAGAATGGGAATGGGAAACGACATAATGGTTCAAACGACGATAACATCTTCGTAGAATAGACGGTGGTCACTATTTTTCTCTAGAACACCCCGATGATCATTGCTCGGAGAGTGTCTCAATCATGTCTGCGTCATTCTCGAACCGTAAGGAAACACACTTAAGGGTTCAGCGAAATTTAAGATTATTTTGGATTCATCAGAAACACGGAAGAATAGAGAAGAAAGAACCGAAAAGGGTTCCGGGAGAATCTGAATGATGTTCGCCTCACGTATCGTCTGGTAAATAATATGTATTAAGTATTAATGAAGTGAATTAATATTAAATAAATATATATTTATCAATAAAAGGTGCATCCCACCTTAATGGGCCCCTCCCGGAGGTAAGCCCACTAAGTGGCCGGCCACCCCTCGTGAGATTGGTGGTGGGGGGGGGGGGGGGCTAGGGTTGGAGAATGGGGGCGCATGCGCCTACCAAGGCCCAGCCGGCCAGCCCCTCCTTCGCCCCTCCTTTTAGTCCCATATTGCTAAGTGATGAAACTCCTCCCCTACCCTTCCCCTATATATAGTGGGGGGGGGGTTGGAGGAGGAGTACACACAATTTAGGGTTGAGAAAAAGGAGAGCCTCTTGGGGGCTCCCTCTCTTCCCCCCTCTCTCTCTCCCTCTCTCTCTCTCCCTCACTTGTTCTCTCTCCACTCGTGGTTTATCGAAGAGCGACGCACGGAGGGAGGTACTCCACCCGGTATGCGGGAGCGCCACCGTGATTCAGATCCAGAAGATCTGAGGTCAGGAGCGTCATTGAGAGCCATATTTGTGCGAAACTACGAGGTCCTACACTTGTCGTACTCATGGTGGTACGGGAGGACTTCTACACAAACCCCGAGGTCGGCAACGAAGTACGACTACATCTACCATGTTCTAGCGGAACGTTAACCGCTATCGGTCTACAAGGATACGTTACCGATGTCATCTCCGTTACTGCGTTACTCCTAGATAGATCTGGGTAATCGAGTTGCGTTAGTTAGAATTTTTTGTTTTATGCTATGAATCCCCAACAGTGGCACTATTGTCGAGGAGGAGGTCATCGTCGTTGCCGAGAGGAGGTGGTCGCCATTGCCGGAAAGGAGGGCAGGTCGTCGCCACCGTCGGGAGAAGGTGGTCGCCGTTGCTGGAGAGGATATGGTGGAGAAGTGAAAAAGGTGGAGGGAAAGAAGGTGGAGAGGGGGGAAGAGAAGGTGAAGAAGTGGAAGAGAATGAGGGTGGAGAAGTGGAAGAGGAGGAAGGGAGAAGGTGGATAAGTGGAAGAGGATGAGGAAAAGAGGGTGGAGTAGTGGGAAAGTGAAAAAAAATGAAAATTTTCAGATCTAAAACCTTTTTGCATCAAAATCTAAAACCTAAAAAAACTTTGTTTTCCTTTTCGATTTTTCAGAATCTAAAAAATCGCTAGACGACCGAAGGTTGTTGAAATCGGATGTAAAACGGCCGAAGACAGCACACCCGGTGGGGGCCGTCCGCGCCTCGGAAAGGAGCGCCACGAGCTAGTCCAGTCGGCCGGCGATGTTACCGTTAGCCTCACCCCAGTGTAAAGTAGGGACCGTATATAAGGTCTAGTAGCACCCCTTATGGGGGGATCGATTTCATTAGGCACTCTCATACTCCAGTGCCTAGAGGAACCAAGGACATCTCCTACCTTTGGTCAGTCGGCCACAGCTCAAGGAGCATCATTGTAGCTCTCATATCTCATATACACATCTAGCAGAAGTAGAGATGTTATCTCCACACGAGAGCCCCGAATCTGGGTTCATCGTCGTGTCGCTCGTGTCCAAATCCGCTTCCAAAATCGGTCGTAGTCCATAGGCCTCAACCACTCGACTTAAACCATTCTATGGCATCTGGCGTTATGAAACCATGACAAACGACCCGACATAAACACACGCAAAATGACAGTTTGTGTCCGTGCGGCCAAAAAATGCATCTGCACCTCTACCCAGCGGCAAAATGCATAGTGATCAATCTATCTACGCAGACACATTTTATTGTCAAATTTACGTCGCGAATGACCGTTTGCGTGGACAGACACTGTCCGCACGTCTATGTGGTTTGGCTGCCCCCTCTCTCCTGTATCCTCTCTAATTAATGCATGGCCACTCCTGACCACGCAGAAGGCATGGCTAGTTAGCTTTAGTTTTGTCGCTTCTATTTGCATGGATTTCCCCGCGAGTGTCCTTGAGAGCACGTCGATCCGTGCGTGGAAGTGAGATTGGAAGTAGGTCACGGCAAGCTAGCATTAGCACGTTGAAAGAAAATTTCCCTCCTGCGTATTTGATGTTAACACAAAAAAAAGATATTATGTGCGCTGGTTCACCATCTCAGCGACTTAGTTTCATCGCTGGATCGCCCGGCTATTTCACCTTGTACCTGTATGTACGTGTTTACGCGCGTGGGTACAGCCGTACATGCGTTGTGTGATGTTGCTGAGTACTGGATAGAACGGCAGTATAAGCGACTGTTGGGGAAGAAGAAACTCGCAGTAATCATCGTTTCATGGATAGCAGCGGTGTTCCGCGAGAGAAGTAAACAATGCGTTGTACCTGTGACGTCGGTTTGCAATTTTGCGTCTTTGCACTTTGAACTTTAGCTGTAGCCTGTAGGTCACCGTAGGGCCCGGCCCCAAAATCTTAATTTAAACCGGCCTTGGTGAGGCGCCACTTCTTGCTTTGTACAGATGTATTGCGACATTGCTGGGTTCTTGAATACGTTTAGCTAAACTAGTTGATTCTCAGATTCTTGGGACATAATTTAGGACCTTAGTATCTAGCTGTCTGAATGGTTGAAGATGAGGGACTTCTAAAAAATCTCACTGTACTTTTCGTTTTTCTTGAGCTGGTTTGTGCTCTTTGATGTTTCTTTTACTGCCAGTGTCGTATCCGTAAAAAAAAAGTGTGTCATGAACAATGTGACTTAGAGACATTGCTTGGGGAGGATTGCAATCTTGTTTACCCGATACATGTCTGCATGGGCATGGCATATTTGTACATTAAGCTATTATTAATTTACAACTAGATGACACCCCGCGCGTTGCGGCGGAAAGACATGCTGCATTTACTATGTAGTAATTATAGTGTTATTAAAATAATATTATTAGCAAATACAAATCATAATACAATTGTTTCGAAAGAAGTTGAGTAGCTACAATTGTCATATCTTATATTTATTTGGCTAGTTGCAAGAAAAATAATGTTGACGACAGGAACATAAACAAATAGTAGTATGGTGTCTAGATACAAACCACAACGCATAGTGATTATACATCCGATTTATGTTTCACAGGTTGGGTGATAGCGAGCGTACCTGATCTGTAGATCACTGATCAAATAGGTGATCCTTACATGTGACCTAGCTAGTAGTACATGGAGTCGTGTTTTACATCCAAAAAATACCCTAACCATACGTACAAACTGCAATAGTAGGAGGCACTCACCTGGGATATATTTGATTATAAGGATCAAAAGATCAACAGATGCACTGACAACCATATGGGACTGATTCATTCCCCAATGGAGCACAGCTCCCGTGTCCTATTGAAACCATTAAACCTGGCCAGTAGCTTGGATGGAACTTGGAAGATATTAGCAGTGCGAAGCAGTAGAGAAAACCAAATACATCAGTTTTATACTGGAATTGAGAGGCAATGCATAGAGAACGCTAGCCTCAGATTCGGCAGCTTCCGCTTTACTTCTGCCAGGGAGTCATCAAGATCGACGGTGGCTGCGTGCAGTCATGCAGAGACAAACGAACTTTAGGCTAATGAATTCTGGTACTCAATGTCTCAATCGATTCCTCCTGCAAGGCTGAAAAGAATAACATGATGCCAAGCTAGCTAGCTAATTGCTGCCCTGGTCAATTTCTTACACGACAACAGTTTTGCCCCAAAACAATACACCCTTGCCTGATGACGAATCATGGACGAATACAATGACCAACGAAGCCAGACTGCTAGAGAAAACAACCAGACGTTAGCGTCGACGATTCGATTAGTACCAGCGATGCAGCGGCAGTACGTCTTGAATGGCGGCGGACAATCATATCTAACTTTCACCTGCAGAGCCACGAAAAAAACCTGATGAGTATATCAGAGGAAAACTGCTATCAAAATAACATACAACTTGAAAGGTTCTGAAATTAGTAGAGGAAGAAGATTGTACCGGAAAAGAGAAGATTGAGGAGGAAGGGCGACGGGAGAAAATAGGGTGGAGATGGAGACATGAAAAACGTTTCGTTGCTCGTCTGATCGTCTCCTTGAATTAATGGGCTGTAATGAGGCCAAGTCGGAAGTGCCTTCTCCATCGTTGCATCTTCATAAAATAACTGAATGCCACATTTAGGATTTAATCACTGTTTTATCGCTGAGTTGGAGGTATTCTCTAAAAATAATTAGGATTAAATCTGAGAATATGATGAGGTGACAGGTTGATGATGTGTCATGCTTGCATGTTGAGAGAAATCATGTAGTGGGGAGCTCCTATTTAGATATAAAAGATTTATACTTTAAAGAAACAAAAATAACATTTTATATGATACTTGTAATCTCTCACTTCGTGTGTGATGAGCCAAAAAAATGGTATGCTAAACTTCATCTCTGCAAATATATGATTTTTATTAGATCATAGAATTTACGTACTAAATCGTGGCATAATTCCTATTTATATCTATGCTTCCATACCAGCTCGTTGGCTTGAAATCGACACTTGGATGCTCATCTTTCACATCTAGATGGGTGGAGGCGTGCGTAGAACACTTGGACCCTCACCTTTCACATATGGATGGGCGGAGGTACGTGGAAAAGTACTAAGATACCATACATCTTTTCCATCGCGCCGCTAGAACATGCAAGCAAAAGAAACATAATTTTTTTTATCATAGATACTCGGGTGTTTCGCCGGTTGCTATAATAGACCGCCACACGGCATGAGTGTGCATGAAAAAGCAATATATAAGAAATTTCCATGGGAGGGATATAAAGGGTGTCTCGATGATTGTTGATCTCCATAAAATGATTAGCTTCGCTGAGATATGTGCACAAGAAGTGCGGACACAATAGGGGTGTGATTGCTAATTCTAGGGTTGACATTGATATGTAGTTTTATGATATCAACATGGTAGTGCATACCTAAATGCAAATTAAGTGATAAAGAAACTTATTAGGACATATCTTTTTCTTTCGTTCATGTTACAAATATTCTGTAGCAAGACGCGGATTTCGTGCACCCAATCACACTGGTGCCTTCTTTCAGAAAACAAAATGAAAATTGTAATTTTGAATTTTAAAATTTAACTTTTTTATTTCAGGGGAAACGTATACATGCTTCATATATTCATGCAAATTTTTGGTACAAAACTCGTTTTGTTTTGTGCTAAAAAAAACAAATGTTGACTATATATAGGAGTATAATACGTATTTTTTGTCAGAAATTTGTCTCTTTATATTTTCCAAAATATAATGTGTTTTAAAACGAAATTTTGGCCGTAAAGTCTGGATACATATATCTATAGCCATATATTTTGCAGCTAAATTTTTGAAGAGTTGAAAGTATGATTTTGGAATTATTTTAAAAAATATCTCTCTAAAATAGAAGTGCACGAATCAAGGTGGAATAGAATCCTAGAAGACCACGTTTGGTCACGACTAATCTGATCCGGACTGATCGTATTTTCTATATAATTGTTTCCATAAACTACATGGATGTGGGTCTATACTTGGTAGGAAACTTAAATCTGGATGGAGCTGATTCATGTGTTACACATCAAACAAACGTATGTGACATGACATATCATGTGTTTCCGTAAAACATATTCTTGTACGTAAAATCTTTGAATCTTGTCCATTAAAATTATAGATCTAACCGTTAAAATAATTTTGATGATGTGGATCAACGTAGTGTCTCTATTTTACACTCCCGTATCTTGCTTTTAGTATATAATAGATGTGGTCTGTAGGACAGCCTAACTGCCACCGGAACATACATGCTTCAAGTTCTTGTTGCTGCGATTCTGAAACGTATGTTTGTTGATGGATGGTTCCATACTCTTTATGTACCAGTGGTGACATGTCATGTATGGGTTTCATTTTGGTCTGAACCAACGACAGCTGGCTAACATGCAGCAGATATCATATACTAGCTCCATTCTTCTGCTACAAATATGAAAACTAAATCGCGAGCAAGGCCCATACAAGTAATTTTGTACAGCAATCACTATGTGCGATCAAATATTTACGGTGTTAGATAATTTTTCGATTTGTCCAGTGTGGTCGCATGAAAATACTTCTCCATCTGTTGTTAGGTTGTATCTATAATATGTGCTGTCAAATATCTATACTTTTATTGTGTGTGTGTGTGTGTGTGGGGGGGGGGGGGGGCAATGGCCCCCTAACACAATGTTCACGAAAAACTATGTGAAGCCTTAGTTTTTTCTGAACATTGTGCTTGTTTGTATTTCAAAGGTTATTACTTTATTACGTCCACTGGTTTATCTAACATGGTTTAGTTATAATTTTGGTTAATTCATGAAGGAGAATGATCTGGCCGCTTGTACATGCTGTTGAGGTGGAAGGCCCAACGGGGCTTCCGGAGGCACCATAGGCAGGGGTCACGATGTACGACATGCCAGGGAAGCCTGGGACGCATCTTGGCCTCTTCTTTCGGTCTCAAGAGTTCATGTGCGTTGCCATTACACTCATTGTCAAGGTTACCACTGATTTCACAGCTATTCCGGCGCTCTGGTTAGCATATTTTCTTATTTTCTAATCATGACGCTGCGTTTAATTCCTTTCTCATGCAAACTAATGGTTTGTGTTTGGCCAGCTTTATTGTTGCAGCTGCGAGTTTGCTCTGTTTGTGGAGCCTGTCAATGGCCATTCTGGATACATACACGCTCTGAAATAACGAGAGAAAATGGGAGAGAAATGGACGGAGAAGAAGTCACTAGAGGAACACAAAGGCTTAGAACTACTAGTTTGCAGAGCAGACAATGCTCGAATTATTGAAGCCAGATTCTTCTTCTTCTCGGCGAAACACTCTGAAATGGCAGCTCTCCATTTACGGTATAGTTCCAGTGCCATTGCATTGATCTGCATGCATGGTTGTGTGAAGACGACGTATATAAAGCGACCGAGAGGAAAGCGTGCACGCCACCTATAATTTTATTGTGTGTGTGTGTGGGGGGGGGGGGGGGGAGGGGCAATGGCCCCCTAACACAATGTTCACAAAAAACTATGTGAAGCTTAGTTTGCTTGTTTGTATTTCAAAGGTTATTAATTTATTAAGTCCACTGGTTTATCTAACATGGTTTAGTTATAATTTTGGTTAATAAAATAAATTGTACTCTTTTTCATCTTAGATCAATCAAATAACTACCTGTACTGAACTAATACTAATATAGATATAGAATCCCTCCTATTTCATAATCCATTCTTATTCTATAACCCTTTAAATAAATTTCCCTAAAAAGTAGGGGATGGTCCATGAATTAATCTAACCATCAACTAAAAAAAACATAACGGAAAAGTAGGAAAAACTCTTTGCTTTGGATCTAGTTATACTTTGCGAGTATATTGACAATTCCAAAAAACTGCTCATACTATGATTATAGTATAATCACAGTATAATCACGAGCGGTTGTATATGGCCTTATCGTCTAGTGATGCCCCTATCGTCTAGTGGTTCAGGACATCTCTCTTTCAAGGAGGCAGCGGGGATTCGACTTCCCCTGGGGGTAGGGAGTATTTTGAAAGGAGATTAATCATAGATTATCAAAAATCCTAGAATAAATTCTTCCTGGGTCGATGCCCGAGCGGTTAATGGGGACGGACTGTAAATTCGTTGACGATATGTCTACGCTGGTTCAAATCCAGCTCGGCCCAAAAATTTAGGACTTCGTGAATATGAACTAAATCCTTTTGATTTTCTTCCATTCCATAAAATAAAATGTCAGATCTCTGATCTATAGAAATAAAAGATAAAGAAAAAAGGGAGAAATTGGATTTCTAACCCATATCTCTCTCATTCCTTTCTTACAAACAAAATAGTTTTTCTTATTGAAGGGTGAATTATTATCCATTTTTAGTGAGAAAAAATCACGACATACTAGATTATGTCACTCTCACTATAACCACCTGATAATATGTGGGTGTGTAGTATATGATTCGTCTATTTCTTAGAGTAGGACAGACGAATCGAATCTTCTTATGGTTCTATTTAAGAATAGGTATGCCATACACCCGCGGGAATCGAAGGAGAATGATCCGGCCGTTTGTACATGTTGTTGAGGTGGAAGACCCAACGGGCTTCCGGAGGCACCATAGGCAGGGGGTCACGATGTACGACGTGCCGGGAAGCTCGGCACGCGTCTTGGCCTCTTCTTTCGGTCTCAAGAGTTCATGTGCGTCGCCATTACACTCATTGTCACGGTTACCACTGATTTCACAGCTATTCCGGCGCTCTGATTAGCATATTTTCTTATTTTCTAATCATGACGCTGTGTTTAATTCCTTTCTCATGCAAACTAATGATTTGTGTTTGGCTAGCTTTATTGTTGCAGCTGCGAGTTTGCTCTGTTTGTGGAGCCTGTCAATGGACATTCCGGATACATACATGACGTGAAATATAGAGAGAAAATGGGAGAGAAATGGACGGATAAGAAGTCACCAGAGGAACACAAAGGCTTAGAACTACTAGCTAGCAGAGCAGACAATGCTCGAATTATTGAAGCCAGATTCTTCTTCTTCTCGGCGAAACACTCGAAAATGGCAGCTCTCCATTTACGGTATAGTTCCAGTGGCGTTGCATCGATCTGCATGCATGGCTGTGTGAAGACGACGTATGCAAAGCGACCGAGAGGAAAGTGCGCACACCACCTAGGGCCTACCTGTACAGCTGTGTGTGTGAGAGCGAGAGGTTTTTTGTTATTTCAATGACTATTTTGCCACAGATGTAAACCAAGCTACAGATATTCATATGCATATGCATCATAAATAGTCAATATGATGGTGCTCTCACAAAACAAAACAAAACAAAACTAGACACAACTAAAACAAGGACACTTCAAGTTTTTACAAAAATTTCTATGTTGCTCAAAAAACAGTGTTTAGAGGTGCTCAAACCAGGGATTTTAAAATGAGTCCAATGGGGTTGCATGGGCATCCCGAATCTTATGGTCTTCATCATACTTGAATCATTTTAGTGTGTTATTCCTCCATTCCTCTGAAAAAACTTCAACACAAACTTTTCTGCCCATTTTTTCTGTGGATGACATTAGAGGTACAAATAAATCATACTTGCTGCTATTTTACTTAAAATAAAATTATATATTCCTGAATCATAGAGCACATAATGTTCTATTACTTCTAGCATATCAAAAGATCCAAGTAAAAATCACTTTGATACACAAAAGAATGCATCTAACAAAACAAGGAAGAATCTATCTAGAATTTTTGCTACAGAAATAATGAATTTTTTGGTCGACTTAGACACCTCATCAAATTAAGCCAATTTACATAAATATATATGATGAAAAGTTGCAGCTATAATATTAAGGGAGCCACCGAGTAAATATAGTAAAATCGTGCACTAAAAAATGCAGCGTAGAAATCAGCTGCTTCATATTATGTTTGCAACTTTAAACATCCAAATGGGTAACAAACTGATACTTTATTTAAAAACTAGAGAGTAAACTAAAAGAAAACTAACATTCTACTACAAGCTTGCAAAAATAAAAATCACAAATAAACATATCTCGGGTTTCCTCTCATAAAGCGCTTTCTTTATATCCATATATCTACGCTTACTTACTTGATTCAAGTGATATGGAATTTTTGGGGTAGCATAAATGTTGCCTTCATCTTCCTTGGAAAGTGTTCCATACACTACTTATGAGGGAACTGAAACTTAACATTTCCTTCATTTGAATCAATGGTAGCCCCTGTTGTTCTTAAAAAAGGTCTTCCAAGGATAATAGGACTAGAGGAATTTCTTTCCATGTCCATAACAATGAAATCAACAAGTACATATGTCATATGTAATTCAACCATAACATTTTTTACTTTTTCTAATGCCTTTGTGGTTGAATCATCAGCAAGTGATAAATCAATAGAGCACTTTTCTATATTTTTAAGGTTGAGTAGATCATATAGCTATTTAGAGATAATAGAAACACTAGATCCTAGATCAAGAATAGCATGGTGTGTTCCTTTGTAAATAAATATTAAAATCTTGAGAATCCACACATCCCCAAACTTAGGTGGTATCATGGCCTGATTATTATACCTCTGGATATTTTCTTTAATAACATAGTTGGTGACAAGGGATTAAGTTGTCAATGCCTACGAGTTGTAGACTAGGGTTTCGCGGAAACTAGAGGGCAAGTAGATCTCGAAGGTTTCAGCCAAAAAGGTGCTCGACTGCTAAAAACTAGGGTTGTGTTAACAATGAAATCGATCCCTTTCTTTGTCTCTCGACTCCCCCTTATATAGGAGGCGGAGCCGAGGGTTTCGTCCCGTACAAGTTATAAATAGCGAGAGACTCTTTGAGTTCGTCCCGTATAGTTACATCTCTGTATTCCTAATCTATCTCTATTTTCCATATCGACAATTCAATGGGCTTCCGGGCTTTATATTCTTCGGGTCGTGGGCCTTCAGGAAAACCCCGGGTAGATTCTTCGGCAGGCCCATTCGGGATGCCTATGTCAGTTGGCAATGTAAGAACAAAAACCAGCTTGATTAACATTGATAGTAGGATCTGTAGCAAATTTTTCTAGTATAACAATCAACTCATTCAAGATATATTTATCAAGATCCAAGAGTGGTTTCCTATCTTAACTAAGAACTTTAACTTCTTCAATTTGTTTATCATCAGTAAGCATAAGAGTTTCTTTTTCATCCATAGCATTCAAAATTTCCCAAGATTTATCTATAACTTCTTGCACATATTTAATTGTTTCTTCATGGCTTTTTTGTTGCAAGATATTTTTGAAGGAGATGACTTCGTGTGTTAACAATTCAACTTTATCAATCAAAGCATCTTGACTTTCAAAATTTTCTATGAAATCTTTATTCAACTCTTTTTGTTAAGCAATAAAAGTTCTAATTGTATTTTCTAATTCATTAGAGTTGTTATCACTAGCATATTTGTTGGGTGCGTAAGGGGGCCATCCATAGCTATTGTTGTAATTATTATTCCCATACCCATTGTTGTCAAAGTTCCTTATAAATTAACATCCACATTTTAATTGTTGTTGCTAACTAAATCTTGTAAAGGGACATTATCATTATTTTGTTTAGATATGTAAGAAAGGATGCCATCAATTTTATTAGATAAAGGATTTTCTTCTTCAATAGAATGCACTTTGTTTGTGGGATTAGGTGCTATTTCAGTATGCCATTGACTATGATTATGCAACATGCTTTCTAATATGGCTTTAGCTTCAGGTACAGTTTTCCCCATAAAAGCACCTCCCGCAGCAGAATCTATCATGCTTCTAGACATTATGTTTAACCCATTATAGAAAGAGTGTAGGATAGTACATTCATTAACTCCATGTGATGGGCAAGTACTAAGCATGTTTTTAATTCTTTCCCACCCTGTTGCTACATGTTCATTATCATTTTATCTAAAAGACAATACGCTATTTCTATTCACGGGATTTTAACAGGTGGATAGTACTTTTTAATGAAAGCCTCTTTAAGACCATCCCAAGAATTAATACTAGCAACGAGGTAAAGATAATAACCATTCTTTTGCTTTTCCTCTAAGAGAGAACGGGAATAATTTCAGCTTAATAGTATTGTTTTCCACATTCTTAAATTTTTATATATCACAAATTTCATATAAATGATGTAAATGCATAGAGGCATCTTCACTGGAACTACAGCCAAATTGTTCCCTAGTTATAAGATTTAATAACCTAGGACTTACTTCAAAGCTTTCAGTAGTTATTTCCTGTGTGTTGTGATAGGCTTAGCAATAAAGTGATCATTAGAAGTGTTTGTGTAATTACACAATTTATTATTTCTTTCCCCATGACTTTTTAAGATAGTTACTACTAATTTTTATGTGTGTTTTTGTATTTTAAAAAGAAGGAACTAAAAATTAAAGACTTAAAACAAGAAAATAAAAGCACTTTGCCAAATCTAAAAGAGAAAAGAGAGCTCACAGTTGTGCAACCTCCCCAAGCTTCCTTAAGATCATACCAAGAATTAATACTAGCAGTAGGTAATGACAATAGCCATTATTTATCTTTTCCTCTAAGTGAAAATGGAGAAAATCTAAGCTTGACAATATTGTTTTCCACATTTTAAACTTTTTCATATCACATATTTCACACAAATCATGAAAATGCATAGAGGCATCTTCACTAGCACTACCACCAAAGTGTTCCTGATACGTCTCCAACGTATCCATAATTTCTGTCGTTCCATGCTTGTTTTATGACAATACTTACATGTTTTGCTTGCACTTTATAATGTTTTTATGCGTTTCTTCCCAACTAACCTGTCACACGGTGAGCGATGCGTTTTCGGCCTTGCTCTCTGCCGTTTTTGGTTCCGTAAAAGGTTGTTCGGCAATATTCTCTAATTGGACGAAATCAACGCCAAACCTCCTATTTTCTCCCAAGGCTCCAGAACACCGGCGAAGAGCCCAGGGGCCGTGGGCCACCAGCTCCCACATGCATGGGTTTCTGCCAGGCCTAGGCCGCGCCGCCTAGGGTGTGGCGCCTGTGTGCCCCCTCGCGCGCCTCTTCGCCTATAAACGCCTTTCGACCCTGGAAAACGCAGACCAATTGATGAAACTCCGTAAGACTCCAGGCGCCGCCACCGCCGCGAAACTCCAATTCTAGGGGACAACTCGACCCCGCACCGCCGCACTAGAAGTGCTCCCCCGAAGCCATCTCCATCACCTTCACCGCCTCCCGCCATGCTCCGTGAGTAGTTCCCCTGCGGACTACGGCTCCTAGCCGTAATATGCTCAGATACTCTCCCACCGCCATGTACTTCAATACAATGGTCTCATGAGCTGCCTTACATGATTGAGATTCATCTCGATGTAATCGGTGTTGTGTTTGTTGGGATCCGATGGATGATACATTATGATTAGTCTATCTACAGTTTGAAAGAAATATTAATGGTTTAAATTCATGTTGTGCTTAATGCTTGTCACTAGGGCCCGAGTGGCATGATCTTAGATTTGAGCTTTATATTATTGCTTAGATTGTATCTACAAGTTGTATGCACATGTCACCGTCCGAACCAAAGGCCCCGAAGGACAGAACGGACAACCGAGGGGGATGCGGTGGATGTGAGGATCACATGTTTTCACGGTGTTAATGCTTTGCTCCTGTGCTCTATTAAAAG
>NC_061512.1:138251019-138269619 GCF_022539505.1 Lolium rigidum
GCTTGATCAAGATAAAGCTAAAGCGACCTACTACGATTTAGGGTTTTCACCGGATAATCGGAACATCCTACTCGTGATCGAGCCTGGCGGCCACGCACGGTGATCGTAAACCGACCCTAGACGAGGCCTAAAAACCAACATGAAGTTGATCCTCGGAATATCCTGTCTAGGGCTAGCAAACTACACCCTACGCGCCACTGGATCCTTCGACCCGTTTGTAAGGCCTAACAATGCAGATATTAAACTAATCCTTGAGGAACAAGGAGCAATCATAACGGATCGGATCTACTAGATAATGATCAAGCGGGGTGCCGCCCCTACACCCAAGATAGGTGTAAGGGCGGCTAGATGTCTAAGGGCTGCACGACGATAGCATGTGATACGAAGAACAATGCTAACCCTAAAACATCTATGATAACTACGTTGCTCGCCATCAAAAAGGCTTCAGCACGAGCAACGCATGAAGGACGAATAAACGTGTGCTGCCTAGATCGCAAGATGCGATCTAGGCAGCATGGTGCTTACCCGGAAGAAACGCTCGAGACGGGGGAGTTGGCGATGCGCCTAGATTGGTTTGTGGTGAACGTGGTTGTTGTTTATTTCATAAACCCTAGATACATATTTATAGTCCGTAGACTTTCTAACTTTCTAACGTGGGAATAATCCCAACCGGGCACGAGCCCAAACTCTGTCTAATCGACACGTATCCTACTATATTACAGATACACGGGCAAACTAGCCAAACTTGGTACATAAGGCCGATTCATGTACTTCTTCCATGTATATCTTCAAGCCCATCTTCCATCGCGGCCCACCTCTGATCCGGTCAAATTCTGGTGATAACACATGCCCCCCTGGTTTTGGAAATGACAATTCCAAAATCACTCTGTTTTTCCTTCGTCGGGTCATGTTGTGGCAGAGCAGAACCGCTGCAGTATCCTTTATCATGATGTCTTGCCTTCTTGACTTCTATGCGCAATTCGACAATTCTTTGGCACCATTTCCTCGGAAACTGTTGTAGCATTAACTCTCCCCAATATCCCATTATTTAACCGTATCGAGCAGTTCGCCCCTTCACCCTCCTGCTCCGTACTAGCCATCGGCAAAAAACCCCCATTCCTCCGTGGCCATGTCTTCTTCCTCTTCCTCCTCTTCTGCCTCCTCAAACCTCTCCTATGTATCATCTCCCTTCCGTGAGCCGACGCCGGAGTGGGGCTCATTGGCGGCGCACGACATCCTCGCCCCAACGACGTGGGACAAGGAGGAACATGATTCCTCCATCTGGTCCGAGGATGACAAATCCTTGACTGACGGAGAGGGCGACCTTCAATTCCTCGTCGACGGGGAGGAGGAGGTGGAGAGCGAGGACAACCGCTTCTCCTGGGACGATTCACCTCTTCCGAGGAAGAGGCGAAGGAGGACGACGACGACGACTCCCTCGAAGGTTACCCACCGGCGAAGCGCCTCCGCGCCTGGTGGGACGACGACAGCGATGACGACGATGAGGAAGACGAGGCTCCCGTAGAAGGCTACGGGAGCAGCGATGAGGAGCCTATCAGCAGCTGCGCCGGTGGCAGCGACGACGACGAGGGCAGCACCGGCCCTTAGATTAGGGACTAGTAGTAGTAGTCGGCTTTTGTTCTTTCTTCCCCGAGCAATCGGCTCTTTCTTTGTAAGAAATCCCACTATTAATGAAGAGAATATTCCCCAATTAACCTTGCTTTCTTGTCAACTTTGCCGATCGTCGAACGAAGTCGCTGTACAGAGAGCCGAAGGCAGGGCATCGGCTTGTACTATAAACGCAATTTGAGGTCAAGCCATTGCCTAATCACACGGTCCAACAGGTCTAGCTCATGTCCAAACCATCCTCCAATCTTAAACGTGCAGATTGAACTCCTCAGCAACCACTAGGAGACTCATCCCAAATATCATGATTTCTGGTTTGAACCAATCTATTAACCTGCTTAATTGAGCTTGCACCTCTAGAGTCGATGGCAATGCATCGGCTTTTATTATTCTGAAGTCGATACCCGTGCATCGGCTGTACGCATACTATTGTCTCCACATGTTTCTCAAGTCGATGTCTGCGCATCGGCTGTGATTTTTTTTTTACTGGCCGATTTAGAATCGGCCTCCATATCTCACTGCCCATCCTCCCACATGCTTGGGAAATACTTCTTGAGATGTTGGCCATTGACGGCCACTGGGAACTTCACACCATCCAACTGTTCAAGCATGTAGGCATTGCCCTTCAGAACCTGGATGACTTTGTAAGGACCGTTCCAATTAGGAGACCATTTGCCGTATGCTTTATCCCTGGTTCCTAGTGGCAACACGGCTTCCCACACTAAATCACCAACTTGAAACTCCTTTGGTCTCACCTTCTTATTGTATGCCCGAGCTACCCTAGCTTTGTTCTCTTTAATCTTCTCTAACGACCAAAGTCTAAGTTCCGTTGCATCCTCAATAGTGTCACTCATCAGGGTTGCATATTCCTCAGGTGTCAGGTCATTCTGAAACGTGACACGTCTCGATCCAGCCGTAATTTCCCAAGGTAATACGGCCTCCTGCCCATAGACAAGCTGGTACGGCGAAGTCTTTATAGCTCCATGGCATGACATGCGATAGGCCCACAAAGCTTCTGACAACGTCTCATGCCACACCCTGGGGTTCTCCTCAATCTTCCTCTTAATCAGCTTGATCAGGCTTTGATTGGATGCTTCGGCTTGCCCGTTGGCTTGAGCGTAGTATGGAGATGATCGAATTAGCTTAATCCCCATGTCATTGCAGAACTTTCGGAATTCTTTAGAGACAAAAACCGAACCTCCATCGGTCGTAATGGTTTGGGGAATCCCGAACCTATGAATGACATGTTCTTTGACAAATTGGATAACATCTTCCGATTTTACTTTCTTCATGGGAACGGCCTCCACCCATTTGGTGAAATAATCTGTAATGGCCAGAATCCACTCGTGGTTCTTGCTTGACGGAGGATGTATTTTGCCGATCATATCCATGCTCCAACCCCGAAATGGCCAAGGTTTGATGATGGGGTTCATCGCTGATGCGGGTACCATCTGGATTTTTCCGAACATTTGACACGCTTGGCATCCCTTGTAGTAATTGAAGCAGTCTTCCAGCATGGTAGGCCAATAAAACCATGATCGCCTAATTAACCACTTCATCTTATGGGCCGATTGGTGAGTTCCACAGGCGCCTTCATGCACCTCATGCAAGAGCCGATTAGACTCAGTTGGTCCCAGGCATTTGAGTAGTAACCCTTCCAACGTCCTGTAGAACATGTCATCTCCTATAAGGACATATTTCATAGCCTTGTATCTTATCCTTTTGGGTGCCCCCCGAGCCGAATCCTTCAAATAATTGAAGATATCGGTTCTCCAATCATCCTGTTCCAGGAACTGCACCTGAACTTCTGACCCGTCGGGTATGTCCTTGTATCCTGACGCCATCTGAGCGAGATCATTGGCGTCGGTATTCTGAGACCTTGGGACCCAATTGAAATTGATGTACCGAAAATGTGTCATCAGCTCACGACATTCCACCCAATATGGAAAAAGTGACTCACTCTCGCACTTGTATTCGTCCGTGAGTTGAGAGATCACCAACTTCGAATCTCCAAAAAGCTCCACTGCCTCTGCCCCGGCTTCCAAAAGCAACTCCATTCCCTTGCGCACTGCTTCATACTCAGCAACATTGTTGGTGCAAGGGGCAGATAGCCTGATGGCGAAAGAATATGTTGCCCCCGAGGCGACACGAGCAGAATGCCGATGCCACAACCATCGTCACAAGCCGATCCATCGAAGAACATAGCCCATGCACGTACAGATAGTGCCGCTATATTAGTATTAATCCGTTCAGCTATAAGATCGGCCAACGCTTGTCCCTTGACCGCTTTCGCGGCCGATACCAAAGATCGAACTCCGTCAACGCAAACATCCACTTACCAAGCCGGCCTTTCAAAACAGGGGCCGACAACATGTGCTTGACAACGTCTGACTTGCAGATGACGATGATCTCTGCCGTCAAAAGGATGTGATGAAGCTGTTGCGGTTGGCCCCAGTCCCTCAGAGCGACGGCCCGCAAAGCCTTCTGGTCACACGTCCGATGCTGTCGCAAGGGCGTGCCACCTGACCTATACCTGGTCAGGAAGGTGTTGGATGATGCCTCGCTTAATTTCCTGCATGGCATACACGTAAACGTTAAATACGAGCCTCGATCCGCTCTCAGGTTATCCTGTGAATCGGCTCAAAGAGCCGATCCACCCATGATTCGTACGAGGTGTACGAATATATGGTGGTCCTGCTTGATCAAGAATAAAGCTAATGCGATCTACAACGATTTAGGGTTTTCACCGCATAATCGGATCATCCTACTCACGATTGGGCCTCGCGCTCGCGTACGGTGACCGTAAGCCGATCCTAGACAGGGCCTAAAAACCAACACGAGGTTGATCCCCGGAACATCCTGTCTAGGGCTAGCAAACTCCACCCTACACGCCGCTGGATCCTCCAACCCTTTGTAGGGCCTAACTATTGCGGATATTAAACTAATCCTTGCAGAACAAGGAGCAACCGTAACGGATCGGATCTACTAAACAATGATCAAGCGGGGTACCGCCCCTACACCTAAGATAGGTGTAAGGGCGGCTAGATGTATAAGGGTTGCACTACGACAGCATATGATACGAAGAACAATGCTAACCCTAACACATCTAAGATAACTACGTTGCTCGCCATCAAAAAGGCTTCAGCACGAGCAACGCATGAACAACGTGATAAGCTTGTGCTGCCTAGATCGCAAGATGCGATCTAGGCAGCATGGTGCTTACCGGGAGAAACCCTCGAGACGAAGGAGTTGGCGATGCGCCGAGATTGATTGTGTTGAACGTTGGTTGTTGTCTTATTCCATAAACCCTAGATACATATTTATAGTCCAAGGGACTTTCTAATTCAGGCGTGCACCTAACCGTGCACGGGTAGAACTCCAACTCCTAACCGACACGTAATCTAATATGTTACAGATACAAGGGCAAACTAGCCCAAACTTTGCATGTAAGGCCGATTCACGTATTTCTTCTATATATATTATTCAAGTCCATCTTGATCGCGGCCCACCTCTGACTCGGTCCAATTCTGGTGATAACACATGCCCCCCTGGTTTTGGAAATGACATTTCCAAAATCATTACGCTTTTCTTTCGTCGGGTCATGTCGTGGCAGAGCAGAGCTGCCGCAGAATCTTCCATCATTCCGCCTCGCCTCCTGGGCTTCTCTGCACGAATTGATAATTTCGGCATAACGTCCCCGAGAACCGTCATGGCATTAAATCTCCACTACACTCCCTTTATTTATCTGTGCTAAACGGTTCACCACTCCATCCCCTTGCTCTGTTCTGTGCACCAGCGCTAAAAAACCCTCTCCCCCTGTAGCAATGTCTTCCTCTTCCTCTTCCCCCTCAGGCCTCCCCCTCCAACCGTCGCCGAAGAACAAGAAAGAGGACGACCTCCACTCCGGGGCGAACCCCATCTCCTCTGACAAGGAGAAGAAAGAAGGAGAAGTAGAGAAGACCAAGGCCTCCCCCTCCACCAGGCTCCCGCCGAAGAAACGCTCCCGCATGTGGGCGGACAGCGAGGACGACGATGACGACGAGGAAGGAGAAGAGGAGGAGGAGGAAGATGATTCCTCCTCTTCCGCGGGGTACCCACCGACGAAGCGCTTCCGCACTTGGGCGGACAGCGAGGATGATGATGATGACGAGGAGGAGGAAGCTCCGGCCGACGGCTGGGGCAGCAGCGGCGAGGAATTCTCCGGCAGTAGCGCCGATGGCGACGCCGACGACGATGCTAGCGAGGAGTAGTTATGTAGGATTAGTAGTCCTTTGAGCAATCGGCTCTTCTTTTGTTCTTCCTTTCTTCTTTGAGCAGTCGGCTCTTCATTGTAAGAAATCCTAATATTAATGAAGAATTTCCCTTAACTTGATTTCGCCGATTTCTTTTCATACCGATTTGGCCGATTGTTAATTTGATCACCGCTCAATAAGCCGATGGCAACACATCGGTAATCTGCGAACCTTGCTCAAATTCAGATCCCTAAACTTCCAACCGAACAGGTCCAATCCGCAGTCACTGAGCGTAATGTTGGATTCAACGGTAAAAACCCCTGAAATAAATGCCTGGCCTCATCATTAACCTCAGGTTTCCAGACATTTTCCTGCCAGACCCTTCTCTTCCAAATCCCCTTCGCTTTCAGGGGCTCTCTGAGACCATTGCTAACTCAAGCTGAGATGTAAAACCAACCGATTTCAACAAAAATCGGCTCCTTATAGCAAAGGGTCCTTCAGGGCAAGCTGCCCCCCGAGCCTCAGTCAAGGCGGGAAAGGTAGTGAGTCAGCCCAATGTGCCGCCATTGGCCTCAAATCATAACGCAGAGCCAGCCGATTTCGACAAAATCGGCTTCCCAGAGCAGAGAACCTTCAGGGTGAGCTGCCCCCCGAGCTTCTTCAGTCCACTTCCTCGTCTTTGCAGGTCAGATCGGCTCCTTTCCTTCGGTGGATCTGATGCAAACTTGCCACAGCTGAAACTGCGGACTCGAATACTCGCAAAAAGAATCCGGGGGTTCTTGAGGAGAGGACCTGAGCCATTAAACCACTCCATTGAGGAGTTCTTCCATTAGAGTCTCTCTTCGTGGCCCACTTCCTGCTCCATTGCCCCTCTGATTATGACAGTTATACCTCCTGAGTTGATGGCCATGCATCGGCTTTATATCCTTAAGTCGATGTCTGCTGCATCAGCTGTGCTTAAAATATTTTGAATTTTTACGGCCGATTTATGTATCGGCCCCCATACTTCAATACCCATCATCAAAGAATATCTTGGGCTGCTGGGCATGTGAAAGATACTCCTACTACATATCCTCGTGTTTTATCCACCTGGATACTCCTACTACATATCCTCGTGTTTTATCCACCTGGGTGCCCCCCCGAGCCGATTCTTTCAAGGGACTTGATGGTATCGGCTCTTCAGGTATTCCCTGTTGAATCAAATGCTGAACCCAGGCAGAATGTATGATGAGGATAATTTTGGCCGATTGCTGGAATCGGCCTCCACGTTGCTTGCTTGATGAAGGTTTCGTAATGTCCCTCCATAAATTTTTGGGGCCGGTCACAAGGATCAGCCTCGCCACGTTTTCTCATTGATTTGCTCCAGCTACATGGTTAGGCCAGTGGATACGTCCAGCCTAACTTCATCCTCTGTCATGTCGATGCGCTCGCCATCGTCCACCTTGAATGCATCGTTTAATCCTCGAGCAGTAAACTCCGTTGGGAGGATGAGCACCATGTTTGTGCCAGCCGATGTCTCATCATCGGCTTTCCTTTGTCTGGGGCGCCACTCTTTTCTTTGTGGCCGACCTTCTTCGTCCAGGGTTCGCTGAATTTTGGCGGCCAGACCAGGCCGTGCCTTCCTCAACGTGTGCAGGTATAACCTTTCAGCTTCTTCCAATCCACGTAGACGCTGAACCCTTCGCTTCTGGGAACGGCTGAGCCCATCAGGGCACCATCTTGGCCGATGATACTTGTCTTCTTCATCATCGTCCTCTAGTTCCTCGAGATCTTCCACCCGAGCGGACTCGGCATGCTTGTTCCGAGGCGGGAGAGGCCCTAGACGTTTGAACACGGACACGTTAGCCTGCATCCTTCTTCCTCTCGTTTGCATTCGGGCGGTTGCCGATTGTAGGCAATCGGCTCATTCCCGAATCCCGGCGAGTGTCCGAAGAAGGGGCAGTCCCAGTGCCTATCCACGTCGTCTTGCTCCCTCGACTTTTCCTTGGCGTGGCGCTCGTATCGCTCCTCGTCGTGATCACGCCGACGACGTCTCCTGTCGTCCCTAGCCAGACGATCTTCTTCATCATCGTCGTTGTATCGCCGGCGTTGGTCGTACTGACTCACATACTTGTTGAGGAGGTGATCAAAGAGAGGTCGCTGATATCTTATGTTCTTCACTTCTCCCTCTGTGACGTAGCGCTTGCCGTCGTGGCGGAGCCGATCGCGTGGAGCGGCTTCCCCTGTGTCTTTGCTATGAGAGCAGCTGCCCTCATCTCCGCCCTTACCAGAGTGGTGCCCAGGTCCCACCATGTTGATGTTGAACAAGCGTCCTGGCTGGCACCTCCCAGGGTACATATCTTCCGCCATGTCGACGGCGTATGCCGGTGAAATCGGCACTTCCGGTGCTGCCAATGCACATGGCAACGGTGGACGGGACTGGAGCGGCACCTCTCCTTGATGGGTCCCGAGAGCTGGTCCTGACAGAGGGTACTGATGGCTCATGATTTCCTGGATCACGCGCAGAGCGACACGCTCCGAAGTGTTCACCAGGCTCTCAGAGTGGCGGTGCAGCGAATGAGCCACCATGTAGTTGATCTCCTGACGCAGCGACCTGGTGCGTTCTTCTGACGGGGCGGACAGGTCCACTCCATCGAGTGCGCCTTCGGTGAGAACCCCTTCCACCTGACGCCATGGGAGCGGGTTCTGTGGAAAGAGCGGATGAGTTCGGCTTCGAGGACCGCCTTGATCTCGTCATGCTTCTTCTTGAGCTCGTCGGCCGGATCCTCGTACTTGACCGGAGTGCTTTCCGCCATCTCGGATGTAGATGGCGATGCGGTGGATGTCGAAGATTGTCCCACCGGGCGTGCCGGAATGTGTTGCGGTCGGAAACCCACCGGCGGGCAACGACTGGCAACACCGTAGAGCCGGGAACAACTAGGGCTGCGGCTGGCCCCAGTCCCTCAGAGCGACGGCCCGCAAAGCCTTCTGGTCACACGTCCAATGCTGTCGCAAGGGCGTGCCACCTGACCTATACCTGGTCAGGAAGGTGTTGGATGATGCCTCGCTTAATTTCCTGCATGGCATACACGTAAACGTTAAATACGAGCCTCGATCGGCTCTCAGGTTATCCTGTGAATCGGCTCAAAGAGCCGATCCACCCATGATTCGTACGAGGTGTACGAATATATGGTGGTCCTGCTTGATCAAGAATAAAGCTAATGCGATCTACAACGATTTAGGGTTTTCACCGCATAATCGGATCATCCTACTCACGATTGGGCCTCGCGCTCGCGTACGGTGACCGTAAGCCGATCCTAGACAGGGCCTAAAAACCAACACGAGGTTGATCCCCGGAACATCCTGTCTAGGGCTAGCAAACTCCACCCTACACGCCGCTGGATCCTCCAACCCTTTGTAGGGCCTAACTATTGCGGATATTAAACTAATCCTTGCGGAACAAGGAGCAACCGTAACGGATCGGATCTACTAAACAATGATCAAGCGGGTACCGCCCCTACACCTAAGATAGGTGTAAGGGCGGCTAGATGTATAAGGGTTGCACTACGACGAGCATATGATACGAAGAACAATGCTAACCCTAACACATCTAAGATAACTACGTTGCTCGCCATCAAAAAGGCTTCAGCACGAGCAACGCATGAACAACGTGATAAGCTTGTCTTGCCTAGATCGCAAGATGCGATCTAGGCAGCATGGTGCTTACCGGGAGAAACCCTCGAGACGAAGGAGTTGGCGATGCGCCGAGATTGATTGTGTTGAACGTTGGTTGTTGTCTTATTCCATAAACCCTAGATACATATTTATAGTCCAAGGGACTTTCTAATTCAGGCGTGCACCTAACCGTGCACGGGTAGAACTCCAACTCCTAACCGACACGTAATCTAATATGTTACAGATACAAGGGCAAACTAGCCCAAACTTTGCATGTAAGGCCGATTCACGTATTTCTTCTATATATATTATTCAAGTCCATCTTGATCGCGGCCCACCTCTGACTCGGTCCAATTCTGGTGATAACAGAAGCTTGGTGCAGGTGAAGAACAGGCAAAGGCAAAGCTTCTCGACCTCAGGATACCTTGTCTTCGCGTCCAACATCCTTCTGCTGAGGTAGAAAACGACTTTTTCAACACCCTCATAGAGTTGCACCACCACCGAAGCGATGGACGTGTCAGCTACTGACAAGTAGATATAGAACGGCCTGTCTTGTTGGGGTGGAACTAGCACAGGCGGCATTGTCAGATACCGCTTAATCTCGTCAAACGCCTGCTGCTGTTCTGCCCCCCAGTGAAACTCGTCATCAGATTTAATCTTCACCAGCGCCATGAACGGCTCGATTCGTCCTGACAGGTTAGAGATGAATCGTCGGACGAAGTTGATCTTGCCGATAAGACGTTGGAGTTCTTTCTTCGTGGTGGGCGGCTGCATGGTACGCACTCGCCTCCGACTTTTCAGGCCGATCTCAATTCCCCGTTCATGAACAGAAAACCTAGGAACTGACCGGCCGTCACACCAAAGGCACACTTCTTCGGATTCATTCTCAGTCCGAACTTCCGAGTTCGGTCTAGGATGCGTCGCAAATCATCCAAGTGTCCCTCCATGGAGACAGACTTTACTACCACATCATCGATGTAGATTTCCACCAACTTGCCAATCAGATCGTGAAATACATAATTCATGGCTCTTTGGTACGTTGCACCAGCATTCTTCAACCCAAAGGTCATGACCACATATTCAAACAAGCCTACTGCCCCTGGTACTTTGAATGCGGTCTTGTGTATATCTTCTGGAGCCATGAAGATCTGGTTATAGCCGGCGTTGCCATCCATGAAGCTCAATACCTTGTGGCCAGCAGCCGCATTGATCAATGTTTCTGCCACAGGCATCAGATACTCATCTTTTGGAGTGGCTCTGTTAAGATCTCGGAAATCGGTGGCCATACGCCATCGGCCGTCTTTCTTTTCTACAGGAACGATACTGGAGATCCATTCAGCATACCTGCATGGCCTGATGAACCCGGCGGCCAACATCTTCTCGATCTCTTTCTTGACCTCTTCCAGAATTTCGGCCTTCATCTGACGTGCCCGTTGTTGGAACGGCCGAAAACCTTTCTTAAGGGGAAGCCGATGTTCAATGATGCTCCTATCCAAACCAGGCATCTCTGTGTAATCCCATGCAAAGCAATCTGGGTATTCTTTTAGCAGAGCTATCATCTGACCCCTAAGATGTGGATCTAACTTCTTGCTGATAAAAGTTGGTCGTGGCTTATCCCCAGGACCGATGTCGACTTCTTCTAGCTCATCAGCCGATGTAAACCCATATCCTAGCTTTCCGTCGCCTGTGAGGTCGACACCAAATACAGGGAGAGCGTATGGTACGGATAATGCGGGCCGATCGCTGGAATCGGCCTTCATCTTGATTGTAACCAGGATTTTTTGGAGGTGTCGGGGCCGATCACGTGGAACAGCTTCCTCCTTGTCTTCGTTGTGAGAGCAGCTGCCCTCGTCTCTGTCCTTATCAGGGTGGTGCCCGAGCCCTATCATGTTGATGTTGAACGAGAATCTTGGCTGGCACCCCCCAGGGTAAGTGCGCTCCACCATGTTAACGGCGGATGCCGGTGAATTCGGCACTTCTGGTGCTACCAACGCAAACGGCAGCGGTGGACGGGACTGGAGTGGCATCTCCCCTTGGTAAGTCCCTAGAGCTGGTCCTGACGGAGAATACTGATGGCTCATGATTTCCTGGATCACGCGCAGAGCGACACGCTCCAAAGTGTTCACCAGGCTCTCAGAATGGCGGTGTAGCGAATGCGCCACCATGAAGTTAATCTCCTGACGCAGCGACCTGGTGTGTTCTTCTGACGGGGCGGACAGGTCCACTCCATCGAGTGCGCCTTCAGGTGAGAACCCTTTCCACCTGATGCCATGTGAGCGGGTTCTGTGAAAAGAGCCGATGAGGTCGGCTTCGAGGACTGCTTTGATCTCGTCATGCTTCTTCTTGAGCTCCTCAGTCGGATCCTCGTACTTGATCGGAGTGCCTTCCGCCATCTCAGATGTAGATGGCGATGCGGTTGATGTCGAAGATTGTCCCACCGGGCGTGCCAGAATGTGTTGCGGTCAGAAACCCACCGACGGGCAGCGACGGGCAACACCGTAGAGCCGGGAATCTCCCAGGACTGCGGCTGGCCCTGGTCCCTCCGAGTGACGGCCCGCAAAGCCTCGGCACGCACGTCCGATGCTGATGCAAGGGCGTGCCACCTGACCTATACCTGGTCAGGAAGGTGTTGGATGATGCCTCGCTTAGTTTCCTGCATGGCATACACGTAAACGTTAAATACGAGCCTCGATCGGCTCTCGGGTTGTCCGTGAATCGGCTCAAAGAGCCGATCCACCCATGATGCGTACGAGGTGTACGATCAGATGGTGGTCCTGCTTGATCAAGATAAAGCTAAAGCGACCTACTACGATTTAGGGTTTTCACCGCATAATCGGAACATCCTACTCGTGATCGAGCCTGGCGGCCACGCACGGTGATCGTAAACCGACCCTAGACGAGGCCTGAAAACCAACACGAAGTTGATCCTCGGAACATCCTGTCTAGGGCTAGCAAACTACACCCTACGCGCCACTGGATCCTTCGACCCGTTTGTAAGGCCTAACAATGCAGATATTAAACTAATCCTTGAGGAACAAGGAGCAATCATAACGGATCGGATCTACTAGATAATGATCAAGCGGGGTGCCGCCCTACACCCAAGATAGGTGTAAGGGCGGCTAGATGTCTAAGGGCTGCACGACGATAGCATGTGATACGAAGAACAATGCTAACCCTAAAACATCTATGATAACTACGTTGCTCGCCATCAAAAAGGCTTCAGCATGAGCAACGCATGAAGGACGAATAAACGTGTGCTGCCTAGATCGCAAGATGCGATCTAGGCAGCATGGTGCTTACCCGGAAGAAACCCTCGAGACGGGGAGTTGGCGATGCGCCTAGATTGGTTTGTGGTGAACGTGATTGTTGTTTATTTCATAAACCCTAGATACATATTTATAGTCCGTAGACTTTCTAACGTGGGAATAATCCCAACCGGGCACGAGCCCAAACTCTGTCTAATCGACACGTATCCTACTATATTACAGATACACGGGCAAACTAGCCCAAACTTGGTACATAAGGCCGATTCATGTACTTCTTCCATGTATATCTTCAAGCCCATCTTCCATCGCGGCCCACCTCTGATCCGGTCAAATTCTGGTGATAACAGAGGAATAGCGGCAGATACTCATTTATCGTGGAGTATAGTCCTAATCAGCCGAAAGAGTTAATACAGTGCAGCTGCCGAAGAATGAATCGTAAGGGGCTTCCATGCAAGCATATCCTATATGTATTGAAGCACCTGAAATCGTCCGAAATACTGGACTGTTGTGTTCTTCGGCGATTCTCCAAACTGGCAAGAAATGGATTGCCAGCAAGGCGCAGAAGCGATCTTTTCGCGTACGGTTACTCAGGGCCAGGGAAGCGAAAAAGATACAACAACATGGAAACAGTATCGGCGGAAGCTATGGATGCGGCAGTAGATGATCCAGCAATGTATAATGAGTTCATGGCATATATGAAGGTCTTAGTAGCAAGAAAATATGTGAAAAAGAATGGACATGATGGTCAAACAGCCTTCGCTGAAGAAGACGCATATGATTTTCATGGCAATGCAGTTCCGGTTGGTGATCCCGATAAGGTTACCACGAGAGGAGCACCTAAGCAAAACACTAAAACTGCACAAGAGTTAAATCACCCCGTGACGAAAAATGGTAGACCACTAGAGTTCGACGAGCGTAAGACCCGGAATCAGGGGTGCACCGCCTGTGGTGTCATCGGACATAACAAACGGAACAAAAAGTTGTGCAAAAAACATCCAGAGTAAGTGTGCTTACAGATTTTTCTTAGCTAGACCGATTAATTAAATCTATGTTAAACGAGTACTAAATAATTTCGTTTTGTAATGCAGGTATATGGAAAAAGAAAAAAAAGTAGAAGTGCATCTTCACTACCGAAATTACAAAATTATCGCTTTACGATTGAAGATTATGTATTTACTTCGTCTTAATTGTAATTGACCGAAACCATTTGTGATTCTATACCATTTTTCATTTTTATGTACTTCCATTCATTGTGATTTATTATATAAATTTTAGTTTCAATGTGTTTTCACTAAGGGTGTCAGGTGGGATCCCACTTTTGTCCCACTTGTAGTATAATTTGATTTTTAGTATAAATTTTGACATCAAAATTTGAACTACATAGTACAAAATGACATCCCACCGAGATCCCACCTTGACACCCTAGTTTCCACAACTAAGAAACGTCAAAGAAAATACCACCACGGACTACCCAGACATGTCACCGGCCTGGCCGGACTAGCGTGTTGCACATTTTCGATTCACCGGACAGACCGGCATGTTCTCGTGCAAGTCCGGCCTAGGATGCAGACAGGCTACTGAAAGCGCCGGACAGGCCGGGTAGCGTGGTGTTAAGTTCCAGGGGCTACAGGAACTGCCCGGACAAGTTACCGCCAGACCGGCATACTGTACTTTGTGTCCGTCCAGGGCGCCGGACAGGCCGCGACAGTCCGCCGGCCAGACCGGCGGATAAGATTTTAAGTTCCAGGGGTACTGTAACTGGCCGATCATGTCACCGGACAGGCCGTGCAGCGAGCTTATTTGGCCGGCTTGGCCATGTGGCTAGCTTCGTTGATTTGCCAGCATGTCCGTCCCACGTGACCGGCCTGTCCGGCTTGAGTAAGAACAAGCATATTTCTTTTGCCGGACTGTCCGGCTATACTTCCCGGCCTGTCCGGCTGAAGGTTTACACATGACAGAGTCAGTGTGAACAAGCAAACTTATTGTCAACGAAATTCACATATGAAAATACAGGAAGTATCACAAGCATTCCATTACAAAACAATAGCTAACGGAATGCAACATATAAAATCATACACATGGAATCCAACACACATAGTCTTACATATGAAATCGATGAAACATAGTCTTACACATAAGTAATGGATAAACAAGTTTCACATGCCAATAATAATCAAAGATTGAGCGAGACATGCAACTTTGTCATTACATACCGAAACTATCATTCTACTTGCTTCAACTATGACGGGCCTCGCCTTCATTTCCCTCGAGCTCATCTCCATCTCCATCTCCATCGCTTGAATCGTTGTCAAAGTACTCCGCATAGCGTTTGGTGGGAAATGTATACCTCGGAGAAGCGGTGCTTGATGATGCAACCACTTCATCATCACTAGCATGTCCACCAAGTTCACGCACTTGAGCTTTGTACTTTTTGATTTTCACACGATCAACTGATTTGAGTTTGGCTATCTCTTCGGCATTGGATTTGCAAATCCCAAAGAGCAATTTTTGAGTCTTTGCCATGAATTTCTCAAACTTGGAAGGCATGGTACAACGATCACGAGAAGGACCAGCTTGCTTTTTCTTGGAGGGTCGAGCGGCGGCGGCGGTCTCACCAGTGCCATCTGTTTGAGGAGTCCACATTTTGTGCTTGCAATCCTTGAAGATCTTCTGCTGAAACTTCGCATCAATGAGCACTTGGATGTATGGTGCATATGGGAAAGTCCTATCTTGCAAATAAGAGGCAAGGCGGATTTGTTCGTAAAGAAAATCCGCCAAATCAAACCTCTCGGTACCATTAGTGTGCATCCGAACCAATAGGTCTATGGCAAAGTTCCTCACCTTCTCCCTATCACCAATCTTAGGAACTAGCGCCATGTTGATGACCTTGTGCATGAAAGGATACGGTGCCACAAGTAGAGATGTGCTCTGTGCATTGTCTACGGTAACAACAGCATTCGCATGACGAAGAGGGGCTAGAGCAACACCGGTCATTGAGTCACATGTGTCCGATATGGCATGGATCTTATAGAGATTTGCATCCGTATGAATATTGAGTAGGCGGGCAAACTCTTCGAAGGTGACACTCAATTGCGTCCCTTCGGTACTCCATACAAGTGACCTGTCATTATCCGGAACATACCGACACGTAGCATAGAATTGCATTACAGCTTCTTCACTCCAGTCTCGAGAAAGAGTCAAAATGCCACGCAGCCACATAGCATCAATTATGTCCACACACCCTGGGAAGCTTGCACTGTTGCTATCAATGAACTCCATGTTGACTAATCTCTGAGGAAGGATAGCATGCTTTAAAATTATGCGTTCATAGATATCTTGGTGCACACGAGGCCAAAACCTTGGATCAGTAGCATTCTTTCTTTGCGCAAAACAATCAGCTTTCCTTGCAAGAATGTAATCCTTCCTCGACATTTTCTTGTAGTCTTGCAACTTGTAGTTTTTGGGGTGTTTTGGCCTTCTTTTCTCCATGACTAAGCCAGTACGCATGGGCAATCCACGAGCAGGAGCAGGAGCACGAGACTGAACAGGAGCACGAGCACGAGAACCAGCCGGCTTCTTAGTTGTTGTGTTGCGGCTGGAATAGCGACGTTTCTGAACTGCCTCAAGATGAACCAGATCCTCATCCTCATCCTCATCCTCTTGCTCTTCCTCTTCCTCACTTCCACCGTCATCCACGTCCTTACTGACATCCTCATCCTCTTCCGAACTCTCAACCTCAACATCTTCGTCAATTGTACCACTTCCACTTTGTCCTTCATCACCAATAACCGGACGCTTGCGGGGTCGACCTCTTTCTTCACTATCCGAGCTGTCACCACGACGAGTATCTACATTTCAACAAAAGTCTAAATGTAAGGCAGTAAAGATGATACATCATATAGTATAGTTCATAGTAAAAGAGTTAAATTTGTTTGTCCGGACAAGGCGCCGGACAGGCCGCAAGAGCCGCCCGAACAGGCCGGCCATGGTAGATTTAAGCCCCTGGAACAGGCCGGACATGTCGCCGGACTGGCCGGCAATTGAGCTTGTTTGTCCGGCCAAAGCGCCGGACAGGCCGCAAGAGCCGCCCGGACAGGCCGGCCATAGTAGATTTAAGCCCCTGGAAGAGGCCGGACATGTCGCTGGACTGGCCGGCAATCGAGCTTGTTTGTCTGGCAAAGGCGCCGGCCAGGCCACAATAATTGCCCGGCCAGGCCGGCCAGGCCTATATGAATAATATCTCATATTCAAAATTATGTCTTCTAACATAACCGGAAAAAGAACAAAGATATCTCATTTATCGTCTTTACTGCCGTAAATACACTGAAAGTAAATTGTTTAGCCAAACTTGTCATTCATAAATTAGTAACAAGTGTACCTTGTAAGAAAATAGCATGTATTTGCCAATTAGTTTCATCTACAATGTAGAATCGTACCTTGCTCGAAAATATTTGTTCAACCGTAACTTCCACGGGTAAGAGTTGACATGTATGGGAGACACGGTGGTGCTAATCAAGATATGCTTTCTATGCAAAACCTATGTTGCTACTACTATGCTCAGGTTCACAACACGGATCTCGTTGCTACAGAGCAGTTTACAAATGTTAAGGATCAATATGCATTGTAAGAAGGGCGATTAAACATAATCTACGCATCCCTTAATCTTCCATTTGACTCTCAAGCTACTGTTAAAGCATGGAATAGAGCAGCCCTATACAGACTACAAAATGACACGACAGTTTCAGGGAAAATTGGAAAACTTGGCACCCGATGCTCGATAAACAACAATTCTCTCCCCAAACAGAAAATCGGCCAGGC
Organism: Lolium rigidum; assembly: GCF_022539505.1. Taxonomy (NCBI): domain Eukaryota; kingdom Viridiplantae; phylum Streptophyta; class Magnoliopsida; order Poales; family Poaceae; genus Lolium; species Lolium rigidum. Next base: position 138,268,616 of record NC_061512.1, read on the forward strand.
AATGTCAGCCACGTTAGTGAAACACTGAAAAAGTTTTCACAACAGGACCCATGTACCAGAGGAAGCAAAAGGAATCAGGGACCATACCTCTGGGGCCAACATTCTTCGTCCTTGCCATGTCCTACTCCCCCGCGCCGCCGGTCTTGACTCGGGCAGGATGCAAAATGATTGGTGGAGAAGTAGATCGGGGGTGGATCTTCGATTTCGGCGGAGAGAAACGGCCGGGGGTGAATGGAATGGGTGGGAGGAGGTTGGAGGATGGGAGGAGACCGGCGGTTGTTAGGGTTCGGCGGCCGCGCCCCTCTTCGTGGAATATGGAGACGAGAGATGGGGAAGATGGAGTTGGCGTTGTTGTAGTGGGCCGGCCCGTCAGACAGCGACCGGACAGGCCGGCGCCGTGGGACATCAAGTCCGGCCCCCGCGACGGTGTCTGGACTGGGCCAGAAACCAATAGTCCGTGCGGGCTGGCCCATTTTACACGCCCGGACATACTGGCACATACAAAGCCGGACAGTCCGGCGCATTATTTTATGTAATAAATTATAAATTATAAAAATGATAACCATGAAATAGACAACCAACCTACAAAACCATGGTTAGGAAGGGTGGGCCATCCCACAATGCACAAGTGTGCCAAATATTTGCCCCATCCGAGGTGGTTACATCTACTTCAGGTCATGTTAGACCCATGTTGACCCTAAAACCCTTGTTTCGGCGTCTTCCCACCATGGGATCACCATGAAACAGACAACCAACCTAGAAAACCATGGTTAGGAACGGTGGGCCATCCAACCATGCACAAGTGTGCCAAATATTTGGCCCATCCGAGGTGGTTACATCTACTTCAGGCCATGTTAGACCCATGTTGACCCTAAAACCCTTGTTTCGGCGTCTCCCCACCATGGGATGACCTTGAAACAGACAACCAACCTAGAAAACCATGGTTACGAAGGGTGGGCCATCCCACCATGCAAAAGTGTGCCAAATATTTTCCCCATCTTAGG
>NC_061512.1:138269719-138446843 GCF_022539505.1 Lolium rigidum
CCGGAATACAAGTTGCCTAACTACGGTACAATATCTTGCCGTGTACGTCAAGGATCCGCCTTCCTTATGGCCGTGTCGGATCCGGATACTTTATGGGCCTCCACGGATCCGGCCTCCTTCGTAGGTCGGTTAGGATCCGGCTCCGGGTTCTCGGGCTGGACTTCATCCTTCTTGATCAACAGCAACTGGGCCGCCCGATGGGCCCCATGCCACCATCACCGTCTATGGGCCACCCGGGCTTGCCGGATCTAGGCCATGTCGTTGATATACCCGTAAAGTATACCCACAACAGGAAACTTGCTGCTGTTCTACAAACCTCTGCTCTTGGAGGCCCAACACTGTCTACAAGAATAGAAGCACACGTAGACATCAGATTGCAACCGGAAGAATCTGCGTCATCATCACGTGACAGTCATGAGACTTCATGCCGCTGAAGTTTCGTTTCTTGGGGTCCATGTATCTGCTTATTAGCCCGGAGTAACCAAAGGGCACTGCGACTCCTAGAAGGCAATTGAAAAATTGATCGACCTCGGCCGGACTAAAATTGAAGCGGGGAGGGGGACGAGTAATAGTACGGCTGCTTAATCCTTTTGCGCTTCGACCGCCGTCCGCCTCCTCCTCCGAATGTCCCTCTTGGGCCGCCGGGATCTGAAGCTCTTCCCGATGCCCAAAACTTTCAGGTCGTGTCTTGCTTTCGGCCCATCTTTGGTCCGGTCCGGCATGTTGAGAAGAGTGCCAAGCAAGCTCTCGCACACGTTCTTTGTAATATGCATGACATCAAGGCGGTGAGGTGTATCGAGAATTTTCCAAGACGGCAAGTCCCAAAACACGGACCTCCTTTTCCATACACCAATGAGCGGCGTCGATTTCCTTTTTCTTCTTCTTCTCTCCAGGCTTTTGACGAATCTTCTCCCGCGCAGAGGCACTCCTTCGCGACCTTTCGGCAATGTATCGATCTCTTCGCCGCTCTTCTTACGTGGAGGTCCTCGGGGTTCATTTGTACCATCGAACGGATCTCCACGCTTTCTCCGCGGGTCGGTCTTCCGTAGCCACCTTCGATGCCCCATGTAAACTGTTTTCGAAGAGCCGGGATCCTTACCAAGCCGCAAAAACATCGTCTCTTCCATGCACCTAACACATGCCTTGTGTCCATGGCACACACGGCACGAAATGTAACCGTATCCGAGGTAGTCCCTGCACCGTCGTGATCAACGCGGCTCTCAAAGGGAAATGTTCTTCCGCGACGGCCGTCCCATGTATCTACCCCTTCCTCCGCCCACAACGTTTCAAGCTCCTCCTTTAATAGTTCAAGATACATGTTGATATCGTTTCCTCGTCTGTGTCGGCCCTTGAATTAGCATGCTCATCTGTATGTACTTCCTCTTCATGCACAGCCAGGGCGGGAGGTTGTAGATCCATACAAACACGGCCATGTGCTATGTGTGCTGCTCGGGTTTCCGAACGGATTGAATCCGTCCGTGCTCGCACCTCAACTCGATGTTTCGGGATCTGCCCCAAAACTTCCGAATTCATTGTCTAATGCTTTCCACCGGCTTGCATCCGAAGGGTGCGTCGCATCGGGTGCTCAATCCGCTCTTTATCATTCAACACTGCCTCCTTTCTTTCTCGCGTGCCGGCGCATGAGACTTTGCCTCCTTGCGGTCCGCGTAGAACCGTTGAAGCCGGGGGCGAGCGGGAAGTACCACACAACTTTCCGAGGAGCTTTCTTCTTCCCTTTCTTGTACCGTCTCAGCTTCACACACATGACATTTGGTCTTGTCCATGTGCTCCTTGCGATACATGATACGGTCGTTGATGTGCGTGATACTTTTCGTGGGGTAAGTCGAGAGGGCACGTGATTCTCTTGGCCTCGGCTAGACTTCCGGACACGTGTTCCCGAGCAGAAGGAGATCTTTCACGTATTCCGAGAGGTCGTCGACGCTTGTGTCCGTCCATCCGTGTTTCACCTTCATCTGCAACACATCGAGAGCTACTCTCAGGCGAGACTCCCCAACCCGCGACCGCGAGTCGTACAACGGAGTATTCGAGTCTATCTCGAGTTGCTCAAGCTTTGATTTCCGCTTGGCGCCGCCTTTCGTCTTTTCGAGAAGCAGATCTTGAAGATGAGGGTCCCGCACGACTGAAGCTAGCGGCACCTCTTCGTCGCCATCAAGGTTATTGTCGCCGCCAAGGTTATTGTCGTCGTCAAGGTTATCGTCCTGTGCGACAAACTCTTCATCGTCATCAATATCATGATGCCCTCCTTCTTGCCGGCAATTATTACCACCGACGCCGTCGCCCCATTGACCTCCGCGCCATCATCACTCATCCATTGAGTGTGTCCATGCATGAAACCATTAGTGAGCAGGTGCCCCTACAATTTGCCCGAATACGGGTCAAACCATTTCCTCGTTTGCATCTCCTAGCACGGACACAATACCTCCGTGCGGTTATTTTCATACATGTCGATGATCGCGTGTTTCAGATATCTCATCACGATGCTTTCACTCATCTCGATAACCATTATCGCCCGCATGGTAAGATTACATAATTGATTAGAACCATGCATCCGTCGGTAGTTTTCACGGAAAATTTCGGCATGACCTTCCTACACGGTAGGACATAGGTCCGCCGTAAATGTGCCGAAACGAAACTTGAAGAATCAACATTTCAGGCGCAACGTTGGCAACTCATTTTCAACGCCAACACACACACAAGCACAAGCACAACATATATATATGCCACACACGAGAGCTGAGCTTTGCTTCAAATGTCCAACATACGTCGATTTCATTCCTTAATTTGTTCATTAATCACCTATTTGTTTGATATATTCGTCGATGAGATCGAGACGACGCGCCGCGACAATGGCGTATGGAAGCCGACTTTCTAGATCTAGATCTAGATTGAGCGGTCAATGCAGGATATTAGATCTAGATCTACATAGGGGATGTGGGGAGATGCATGTAGGAAGGGAAGATTTGCTCAAAAAATATGATTTTGTTTGGTCAGATTGGTGAAATTGGGGATAGAAATGGGCAAAAATGAGCCGGGTTGGGAGAAGGCTCGGGTTTGTGTGGGGAGTGGAGTGGTAGTAGAGTGGGGGAGTGGTTGTTGAGCAGAAATAACTGCCTCAGTGTTACCGCCGGCGCAACCATGGCACGGTGCGCCGGCGTAACATAGCTATTTCGGCTATACCACCCCTGTGCCAGTGCCCAGAGTCATTGCCGGCGCACCAGCCTGGGGTGCGCCGGCTAGCTCCGTTCCGCCGCGCACCCCGTTCTGGTGCGCCGCAATGACTCTGGGCCTGGCCCGAATCGACCGCGCCATGCCAAGTTTTTCCCCGCGCGTTTTTCCGGCAGTGCGCCGGCAATAGGCCCTCATCGCCGGCGCGGCTCGAAAACAAGTGCGCCGGCAACACTTTCCACCGCGCGCTTCTTAGGTGGTGCGCCGGCACCACTTGCCTCCACCTATAGCCATTTTCCTAGTAGTGGCCATGCCAGCGTGCTCGACGTTCACAAGCTAAAGCAAAGCCGATCGCCACCTTCATGGATATGTTCTTCATTGGTTGATGTAGCTCACAATTTGTCTTCTCCCTGATATCATCCATAGGGTAGCGATCCATCGGTGCCTCGTCAACATGTGCATCATCACGCCGGGCCCCATGGAAGTTGCGCTGCTTTTTCGCTGAGATAGGTCACCGGCACTATCGAACCCAGGATCTTGCTAGAGCTGAACACTTGTCCCTTGATGGCTCACTTGCTGCTGTATCTGCTTTAGCATGCCGTACATTTCCAAGTTACATGTTTCTAACTTCTGCAACTGGTCTGCCTCTCGCTTCTTTGTCTCGATCAGCTTCTATAAGTGTCATCGTCCCCGGAAAACCCAGTCCTCCACGGAACTGTAGCTCCAAAGTCTCGTGTTCGTCCTCGGTGTTCCTTATTCTTGAGAGCCTTTGTCAACTCGTCGTTCTCCCTGTCGGGATGGAACTTTCCCTCTTGAACCTCTTTGATTGCTTCAACAAGGTCTTTATGGGACACAACAATTGTTTCATTATTGTGTATAAGCTCCCCTGTTTTGGGGTCATACGATGACCCATGCGCAAGTATCCAATTTCTTAACCTCAGGGGCCAACCATCTGTAGCTGGAGTGATCCCTTCAGCGCGCATGCCAGCCTCAGCTTCATCCCACTGAGGCATGTCAGTCTTGTAGCCACATGTCCTCGGCTTATGGCGAAATGTCAGCATTTTTCTTATTCTTTGCCGACCTTTCCTTAGCTTCTTTTGATTCCTTGTACTCCACAAATGCGTCCTAGTGATCCCGTTGCTTCTCTAGTGGGCCAGTAAATCCTGGAGCTTTTTTGTCCTTGAAATAATTTTATATAATATTTTTGTGAAGGTCTAGAATTGGGTGGCCATCTTCTTATGAGCCCACTATTTGATTTTCATCTTCATGAAATGTGCGAGCGCATGAGTCTCCAACACCGGTAGGGTGAAATGTGACATGAGCGATTCCTAAAGGCCATATTTGGATCTATTGTGGCCAAAACTAACTCCATCCGCCTTTGCTGGCTTATTCCATTCTCGAACGGTGATCGGGATGTTGTCCCTAACAACAATTCCACATTGACTTACAAATGCCTTTGCATTCTCGCTGCGAAGCAATAGTTCACCAAGTGCAGAGACTTCTTCAGCTGGAGATGCACATTATCGACCATCCCTTTGGCTGCGCCTCGTTTCCTTCTAGAAGGTTGGCTCGATGTTGAGGTCTAAAAGAAGAAACATTTGTTAATATATACAAATCAAGTAATGCATCTATATAGTGAATCCAAAACCATATTTTGTTTTCTACAATAATTATTCTAACTATTTAAACTATTAACATGGCTTCATAGTGGATGATGAGGAGGAAGAAGAGGAAGCTAAAGCTGGTGGTGATCAGAGTAGGGACACAATGAGTACGCGAAATATGACTTCATAGTGGATGATTGATACGTCTCAAACGTATCTATAATTTCTTATGTTCCATGCTACTTTTATGATGATACTGACATGTTTTATACACACTTTATGTCATTATTATGCATTTTCCGGCACTAACCTATTGACGAGATGCCGAAGAGCCAGTTGTTGTTTTCTGCTGTTTTTGGTTTCAGAAATCCTACAAAGGAAATATTCTCGGAATTGGACGAAATCAACGCCTAGGGTCTTATTTTTCCATGGAGCTTTCAGAAGACCGAAGGGGTTACGAAGTGGGGCGACGAGGCGGCCAGACCATAGGCCGGCGCGGCCTGGGTGGGGCCCGCGCCGCCCTATGGTCTGGCCCCCTCGTCAGCCCTCCGACTCTGCCCTTCCGCCTACTTATAGCCTTCATCGCGAAAACCCCTGTACCGAGAGCCACGATACGGAAATACTTCCAGAGACGCAGCCGCCGCCAATCCCATCTTGGGGGATTCGGAGATCGCCTCCGGCACCCGCCGGAGAGGGGAATCATCTCCCGGAGGACTCTTCATCACCATGATCGCCTCCGGATTGATGTGTGAGTAGTTCACCCCTGGACTATGGGTCCATAGCAGTAGCTAGATGGTTGTCTTCTCCTCATTGTGCTATCATGTTAGATCTTGTGAGCTGCCTATCATGATCAAGATCGTCTATTTGTAATGCTACATGTTGTGTTTGTTGGGATCCGATGAATATGGAATACTATGTCAAGTTGATTATCAATCTATCATATATATGTTGTTTATGTTCTTGCATGCTCTCCGTTACTAGTAGAGGCTCTGGCCAAGTTGATACTTGTAACTCCAAGAAGGAGTATTTATGCTCGATAGTGGGTTCATGCCTCCATTGAATCTGGGACAGTGACAAAAAGTTCTAAGGTTGTGGATGTGCTGTTGCCACTAGGGATAAAACATCAATGCTTTGTCTAAGGATATTTGTGTTGATTACATTACGCACCATACTTAATGCAATTGTCTGTTGTTTGCAACTTAATATCTGGAAGGGGTGCGGATGCTAACCTAAAGGTGGACTTTTTAGGCATAGATGCATGCTGGATAGCGGTCTATGTACTTTGTCGTAGTGCCCTGATTAAATCTCATAGTAGTCATCGTGATATGTATGTGCATTGTTATGCCCTCTCTATTTGTCAATTGCCCAACTGTAATTCGTTCACCCAACATGCTATTTATCTTATCGGAGAGACACCACTAGTGAACCGTAGACCCCGGTCCATTCTTTTACATCTGAAATACAATCTACCGCAAACTCTGTTCTTTACTTGTTCTTCGCAAACAAACATCATCTTCCACACTATACATTTAATCCTTTGTTTACAGCAAGCCGGTGAGATTGACAACCTCACTCGTTAAGTTGGGGCAAAGTACTTTGGTTGTGTTGTGCAGGTTCCACGTTGGCGCCGGAATCCCCGGTGTTGCGCCGCACTACACTCCGTCACCAACAACCTTCACGTGTTCCTTGACTCCTACTGGTTCGATAACCTTGGTTTCATACTGAGGGAAAACTCGCTGCTGTACGCATCACACCTTCCTCTTGGGGTTCCCAACAGACGTGTGTCAACACGCCAACAGCAAGGATTTTTCTGGCGCCGTTGCCGGGGAGATCAAGACACGCTGCAAGGGGAGTCTCCCACATCCAATCTCTTTACTTCGTTTTTGTCTTGCTTTACTTTATTTTATTTACTGCTTTGTTTGCTCTCTATATCAAAAATACAAAAGAAATTAGTTACTAGCTTTACTTTATTTACTATCTTGTTTGCGTACTCCATATTAAAAACACAAAAAAATTAGTTACTCGCATTTACTTTATTTTATTATCATGACTAGTCCTGTAGTTGTTACTCTATCACCTAAGGAATCGATCTTTACTTTTAAACAAGGTGGCGAAGAGAGTTTTAAAGAAGCTTGGTCTAGAATTTTTTATTTTTATAGTAAAACTGAACCTACAATGACTCTAAGTTTGCTTCTTAGTAACTTTTATTTTGGGCTTATTCTTCGCTATAGATATGCCTTAGATGCTGTAGTAGGAGGAGATTTCCTTCACTGTGATGGGGATCAAGCTTTTAATGCCATAAGAAAAGTGGTTACATCATCTAGCTCCGCTAATAATTTTGATTCATCTCTTGCTAGCATTCATAATAGATTAAACACCCTCGAGACAAATATATCTTGTTTAAAAGAAGGGTACAACCAGATTCGCGAATATTATGATTATGTTCCAGTAAGTTTTGAACCTTCAATGTGGGTGCCTACTATTAAAGTTGTTATTTGTGGTGAAACTTTTCATGCCCGTTGTGATATTGTGTCTGAGTTTTGCCTTATGCCTAAAAGAAATTTATGAATCTTTGACACTTTGGGAACTTACTGAAGGAGGAGAAGGAATAACTCTTACTGATAACTCTGTTATAATTCCTAAGGGTATAGCTGAAGGTGTGTTCACAACCTTTCTTGGAAGAACGGTATCCACCGATTATCTCGTTGTTGAATGTGTAGGGACAGGACAAATCACACTTGGAAGGTCCCCGCTGAAACTCGTGGGAGCAATCATAGATGTGGGGAAAGGCACTCTAAATTTTACCTCTACGCCCGGATGCGGTCATATATTCCCTAAACCAAAGAGTAAGAATAAGAGTAAGAAGGGTAGGCACAAGACCCCTGGTAAGAATGCTAATGCTTCATCTCTTGATAATACTTGATTCACACTTTCTGCGCCTAGCTGAAAGACGTTAAAGAAAAGCGCTTATGGGAGACAACCCATTATTTTACTTCTGCACTTTTGTTTTATATTTGAGTCTTGCAAGTTTTTACTACTGTAGCAACCTCTCCTTATCTTTATTTTATTGCATTGTTGTGCCAAGTAAAGTCTTTGATAGTAAGGTTGATACTAGATTTGGATTACTGCGCAGAAACAGATTTCTTGCTGTCACGAAATTTAGCAGCCCCGTATGTAGGTAATTTAGAAAAATCTGCCAATTTACGTGCGTGATCCTCAGATATGTACGCAACTTTCATTCAATTTGAGCTTTTTCATCTGAGCAAGTTAAGTGCCCCAGAAAAATTCGTCTTTACGGACTGTTCTGTTTTGACAGATTCTGCCTTTTATTTCGCATTGTCTGTTTTGCTATGTTTGATGGATTTCTTTGTTCCATTAACTTTCAGTAGCCTTGTGCAATGTCCAGAAGTGTTAAGAATGATTATGTCACCTCTGAATATGTGAATTTTTGATCATGCACTAACCCTCTAATGAGTTTGTTTTGAGTTTGGTGTGGAGGAAGTTTTCAAGGGTCAAGAGAGGAGGATGATACAATATGATCAAGAAGAGTGAAAAGTCTAAGCTTGGGGATGCCCCCGTGGTTCATCCATGCATATTTTAAGAAGACTCAAGCATCTAAGCTTGGGGATGCCCAAGGCATCCCTTCTTCATCGACAACTTATTAGGTCACCTCTAGTGAAACTATATTTTTATTCCGTCACATCTTATGTGCTTTACTTGGAGCGTCTGTATGTTTTTGTTTTTGTTTTTGTTTGAATAAAATTGGATCCTAGCATTCCTTGTTTGGGAGAGAGACACGCTCCGCTGTTGCATATGAACACATGTGTTCTTAGCTTTACTTTTAATGTTCATGGCGAAGGATGAAACTACTTCGTTCATTGTTATATGGTTGGAAACAGAAAATGCTTCATGTGGTAATTGGTATAATGTCTTGAATAATTTGATACTTGGCAATTGTTCTGCATAGATCATGTTTAAGCTCTTGCATCATGTACTTTGCACCTATTAATGAAGAACTACATAGAGCTTGTTAAAATTTGGTTTGCATGATTGGTCTCTCTAGAGTCTAGATATTTTCTGGTGAGGTGTTTGAACAACAAGGAAGACAGTGTAGAGTCTTATAATGCTTGCAATATGTTCTTATGTAAGTTTTGCTGTACCGGTTATACTTGAGTTTGCTTCAAACAACCTTGCTAGCCAAGGCCTTGTATTGAGAGAGAATACTTCTCGTGCATCCAAATCCTTGAGCCAAAAACCATGCCATTTGTGTCCACCATACCTACCTACTACATGGTATTTCTCTGCCATTCCAAAGTAAATTACTTGACTGCTACCTTTAAAATTCTATCCTTTGTCTTTGCAATATATAGCTCATGGGAAAATAGCCTTAAAAACTATTGTGGTAAAGAATATGTAGCTTATATGTCTTATTTATTATAAGTTGCTTGTTGAGCGGTAACCATGCTTCTGGGGACGCCACCAACTATTACACCTTTGTTGAATATCATGTGAGTTGCTATGCATGTTCGTCTTGTCTGAAGTAAGGGTGATTTATCATGATCAAATGGTTTGAGTATGCATATTGTTAGAGAAGAACATTGGGCCGCTAACTAAAGCCATGAATCATGGTGGAAGTTTCAGTTTGGACAGCAATCCTCAATCTCTTATGAGAATATTATCTGTTGTTGAATGCTTATGCATTAAAAGAGGAGTCCATTACCCGTTGTCTATGTTGTCCCGGTATGGATGTCTAAGTTGAGAATAATCAAAAACGAGAAATCAAATGCGATCTTTCTCCTTAGACCTTTGTACAAGCGGCATAGAGGTACCCCTTTGTGACACTTGGTTGAAACATATGTTATGCAATGATAATCCATGTAAATCCAAGCTAATTAGGACAAGGTGCGAGCACTATTGGTAATCTATGCATGAGACTTGCAACTTATAGGATGTCTTATACATAACACATATGATTTATTACTACCGCTGACAAAATTGTTTCTATGTTTTCAAAATGAAAAGCTCTAGCACAAAAATAGTAATCCATGCTTCCCTCTGCGAAGGGCCTTTCTTCTACTTTATTGTTGAGTCAGTTTACCTACTTCTTTCTATCTTAGAAGCAAACACTTGTGTCAACTATGTGCATTGATTCTTACATGTTTACCTATTGCACTTGTTATATTACTTTGTGTTGACAATTATCCATGAGATAAACATGTTGAAGTTGAAAGCAACTGCTGAAACTTATATCTTCCTTTGTGTTGCTTCAAAGCTTTCTACTAAGAATTTATTGCTTTATGAGTTAACTCTTATGCAAGTCTTATTGATGCTTGTCTTGAAAGTACTATTCATGAAAAGTCTTTGCTATATGATTCAGTTGTTTATTCATTGTCTTTACCATTGCTTCGAATCACCGCATTCATCTCATATGCTTTACAATAGTATTGATCAAGATTATGATAGCATGTCACTTCGAAATTATCCTTGTTATCGTTTACCTACTCGAGGGCGAGTAGGAACTAAGCTTGGGGATGCTTGATACGTCTCAAACGTATCTATAATTTCTTATGTTCCATGCTAATTTTATGATGATACTCACATGTTTTATACACACTTTATGTCATTATTATGCATTTTCCGGCACTAACCTATTGACGAGATGCCGAAGAGCCAGTTGTTGTTTTCTGTTGTTTTTGGTTTCAGAAATCCTACAAAGGAAATATTTTCGGAATTGGACGAAATCAACACCCAGGGTCTTATTTTTCCACGGAGCTTCCAGAAGACCGAAGGGGTTACGAAGTGGGGCGACGAGGCGGCCAGACCATAGGCCGGCGCGGCCTGGGTGGGGCCCGCGCCGCCCTATGGTCTGGCCCCCTCGTCAGCCCTCCGACTCTGCCCTTCCGCCTACTTATAGCCTTCATCGCGAAAACCCCTGTACCGAGAGCCACGATATGGAAATACTTCCAGAGACGCAGCCGCCGCCAATCCCATCTCGGGGGATTCAGGAGATCGCCTCTGGCACCCTGCCGGAGAGGGGAATCATCTCCCGGAGGACTCTTCATCACCATGATCGCCTCCGGATTGATGTGTGAGTAGTCCACCCCTGGACTATGGGTCCATAGCAGTAGCTAGATGGTTGTCTTCTCCTCATTGTGCTATCATGTTAGATCTTGTGAGCTTCCTATCATGATCAAGATCGTCTATTTGTAATGCTACATGTTGTGTTTGTTGGGATCCGATGAATATGGAATACTATGTCAAGTTGATTATCAATCTATCATATATATGTTGTTTATGTTCTTGCATGCTCTTCGTTACTAGTAGAGGCTCTGGCCAAGTTGATACTTGTAACTCCAAGAGGGAGTATTTATGCTCGATAGTGGGTTCATGCCTCGATACGTCTCCAACGTACCTATAATTTCTGATGTTCCATGCTTGTTTTATGACAATACTTACATGTTTTGCTTACACTTTATAATGTTTTTATGCATTTTCCGGAACTAACCTATTAACAAGATGCCGAAGTGCCAGTTCCTGTTTTCTGCTGTTTTTGGTTCCAGAAAGGTTGTTCGGGCAATATTCTCGGAATTGAACGAAATCAACGCCAAACATCTTATTTTTCCCGGAAGGCCCCAGAAAACCGAAGGAGAGTCGGAGGCGAGCTAGGGGGGCCCCACACGACAGGGTCGCGCGGGCTCCACCTGCCGCTGATACGTCTCCAACGTATCGATAATTTCTTGTGTTCCATGCCACATTATTGATGTTATCTACATGTTTTATGCACACTTTATGTCATATTCGTGCATTTTCTGGAACTAACCTATTAACAAGATGCCGAAGTGCCGGCTGCTGTTTTTTGCTGTTTTTGGTTTCGAAATCCTAGTAACGAAATATTCTCGGAATCGGACGAAATCAACGCCAAAGTTCCTATTTTCATCGGAAGCATCCGAACACCGGGAAGGACCGAGAGGGGGCCACGGGGCCACCAAACCCTAGGCCGGCGCGCCAGAGGGGGCCGCGCCGCCCTATGGTGTGGCCCCCTGTCAGCCCTCCTGCGCCGCCTCTTCGCCTATATAAAGCCCCCGGATCAGAAAACCCGATACCAATTGACGAAACCCACGTAAACCTGCCGAGCCGCCGCCATCGCGAAGCCAAGATCCGGGGACGGGATCTCTGTTCCGGCACCCCGCCGGAGCGGGGAAGTGCCCCGGAAGGCTTCTCCATCGACACCGCTGCCATCTCCACCGCCATCTTCATCACCGCTGCTGCTCCCATGAGGAGGGAGTAGTTCTCCATCGAGGCTCGGGGCTGTACCGGTAGCTATGTGGTTAATCTCTCTACTATGTACTTCAATACAATGATCTCATGAGCTGCTTTACATGATTGAGATTCATATGAGTTTGTATCACTACTATCTATGTGCTACTCTAGCAAAGTTATTAAAGTAGTTCTATTCCTCCTCGCACGTGTGTAAAGGTGACAAGTGTGTGCACCGTGTTAGTACTTGGTTTATGCTATGATCATGATCTCTTGTAGATTGAGAAGTTAACTATTGCTATGATAATATTGATGTGATCTATTCCTCCTACATATGCATGAAGGTGACAGGTGTGCATGCTATGATAGTACTTGGTTTAGTATCGTTGATCTATCTTACACTAAAGGTTACTTAAACATGAGCATTATTGTGGAGCTTGTTAACTCCGGCATTGAGGGTTCGTGTAATCCTACGCAATGTGTTCATCATCCAACAAAAGTGTAGAGTATGCATTTATCTGTTCTGTTATGTGATCAATGTTGAGAGTGTCCACTAGTGAAAGTGTAATCCCTAGGCCTTGTTCCTAAATACTGCTGAGTTACTACTGCTTGTTTACTACTCGCTGCGTTACTACTCGCTGAGTTACTACTGCTTGTTTACTCGTTTTATCTAGCGTTACTATTGCTGCAATACCACCACCATCAACTACACGCCAAGCACTTTTCCGGCACCGTTGCTACTGCTCATACTTATTTATACCACCTGTATTTCACTATCTCTTCGCCGAACTAGTGCACCTATTAGGTGTGTTGGGGACACAAGAGACTTCTTTCTTTGTGGTTGCAGGGTTGCATGAGAGGGATATCTTTGACCTCTTCCTCCCTGAGTTCGATAAACCTTGGGTATCCACTTAAGGGAAACTTGCTGCTGTTCTACAAACCTCTGCTCTTGGAGGCCCAACACCGTCTACAAGAATAGAAGCTCACGTAGACATCAAGCACTTTTCTGGCGCCGTTGCCGGGGAGGAAAGGTAAAAAGGCACTCATACTACGGTCCCAGGTAAAGTATTTTTCCGGCGCCGTTGTGTTTGTGCTCAAAGCTATTTCCTTTAGATCCTGCAATTGCATCTTTTTGTTTCTTGTTTACACTAGTTTGGCATAATGTACAAGAGTGAGCTTCTTATTCTATTTCCTGATTTAAAATATGGATTGTTTGACGCGGAAATTAAAAAACCTATGAAATCTTCTTTGCATGCTGGTAGTAATATTAGTATGAACGTTTCGAACACCATTGTTGATAATGATATAGAAAGTTCTAAGCTTGGGGAAGCTGGTTTTCATGATATTTTTAGTCCCCCAAGCATTGAGGAGAAAATTTTCTTTGATGATACTTTGCCTCCTATTTGTGATGATTATAATAATGGTCTTTTGGTGCCACTTACTGCTGAGAGTAAATTTTGTTGTGATTATACTATGCCTCCTACACTTGATGAGAATAATAATGATAGCTACTTTGTTGAATTTGCTCCCACTACAACTAATAAAATTGATTATGCCTATGTGGAGAGTAATAATTTTATGCATGAGACTCATGATAAGAATGTTTCATTTGATAGTTATATTGTTGAGTTTGCTCATGTTGCTACTGAAAGTTATTATGAGAGAGGAAAATATGGTTGTAGAAATTTTCATGTTACTAAAATGCCTCTCTATGTGCTGAAATTTTTCAAGCTACACTTGTTTTATCTTCCTATGCTTGTTACTTTGCTCCTCATGAACTTGTTTATTTACAAGATTCCTATGCATAGGAAGCATGTTAGACTTAAATGTGTTTTGAATTTGCCTCTTGATGCTCTCTTTTGCTTCACATACTATCTTTTGCGAGTGCATCATTAAAACTGCTGAGCCCATCTTAATGGCTAAAAAGAAAGAACTTCTTGGGAGATAACCCATGTGTTATTTTGCTACAGTACTTTGTTTTATATTTGTGTCTTGGAAGTTGTTTACTACTGTAGCAACCTCTCCTTATCTTAGTTTTATGTTTTGTTGTGCCAAGTAAAGTCTTTGATAGAAAAGTAAGTACTAGATTTGGATTACTGCGCAGTTCCAGATTTCTTTGCTGTCACGAATCTGAGCCCACTGCCCTGCAGGAAGCTCAGAAAATTATGCCAATTTACGTGCATGATCCTCAGATATGTACGCAACTTTCATTCAATTTGAGCATTTTCATTTGAGCAAGTCTGGTGGCCTAATAAAATCCATCTTTACGGACTGTTCTGTTTTGACAGATTCTGCCTTTTATTTCGCATTGCCTCTTTTGCTATGTTGGATGAATTTCTTTGATCCATTAATGTCCAGTAGCTTTATGCAATGTCCAGAAGTGTTAAGAATGATTGTGTCACCTCTGAACATGTGAATTTTTATTGTCCACTAACCCTCTAATGAGTTGTTTCGAGTTTGGTGTGGAGGAAGTTTTCAAGGGTCAAGAGAGGAGGATGATATACTATGATCAAGGAGAGTGAAAGCTCTAAGCTTGGGGATGCCCTGGTGGTTCACCCCTGCATATATCAAGAAGACTCAAGCGTCTAAGCTTGGGGATGCCCAAGGCATCCCCTTCTTCATCAATAAATTATCAGGTTCCTCCCCTGAAACTACATTTTTATTCCATCACATCTTATGTGCTTTTTCTTGGAGCGTCTGTTTGTGTGCTTTTGTTTTTGTTTTTGTTTGAATAAATTGGATTACATCATGCTTGTGTGGGAGAGAGACACGCTCCGCTGGTTCGTATGAACACATGTGTTCTTAGCACATAATATTCATGGCGAAGTTTCCTCTTCGTTAAATTGTTATATGGTTGGAATTGGAAAATGATACATGTAGTAATTGCTATAAATGTCTTGGGTAATGTGATACTTGGCAATTGTTGTGCTCATGTTTAAGCTCTTGCATCATATGCTTTGCACCCATTAATGAAGAAATACATAGAGCATGCTAAAATTTGGTTTGCATATTTGGTTTCTCTAAGGTCTAGATAATTTCTAGTAAGGTGTTTGAACAACAAGGAAGACGATGTATAGTCTTATAATACTTGTAATATGTCTTTTATGTGAGTTTTGCTGTACTAGTTCATACTTTTGTTTGCTTCAAACAACCTTGCTAGCCTAAACCTTGTATCGAGAGGGAATACTTCTCATGCATCCAAAATACTTGAGCCAACCACTATGCCATTTGTGTCCACCATACCTACCTACTACATGGTATTTCCTGCCATTCCAAAGTAAATTGCTTGAGTGCTACCTTTAAACAATTCAAAATTTATTACCTCTTATTTGTGTCAATGTTTTATAGCTCATGAGGAAGTATGTGGTGTTTATCTTTCAATCTTGTTGGGCAACTTTCACCAATGGACTAGTGGCTTCATCCGCTTATCCAATAATTTTGCAAAAAGAGTCGGCAATGGGATTCCCAGTCCCAAATTAATTAACAAAAATAGACACTCCTCCATGGTATGTGATTGTTGGACGGCACCCGAAGGATTCGGTTAGCCATGGCTTGTGTAAGCAAAGGTTGGGAGGAGTGTCATCATAATAAAACTAAAATAAAAAGGCACTCCTTCATGGTATGAGATTGTTGGCGGGGCACCCGAGATTCGGTTAGCCATGGTTTGTGAAAGAAAGGTTGGAAGGAGTGCCATCCAAAAATAAAATAAAATGGGAGCCGCTCTTTGAAGGTTTGCCTGGCAAGGGGGTTAGAGTACCCGCTACCATTCGTTGACAACAACATACACCTCTCAAAACTTTACTTTTATGCTCTCTTTATGTTTTCAAAATCAAAGCTCTAGCACAAATATAGCAATCGATGCTTTTCCTCTATGAGGACCATTCTTTTACTTTTATTGTTGAGTCAGTTCACCTATTTCTCTCCACCTCAAGAAGCAAACACTTGTGTGAACTGTGCATTGATTCTTACATATTTGCATATTGCACTTGTTATATTGCTTTGCATTGACAATTATCCATGAGATATACATGTTATAAGTTGAAAGCAACCGCTGAAACTTCATCTTCCTTTGTGTTGCTTCAATGCCTTTACTTTGAATTATTGCTTTATGAGTTAACTCTTATGCAAGACTTATTGATGCTTGTCTTGAAGTGCTATTCATGAAAAGTCTTTGCTATATGATTCAGTTGTTTACTCATGTCATTACCATTGTTTTGATCGCTGCATTCACTACATGTGCTTTACAAATAGTATGATCAAGTTTATGATGGCATGTCACTCCGAAATTATCTTTGTTATCGTTTTACTCCGCTCGGGACGAGCAGTAACTAAGCTTGGGGATGCTGATACGTCTCCAACGTATCGATAATTTCTTGTGTTCCATGCCACATTATTGATGTTATCTACATGTTTTATGCACACTTTATGTCATATTCGTGCATTTTCTGGAACTAACCTATTAACAAGATGCCGAAGTGCCGGTTCCTGTTTTCTGCTGTTTTTGGTTTCGAAATCCTAGTAACGAAATATTCTCGGAATCGGACGAAATCAACGCCAAAGTTCCTATTTTCATCGGAAGCATCCAGAACACCGGGAAGGACCGAGAGGGGGCCACGGGGCCACCAAACCCTAGGCCGGCGCGGCCGAGGGGGCCGCGCCGCCCTATGGTGTGGCCCCCTGTCAGCCCTCCTGCGCCGCCTCTTCGCCTATATAAAGCCCCCGGATCAGAAAACCCGATACCAATTGACGAAACCCACGAAACCTGCCGGAGCCGCCGCCATCGCGAAGCCAAGATCCGGGGACGGGATCTCTGTTCCGGCACCCGCCGGAGCGGGAAGTGCCCCGGAAGGCTTCTCCATCGACACCGCTGCCATCTCCACCGCCATCTTCATCACCGCTGCTTGCTCCCATGAGGAGGGAGTAGTTCTCCATCGAGGCTCGGGGCTGTACCGGTAGCTATGTGGTTAATCTCTCTACTATGTACTTCAATACAATGATCTCATGAGCTGCTTTACATGATTGAGATTCATATGAGTTTGTATCACTACTATCTATGTGCTACTCTAGCAAAGTTATTAAAGTAGTTCTATTCCTCTCCGCACGTGTGTAAAGGTGACGAGTGTGTGCACCGTGTTAGTACTTGGTTTATGCTATGATCATGATCTCTTGTAGATTGAGAAGTTAACTATTGCTATGATAATATTGATGTGATCTATTCCTCCTACATATGCATGAAGGTGACGAGTGTGCATGCTATGATAGTACTTGGTTTAGTCTCGTTGATCTATCTTACACTAAAGGTTACTTAAACATGAGCATTATTGTGGAGCTTGTTAACTCCGGCATTGAGGGTTCGTGTAATCCTACGCAATGTGTTCATCATCCAACAAAAGTGTAGAGTATGCATTTATCTCGTTCTGTTATGTGATCAATGTTGAGAGTGTCCACTAGTGAAAGTGTAATCCCTAGGCCTTGTTCCTAAATACTGCTGAGTTACTACTGCTTGTTTACTACCGCTGCGTTACTACTGCTGAGTTACTACTGCTTGTTTACTGTTTTACTGCGTTACTACTGCTGCAATACCACCACCATCAACTACACGCCAAGCACTTTTCTGGCACCGTTGCTACTGCTCATACTTATTTATACCACCTGTATTTCACTATCTCTTCGCCGAACTAGTGCACCTATTAGGTGTGTTGGGGACACAAGAGACTTCTTTCTTTGTGGTTGCAGGGTTGCATGAGAGGGATATCTTGAACTCTTCCTCCCTGAGTTCGATAAACCTTGGGTATCCACTTAAGGGAAACTTGCTGCTGTTCTACAAACCTCTGCTCTTGGAGGCCCAACACTGTCTACAAGAATAGAAGCTCACGTAGACATCAGCCGCGCCGGCCTATGGGGAGGAGGCCCGTGGCCCCTCCGACTCCGTCTCTTCGCCTATATAAGCCCTTTCGACCTAAAAACTCGATACCAATTGACGAAACTCCAGAAAGACTCCAGGGGCGCCGCCACCATCACGAAACTCCGTTTCGGGGGACAGAAGTCTCTGCTCCGGCACCCTGCCGGGACGGGGAAGTGCCCCCGGAAGCCATCTCCATCAACGCCATCGCCTCCATCATGCTCCGTGAGTAGTTCCCCCATGGACTACGGGTTCTAGCAGTAGCTAGCTGGTATTCTCTCCCCCATGTACTTCAATACAATGATCTCATGAGCTGCCTTACATGATTGAGATTCATCTGATGTAATCGGTGTTGTGTTTGTCGGGATCCGATGGATTGTTACGTTATGATTGTCTATCTACAAAGTTTATGAAGTTATTGTTGCTGCAATCTTGTTGTGTTTAATGCTTGTCACTAGGGCCCGAGTGGCATGATCTTAGATTTAAGCTCTATACTTATTGCTTAGATTGTATCTACAAGTTGTATGCACATGTCTATGTCCGAAACCAAAGGCCCCAAAGTGACGAAATTGGGACAAGCTGGAGGGAAGGCTTAGATATGAGGATCACATGTTTTCACGGAGTGTTAACGCTTTGCTCCGGTGCTCTATTAAAAGGAGTGCCTTAATTTCCAGTAGATTCCCTAGAGGCCCGGCTGCCACCGGCTGGTAGGACAAAAGATGTTGTACAAGTTTCTCATTGCGAGCACGTATGACTATAATTGGAAAACATGCCTACATGATTAATGATCTTGATGTTCTGTCTTAATGCTATTTCAATCCTATCAATTGCCCGACTGTAATTTGTTCACCCAACACTTGTTATTGGAGAGTTGCCACTAGTGTAGATAGCTGGGAACCCCGGTCCATCTCTCATCATTATATACTCGTTCTACATGTCATTGAAAGTAGTATCAACTATTTTCTGGTGCAATTGCTCTCATATTACTGCTACTGCTGCTGTGTTACTTTTACTATTGCTCCCATATTACTGCTACTTTCACATCACCCCTGTTATTAGTGCTTTTCCAGGTGCAGCTGAATTGACAACTCAGTTGTTAAGGCTTATAAGTATTCTTTACCTCCCCTTGTGTCGAATCAATAAATTGGGTTTTACTACCCGCGAAGACTGCTGCGATCCCCTATACTTGTGGGTTATCAAGACTATTTTCTGGCGCCGTTGCCGGGAGGCATAGCTCTACTCATAAGTTCACACTGGGGAGTACACTCTACCTCTATCTCTGTTTTTATTTTATTTTATTTTGTTTTGCTTAGTTTACTTTTGTCTAGTTTATTTGTGCTTAGTTTATTTCTGTCTAGTATTACTTTGCTTAGTTTACTTTTGCTTAGTTTCTTTTTGTCTTGTTTTACTTTTCTCATATACCCAAAAATCCATAAAAATTTGAAAAACCTAAAAATTAAAAACTGCTGTTATGGGAGAACCCATAACCTATTTGGAGCTTATAGAATATTATAATAATTATAGAGAATCAAGAACGGGAAAAGTTATGAGAGCTGTGATAGAAAAACTGGAAACAATTGCTAAAATCTTGCTTAAACGCCATGATATAAACTCGTTGCTCTCAACAGGACACTAAACATCTTAAATTTCAATGTGGCTTTAGTGAGGAATTTTTAATTAAGAACTATAATCGGAATAGCTATATTCATTTTGGGTTTGAAGAGGTAGAACAATTTGTCATATTTATGGGAGCCTCTGAGATAGAATCCTTCATGGTTAAAAATTATGAAACTTGTGTTGTTTGTAAGGACCTTAAAGATTATGTCTCTTTAATTTTTGCAATGAAAGTTACACTGATAATCCTTATATCATTGATTATAAAGAGAGACTCCTTAATGCACAAGAATGCACTCACAATTTGCAGGAACCAGTGGAAGAAGAAATTGATGAACCTGAAAGCTCATTGGATGAAAAAGAGGAGGAAATTGATGAACCTGAAAGCTCATTGGATGAAAAAGAAGAGGAGAGTGATGAACAAAAGGAGGAAGAATGGATTAGCTACCCATGCCAACCTTCTAATGAGAGTAACTCTTTATCTCTTACACTATTTGATTGTCCTCCATGCTTACCGAAAGAGGTTGAATGTTATGTTCCTGTGGATTCTCTTGAAATATTCCCTATGAGTAATCCATGCTACTTTGATAAATCTTATGATAATGCTTTGTTTGTGCCTGATGTCGAAATGCATGGTACTAAAGAATTTTGCGTAGCAAATGTTTATGATAAAGCTCTTGATGATGGTCCTATGTTACTTGATAATATTAATTGTACTACTGATGAAAATGGGATTTTAGAGGTCTTGACATTATCTATGAGTCCCATATCTCTTGAGATTGATCAACCGTCTTGTTATATTATTGATAAAAGTGTGTTTGAAAGTTTTAATCGCACTATTTTTGAGCTTGATAAAAACTATGTGTTTATGGATCATGAAAAGCATGCTATATGTGATAGTTATATTATTGAGTTTGTTCATGAAGCTACTGAAAATTATTATGAGAGAGGAAAATATAGTTGTAGAAATTTTCATGGTGCTAAAACACCTCTCTATATGCTTAAAATTTTGAAGTTACTCTTGTTTTATCTTCTTATGCTTATCACTTTGTTCTTCATGAATTTATTTGTGTACAAGATTCCTATGCATAGGAAGTGGGTTAGACTTAAATGTGTTTTGAATTTGCTTTTTGATGCTCTCTTTTGCTTCAACTCTTATTTCTTGCGAGTGCATCATTAAAACTGCTGAGCCCATCTTAATGGCTATAAAGAAAGAACT
Source organism: Lolium rigidum (assembly GCF_022539505.1). NCBI lineage: Eukaryota > Viridiplantae > Streptophyta > Magnoliopsida > Poales > Poaceae > Lolium > Lolium rigidum. Next base: position 138,290,502 of record NC_061512.1, read on the forward strand.
TCTTGGGAGATAACCCATGTGTTTATTTTGCTACTGTTTTGTTGTGTCTTGGAAGTTGTTAGTACTGTAGCAACCTCTCCTTATCTTTATTTTATTGCAATGTTGTGCCAAGTGAAGCCTCTAATCGAAGGTTGATACTAGATTTGGATTTCTGCGCAGAAACAGATTTCTATCTGTCACGAATCTGGGCTGTTTTCTTTGTAGGTAACTCAGAAAATTATGCCAATTTACGTGCGTGTTCCTCAGATATGTACGCAACTTTCGTTAGTTTTGAGTTTTCTGATTTGAGCAACGGAAGTACCTATTTTAAATTCGTCTTTACTGGCTGTTCTGTTTTGGCAGATTCTGTCTCTGTTTTTGCATTGTCTCTTGCGGACTTTAAGCAAGGCTTTCTAGACGTGGAGAGCTGTAGCTAATGTTTTATTGAGTTCTTGCAATGTGTCACTACAGGACAAATGTGAATTCAAGTTTTTTGAGTACTAACCCCTCTAATGAAGTTTATGAGAAGTTTGGTGTGAAGGAAGTTTTCAAGGATCAAGAGAGGAGGATGATATATGATCAAGAAGAGTGAAAAGTCTAAGCTTGGGGATGCCCACATGGTTCATCCCTGCATATTTCAAGAAGACTCAAGCGTCTAAGCTTGGGGATACCCAAGGCATCCCCTTCTTCATCAACTTATCAGGTTTCTTCTATTGAAACTATATTTTTATTCGGTCACATCATATGTGCTTTACTTGGAGCGTCTATGTGCTTTTATTTTTGTTTTTGTTTGAATAAGATCAGATCCTAGCAATCCTTGTTTGGGAGAGAGACACGCTCCGCTTTTTCATATGAACACTTGTTCTTCGTTTTACTTTTAATGTTCAATGATAAAAGTTGGAAGCTACATCACTTATGGTTATTTGGTTGGAAACAGAAAATGCCTCATATTGTCTTGAATAATTTGACACTTGGCAATTGTTTTGAGCTCTCAAGTAGATCATGATTAAGTTTTTTCATGTAGTTTAAACCTATTAGTGGAGAACTACTCGTAGAGCTTGTTGAAATTGGTTTGCATGATTGGTCTCTCTTAAGGTCTAGATATTTTCTGGTAAAAGTGTTTGAGCAACAAGGAAGACAGTGTAGAGTATTATAATGCTTGCAATATGTTCTTATGTAAGTTTTGCTGTACCGGTTCATACTTGTGTTTGCTTCAAATAACCTTGCTAGCCCAAAGCCTTGTACTGAGAGGGAATGCTTCTCGTGCATCCAAAACCTTGAGCCAACCGCTATGCCATTTGTGTCCACCATACCTACCTACTACATGGTATTTTTCTGCCATTCCAAGTAAATACTTCATGTGCTACCTTTAAACAATTCAAAACTTTATTACTCCTTATTTGTGTCAATGTTTTATAGCTCATGAGGAAGTATGTGGTGTTTTATCTTTCAATCTTGTTGGGCAGCTTTCACCAATGGACTAGTGGCTTCATCCGCTTATCCAATAATTTTGCAAAAAGAGCTGGCGCGGGGTTCCCAGCCCCCAATTAATCAACCTTCATTAATAATTCTCTTCACATGTTTTGCTCGATTCATCAGTAAGCAACTTAATTTTGCAAATAGACACTCCTTCATGGTATGTGAATGTTGGAAGGCACCCGAGGATTCGGTTAGCCATGGCTTGTGTAAGCAAAAGGTTGGGAGGAGTGTCAACCATAAAACTAAAACTAAAGTACATGTGTAAACAAAAGAGAAGAGGGATGATCTACCTTGCTGGTAGAGATAACGTCCTTCATGGGAGCCGCTCTTTGAAAGTCTGTTTGGCAAGGGGGTTAGAGTGCCCACTACCATTCATTGACAACAACAAACACCTCTCAAAACTTTACTTTTATACTCTCTATATGATTTCAAAACTTAAAAAGCTCTAGCACATGATTTAATCCTCGCTTCCTCTCGCGAAGGGCCTTTCTTTTACTTTATGTTGAGTCAGTTTACCTATTTCCTTCCATCTTAGAAGCAAACACTTGTGTCAACTGTGCATTGATTCTTACATATTTGCTTATGTGCATTCATCATATTACTTTATGTTGACAATTATCCATGAGATATGCATGTTGAAAGTTGAAGGCAACTGCTGAAACTTATATCTTCCTTTGTGTTGCTTCGATGCCTTTACTTTGAATCTATTGCTTTATGAGTTAACTCTTGTGCAAGGCTTTTGATGCTTGTCTTGAAAGTACTCTTCATGAAAAGTTTTGCTATATGTTATCTATTTTTTAGCAACTATAGATTATTGCCTTGAGTCACTTCATTCATCTCATGTGCTTTGTAATAGTATGATCAAGGTTATGTAAGTAGAATGTCACTACAGAAATTATTCTTTTTATCGTTTACCTACTCGAGGACGAGCAGGAACTAAGCTTGGGGATGCTGATACGTCTCCAACGTACCTATAATTTATGATGTCCCATGCTTGTTTTATGACAATACTTACATGTTTTGCTTGCACTTTATAATGTTTTTATGCATTTTCCGGAACTAACCTATTAACAAGATGCCGAAGTGCCGGTTCTCGTTTTACTGCTGTTTTGGTTCCGAGAAGGGTGTTCGGGCAATATTCTCGGAATTGGACGAAATCAACGCCAAACATCTTATTTTTCCCGGAAGGCCCTGAACACCGAAGGAGAGTCGGAGGCGAGCCAGGGGGCCCCACACGACAGGGCCGCGCGGGCTCCACCCTGGCCACGCCGGCCTATGGGGAGGAGGCCCCATGGCCCCTCCGACTCCGTCTCTTCGCCTATATAAGCCCTTTCGACCTAAAAACTCGATACCAATTGACGAAACTCCAGAAAGACTCCAGGGGCGCCGCCACCATCGCGAAACTCCGTTTCGGGGGATAGAAGTCTCTGTTCTGGCACCCTGTCGGGATGGGGAAGTACCCCCGGAAGCCATCTCCATCAACGCCATCGCCTCCATCATGCTCCGTGAGTAGTTCCCCCATGGACTACGGGTTCTAGCTGTAGCTAGTTGGTATTCTCTCCCCCATGTACTTCAATACAATGATCTCATGAGCTGCCTTACATGATTGAGATTCATCTGATGTAATCGGTGTTGTGTTTGTCGGGATCCGATGGATTGTTACGTTATGATTGTCTATCTACAAAGTTTATGAAGTTATTGTTGATGCAATCTTGTTGTGTTTAATGCTTGTCACTAGGGCCCGAGTGGCATGATCTTAGATTTAAGCTCTATACTTATTGCTTAGATTGTATCTACAAGTTGTATGCACATGTCTATGTCCGGAACCAAAGGCCCCAAAGTGACGAAATTGGGACAACTGGAGGGGAAGGCTTAGATATGAGGATCACATGTTTTCACGGAGTGTTAATGCTTTGCTCCGGTGCTCTATTAAAAGGAGTGCCTTAATTTCCAAGTAGATTCCCTAGAGGCCCGGCTGCCACCGGCTGGTAGGACAAAAGATGTTGTACAAGTTTCTCATTGCGAGCACGTATGACTATAATTGGAAAACATGCCTACATGATTAATGATCTTGATGTTCTGTCTTAATGCTATTTCAATCCTATCAATTGCCCGACTGTAATTTGTTCACCCAACACTTGTTATTGGAGAGTTGCCACTAGTGTAGATAGCTGGGAACCCCGGTCCATCTCTCATCATTATATACTCGTTCTACATGTCATTGGAAGTAGTATCAACTATTTTCTGGTGCCATTGCTCTCATATTACTGCTACTGCTGCTGTGTTACTTTTACTATTGCTCCCATATTACTGCTACTTTCACATCACCCCTGTTATTAGTGCTTTTCCACGTGCAGCTGAATTGACAACTCAGTTGTTAAGGCTTATAAGTATTCTTTACCTCCCCTTGTGTCGAATCAATAAATTGGGTTTTACTATCCGCGAAGACTGCTGCGATCCCCTATACTTGTGGGTTATCAATGCCTCCATTGAATCTGGGACAGTGACAGAAAGTTCTAAGGTTGTGGATGTGCTGTTGCCACTAGGGATAAAACATCAATGCTTTGTCTAAGGATATTTGTGTTGATTACATTACGCACCATACTTAATGCAATTGTCTGTTGTTTGCAACTTAATACTGGAAGGGGTGCGGATGCTAACCTAAAGGTGGACTTTTTAGGCATAGATGCATGCTGGATAGCGGTCTATGTACTTTGTCGTAATGCCCTGATTAAATCTCATAGTAGTCATCGTGATATGTATGTGCATTGTTATGCCCTCTCTATTTGTCAATTGCCCAACTGTAATTCGTTCACCCAACATGCTATTTATCTTATCGGAGAGACACCACTAGTGAACTGTGGACCCCGGTCCATTCTTTTACATCTGAAATACAATCTACCGCAAACTCGTTCTTTACTTGTTCTTCGCAAACAAACATCATCTTCCACACTATACATTTAATCCTTTGTTTACAGCAAGCCGGTGAGATTGACAACCTCACTGTTAAGTTGGGGCAAAGTATTGTGATTGTGTTGTGCAGGTTCCACGTTGGCGCCGGAATCCCTGGTGTTGCGCCGCACTACACTCCATCACCAACAACCTTCACGTGTTCCTTGACTCCTACTGGTTCGATAACCTTGGTTTCATACTGAGGGAAAACTCGCTGCTGTACGCATCACACCTTCCTCTTGGGGTTCCCAACAGACGTGTGTCAACACGCCAACAGCAATGAGGCAGATGAAGATGAGGAGACGAAAGAAGAGGAAGCCAGAGCTGGTGAAGAGGAAGAAGACGAAGCCATGGAGGAGGGACAAAATGAGTACGAGAAGGATATCTTCATAGTGGATGATGCAAATGAAGATGTGATGACGTTGGGACTCCAAGTGCAGAGTGTTGTGTCAGCAGAGTATTTTTTCCCACAAGGGTGACTCGAGGGTTTATATCGAACTCTCGGGGAATGGCATAAAGAGTTGTCTCCCCCGCTCTTCTTCTAGCAATCCTGCAAAATAAAATAAACCTTGTGTCTCCAACTCCACCTTGTGGTTGTCAAGCACAAGGTTTCAAGGTTTCGTGTAAGTAAAACTAAATGTAAATAAAGTAGTAACTGAAGTAAAATAAATTAAATAACTGAAATAAACTAAGTAAAAGCAGTAAAGGTGTTGGAGATATGCCCAAGAGGCAATAATAAATGGTTATTATATATCTTTGTGTTTATGATAATGTTTACATACCATGCTATAATTGTATTAACCGAAACATTGGTACATGTGTGTTATGTGAACAACAAGGAGTCCCTAGTAAGCCTCTTGTATAACTAGCTTGTTGATTAATAGATGATCATAGTTTCATGATCATGAACATTGGATGTTATTAATAACAAGGTTATGTCATTATATGAATGATGTAATGGACACACCCAATTAAGCGTAGCATAAGATCACGTCATTAAGTTATTTGCTATAAGCTTTCGATACATAATTACCTAGTCCTTTCGACCATGAGATCATATAAATCACTTATACCGGAAAGGTACTTTGATTACATCAAACGCCACTGCGTAAATGGGTGGTTATAAAGGTGGGATTAAGTATCCGGAAAGTATGAGTTGAGGCATATGGATCAACAGTGGAATTTGTCCATCCCGATGACGGATAGATATACTCTGGGCCCTCTCGGTGGAATGTCGTCTAATAGCTTGCAAGCATATGAATGGTTCATAAGAGACCACATACCACGGTACGAGTAAAGAGTACTTGTCATGAGACGAGGTTGAACGAGGTATAGAGATACCGATGATCAAACCTCGGACAAGTAAACTATCGCGTGACAAAGGGAATCAGTATCGTATGTAAATGGTTCAGTCGATCACTAAAGTCATCGTTGAATATGTGGGAGCCATTATGGATCTCCAGATCCCGCTATTGGTTATTGGTCGGAGAGAAGTCTCAACCATGTCTACATAGTTCGCGAACCGTAGGGTGACACACTTAAGGTTTGATGTCGTTTAAGTAGATATGGAAATATGGAATGGAGTTCGAAGTTTTGTTCGGAGTCTCGGATGGGATCCAGGACATCATGAGGAGGTCCGGAATGGTCCGGAGAATAAGATTCATATATAGGAAGTCATTTTCTAGGTTTGAAAATGATCCGGTATTTTTTTCTGGAAGGTTCTAGAAGGTTCTAGAAGAGTCCGGAAGAAATCAGCATGGAAGGTGGAGTCCCAGAGGGACTCCACCCACCTTGGCCGGCCAGCCTAAGGGAGGAGGAGTCCCAAGTGGACTCCTCCCCATGGTGGCCGGCCACCCACTAAAGGAAAGGGGGAGTCCCACTCCCTAGGTTTGGTCATATGGAAGGTTTATGTTGGGGTCTTATTCGAGACTTTTGACTTAATCCTTGGGGCTTCCACCTATATAAAGAGAGGAGGGGAGGGGCTGGCCGGCCACTTTTGGCTCAACCTTGGCCGCACCCCTTTGAGGGCCGGCGCCCAAGCCCCCTCTCCCCAAACCCTAGCTACCTCTCCTCCACCACCTCTCCCGCATATGCTTAGCGAAGCTCCGCCGGAGATCTCCATCGACACCGCCACCACGCCGTCGTGCTGTCGGGATTCCAAGGAGGATCTACTACTTCCGCTGCCCGCTGGAAGCCTGGAACGGGGAGAAGGACGTCGTCATCAACACCGAACGTGTGACCGAGTACGGAGGTGCTGCCCGATTGTGGCACCGTCAAGATCTTCTACGCGCTTTTGAAAGCGGCAAGTGATCGTCTACCGCAGCAACGAGAGCCTCCTCTTGTAGGCTTTGGAAATCTTCAAGGGTTAGTCTCGTTCATCCCCTCGTTGCTCCCATCTTCTAGATTGCATCTTGGCTTGGATTGCGTTCTCGCGGTAGGAATTTTTTGTTTTCTATGCTACGAATCCCTACAGTGGTATCAGAGCCGTGTCTATGCATAGATGGTTGCACGAGTAGAACACAATTGTTTTGTGGGCGTTGATGCTTTGTTGTCTTTAGTTCGAGTACTTTGCATCTTTGTGGCATGGTGGGATGAAGCGGCTCGGGCTAACTTTACATGACCGCGTTCATGAGACTTGCTCCACGTTCGACATGCAACTTGTATTGCATAAGTGGCTTTGCGGGTGTTTGTCTCTCCCACCATAGTGAAGATTCAATTTACTCTTTCTATTGACAACACTAGTATCACCATTGTGGTTCATGTTCGTAGGTAGATTGGATCTTACTCGAAAACCCTAAACCACGTAAAATATGCAAACCAAATTAGAGACGTCTAACTTGTTTTTGCAGGGTTTGGTGATGTGATATGGCCATGATGTGATGATGAATATGTATGAGATGATCATTATTGTATTGTGGCAACCGGCAGGAGCCTTATGGTTGTCTTTAAATTTCAGGTTGAGTAGTATTTCAAAGTAGTTGTAATAGTTGCTACATGAGGTGAAAAACCATGAAGACGGCGCCATGGACCTTAACGCTACGCCGACGATGATGGAGATCATGCCCGTTGATGATGGAGATCATGTCCGTGCTTTGGAGATGAAGATCGAAGGCGCAAAGAATAAAGGGCCATATCATATCACATATGAATTGCATGTGATGTTAATCCTTTATGCATCTTATTTTGCTTAGAACGCGACGGTAGCATTATAAGATGATCACTCACATTAATATCAAGATAATAAAGTGTTCTCCCTCGTATGCACCGTTGATATAGTTCGTCGTTTCGAAGCATCTCGTGATGATCGGATGTGATAGACTCAACGTTCACATACAACGGGTGTAAGCCATGTTGCACACGCGGAATACTTGGGTTTGCTTGACGAGCCTAACATGTACAGACATGGCCTCGGAACACAGGAAACCGAAAGGTTGAACACAAGTCATATGGATGATATGATCAACATGTTGATGTTCACCATTGAAGCTACATCATCTCACGTGATGATCGGTTTTGGTGTAGTGGATTTGGATCGTGTACCACTTAACAACTATGAGGGATGTTGTATTAAGTGGGAGTTCATTAGTAATTAGATTGAAACATGAACTAATTATCATGAACATAGTCTGAGTAGTATTTTGAATTAATTTTGTAGTATTGGCATCCGTTTTCTACCATGCGCTAGTCTTGTAACTGAGATAGAAATACTGTTAAGTCTGACAAGTAACTTTACGGACTGGTACCGTATTGTTAAAGAATCAAGAAATGATTAAGTCCTATTTCAAACTTTTAGTAAACCTCACATTGTTGATTCAAAGAGCTATGGTTTCAATTAGTACCTAAAGTTATCTTGTCTCCGTGAAACTTGAAGATCAAATCTATTTGAAAAATAAGGAGCTGAAAATTTAGTTTTCAGAAATAATCATGGTATGAGATATATGTGATATCTAAGACCTTATTGCAAGATGATAGAATATAATCTAGTGAGACTACATAAACTCATAAGTTTTATGGGAATGTACGAAGGTTGAAGACGCCTGGCGTCCCAATCCTCCAACTAAGTTCGCATATCCATGAAGTGATTGTCCTTAGTATGCACCATTGCTAAGACTCGTAGTTTCGAAGCATCACGTGATGATCGGGTGTTATAGATTCTACGTGTGCATACAATGGGTGCAAGCCAGATTTGCACATGCGAATACTGAGGTTAAACTTTACGAGCCTAGCATGTACATACATGGTCTCGAAAAGTCGTCATGATATGATGGATAAAATTATGAGTGAAATTGTTCATCATATTAAAAGGTTACTAATAGTGAAATCCGGAACACTTGTCATATGATGATCAACTTCAAAGTAAGAACCTCAAGGTTATTGGTATTTGACCAACAAACCTAGAAGTTATTGATGTTGAAGTGTTTTTCTGAATAATGAGGAAAGCTAAAAGAGAAACTACAAAAGATTATTGGCGTAAAAGAAAAGAAAAGACTGGAAAGTCTAGCTCAGGTGTATATAAAAGATATACATGTTATGGTTGTATTCCTAGTTAGGTCACACAATGAAATTCTTGGGTATTAGTACCATATTGGTTGGTATGAAGTATCATACAAAACAACGCAATACAAGAATACAATGGCCTAAGTGACTGACAAGGAATATGATAGGAATGCACGTCTGGAACAAAAATAAAGTATTATTATGTTCGTCGTTGGCATTCTATCTAGCCCTTAGAATTTATAATAAAGAACTTAATAATTGTTATTTTGCTCTGGTCAAATGAAAACAATGAGTTGTTCAAATTATGACATTACTCCATGTACGATGGATAAGTTATTATAAATCTTAATGGTGAATCAAACATACATAATACTGACACTAAAATGCCATAAGGCAAATGATTAAAAATTCCACTTATTTGTGGAACCGCCATTTAGGTCATGTTAGAAAGGAACGCATGAAGGAACTCCATGCAAATGGATTTTTGGAGTCATCTGATTTTTTGAATCGTTTGACGCTTGCAAATTTTTTCTAAAGAGAATGACTAAAATACCGTTCATAGGCCAAGAGTTGAACGGGCAACTAACTTAGTGGAAAATACATGATGATGTATATGGTTCACTGGGCATAGTTGTGTGCGGGAGATTCTTCTACTTCATGAAAAACTTCCAACGATGAATTGAGTATATATGTGTGGATATATTCAATAAGGAAGAAGTTTGAAACATTTGAATAGATTCAAATAAATTTCAGCATGAAGTGGAAATCATCATAGAAAAATCAAATATCTATGATTGGATCATGGTGGAAATATTTGAATTACGAGTTTTAGTGAACATCTAAGAGAGTTATGAAATTGTTCTACAACTCATGTTTCTTGGAATATCATAGTGATGATGGAGTATCCGAGAGATGTATCCAAACCTTGTTGGATGAATGATGAGATAAAATATTGATGCCATTATATTTTTGTGGATTATGCTTTAGAGACTACCGCTTTTACACTAAATAGAGCATCATCATGATCCGTTGAAATGACATCATACGAGTTATGACATGGGTATGAACCCTAATAGTCTTTTCTTAAATTTTGGTATGCATAGCATAAGTAAATAAGTTTACAACCAAAATCGGATGAATGTCTTTGTTGGTTATTCCAAAGAATTAATAGGGAATTCTTTCCACTATGAAGTAAAAGACAAAAGTGTTTGTTAATGTTACTTGCTTATTTCCAAGAAATTGTTTTCTAGCGAAGTATTTGAGTGGGAGGACAATAGAACTTGATAAGGTTTATGAACCTGAGCAAAATGATCAGAGTAGTACAGCATCGGAAATGGTTCCGGAAGTGGCCACGACGATCATGGCTCCCATGACTACAAAATGTTTTAGCCATGGAGATCGAAGTACATATTGAACCTTGTAGGTATGGTTTACTTTGTGATCAAATAAATGATTTGTGGACAAAGGATTGTTTTCTGAACAATGATAAATCAACTACATTCAAAGAAGTTATGATGGGTCCGTTAAAATGGCTATGCGCCATGAAATCCAAGATAGATGAATACTTTTTGAAAGTAAATGGATCTATAATATTGATGGACTTGGATAGAATATCCTAGATGAAGCTCGACTTGTCGAAAAGTTGTTTACGACAAAGTTCAAAGAGTTGACTACGATAAGATTAGATCTTCTGTAGCAATCCTTATAGTCTATGTGGATTATTCTAGTAATCGCTACATATTTCTTTTATGAGATATGCTAGTAGGATGGCAAAATACATTACTTAAAAGAAGTGTGTATTAAAGGTGTATATGAGATACAAACCAAGAGTTTTGCTAGTCCGTAGAATACTAGATAGGTATACGAACTTCAATTGGATGAAGTAAGTATAGCGGAGTTGGAATCTTCACCGGATGAAATAGTCAAAGAGTTTTTGATTTCATCAGAGACGATGAAGATGCTTGCATTTTCAAGAAATTAAGTGGGAGCGCTGAGACATATTTGTAATACTTTATGTAGATGACATATCGTTGATTATAAATAATGTAATTATATAATTGATTAACAAGGTTTCATTGAGAATTAACTTCAATGAAAGGATATGGACTAAAACATATTTAGTGTCAAGATCTATGAAGATAGATTGAAACACATAATAAGTTTAAGTCAAAGTACATAGAATGAATATTGAAGTAGTTCAATATAAAAATATTAAAGAAGGTGTTCTTTTCATGTGAAGGTTTAACAAGATCTGAGTAAATTTGACACTCAATGAGTAAAACCACATGAGTGATTTTAGATCACGAATAATATGTACATAAACAGATGTTCTGTGCTCTAAAGAGTTAGGAGCATATACCAGAATGATTCATGTGATGATTATTGGACAACAGTAGGAATATCCTTAAGTACTTTAGAAGAACCAAGGATATATATAATTCTGTATGGGGTAATGACAAAACAAATCGCTGTAATGTGTTGCACCGATATTAGTTTGGTCACATATAAAAATAAATTTTAATCTCAATTAGGCTAAGTGTTGTTTAAAAGGTAGCACAATGAGCTAGAATAAGTCTATGCTAGATTTAGATGTGTTCTAAATATTGTGATGGATTCTACATAAGAAGGCAGAGCATGTCATTGTTTATGACTGAGGATGTTAAGTCAAGAAGTTCTTTGAGAACTTGGTGTAGTTCCGATAGTGTGAACTTTGAGACTATATTGTGTGTGACAATATTAGTGACATATTTCAGACCGCGGAATTAAGATTCCACCAGAAGACCAAACATATTTAATGCCGACTCATTTGGAAAATGAGTGATGCGTTAAGACGCAAATGAATTGCAAAATACATACGTTTCTGAGCATGTCAGATCCGTTGACTAAAACCTCTCCCGTGAGCAAAACATGATAAAGCACCGGAATGCCAAGGTGTTATATCTTTACAAATATAAACTACATTATTGACTCTAGTGCAAGTGGGAGACTGTTGGAGATATGCCCAAGAGGCAATAATAAATGGTTATTATATATCTTTGTGTTTATGATAATGTTTACATACCATGCTATTATTGTATTAACCGAAACATTGGTACATGTGTGTTATGTGAACAACAAGGAGTCCCTAGTAAGCCTCTTGTATAACTAGCTTGTTGATTAATAGATGATCATAGTTTCATGATCATGAACATTGGATGTTATTAATAACAAGGTTATGTCATTATATGAATGATGTAATGGACACACCCAATTAAGCGTAGCATAAGATCACGTCATTAAGTTATTTGCTATAAGCTTTCGATACATAGTTACCTAGTCCTTTCGACCATGAGATCATATAAATCACTTATACCGGAAAGGTACTTTGATTACATCAAACGCCACTCGCGTAAATGGGTGGTTATAAAGGTGGGATTAAGTATCCGGAAAGTATGAGTTGAGGCATATGGATCAACGAGTGGAATTTGTCCATCCCGATGAAGGATAGATATACTCCGGGCCCTCTCGGTGGAATGTCGTCTAATAGCTTGCAAGCATATGAATGGTTCATAAGAGACCACATACCACGGTACGAGTAAAGAGTACTTGTCATGAGACGAGGTTGAACGAGGTATAGAGATACCGATGATCAAACCTCGGACAAGTAAAATATCGCGTGACAAAGGGAATCGGTATCATATGTAAATGGTTCAGTCGATCACTAAAGTCATCGTTGAATATGTGGGAGCCATTATGGATCTCCAGATCCCGCTATTGGTTATTGGCCAGAGAGAAGTCTCAACCATGTCTACATAGTTCGCGAACCGTAGGGTTACACACTTAAGGTTTGATGTCGTTTAAGTAGATATGGAAATTGGAATGGAGTTCGAAGTTTTGTTCGGAGTCTCGGATGGGATCCAGGACATCACGAGGAGGTCCGGAATGGTCCGGAGAATAAGATTCATATATAGGAAGTCATTTTCTAGGTTTGAAAATGATCCGGTATTTTTTCTGGAAGGTTCTAGAAGAGTCCGGAAGAAATCAGCATGGAAGGACCCACTTTGGCCGGCCAACCTAAGGGAGGAGGAGTCCCAAGTGGACTCCTCCCCATGGTGGCCGGCCACCCCACCAAAGGAAAGGGGGGAGTCCCACTCCCCCTAGGTTTGGTCATATGGAAGGTTTATGTTGGGGTCTTATTCTGAGACTTTTGACTTAATCCTTGGGGCTTCCACCTATATAAAGAGAGGAGGGGAGGGGCTGGCCGGCCACTTTTGGCTCAACCTTGGCCGCACCCCTTTGAGGGCCGGCGCCCAAGCCCCCTCTCCCCAAACCCTAGCTACCTCTCCTCCACCACCTCTCCCGCATATGCTTAGCGAAACTCCGCCGGAGATCTTCATCGACACCGCCACCACGCCGTCGTGCTGTCGGGATTCCAAGGAGGATCTACTACTTCTGCTGCCCGCTGGAATGGGGAGAAGGACGTCGTCATCAACACCGAACGTGTGACCGAGTACGGAGGTGCTGCCCGATTGTGGCACCGTCAAGATCTTCTACGCGCTTTTGAAAGCGGCAAGTGATCGTCTACCGCAGCAACAAGAGCCTCCTCTTGTAGGCTTTGGAAATCTTCAAGGGTTAGTCTCGTTCATCCCCTCGTTGCTCCCATCTTTTAGATTGCATCTTGGCTTGGATTGCGTTCTCGCGGTAGGAAATTTTTTGTTTTCTATGCTACGAATCCCTACAAAAGGTTTGTTTGTTTTGGGGTTTTGAGTGCAAATAAGAAATAAAAGTATTTTTATATTTTCGAATTAAAATAGTGCTGGAAATAAAAAAGTAAGATAAAAGTGATGTAAAGGTGTTTCTTATGATTAAAATTGGACTGGGTTTCATGGGTTTACTTGACTATTCTCTATTTGAAGTTGTAGTGGACAATAACAATTCATCAATCAGATATGAAGAAAGTAACTTTAACATGTATAAGATAAGCATCCATATAGACATCATGTCCTAACATGGAGACGATGCAACACATCTCTCTTATACTCCACTAGACAAGAAAAACTACAAGCAATATTATATTAGGAATTAACAGAGTATAGCCATAAGTACTTTGACATGATGTTTGAATATCAAATATGCTACCTTGAACAAACAAGATCATTACCTTTGTCATGTAATGAACATAGCACATGCATTTAATTTATCCCTAGTGAGATAGAAAAAGAAAAGGCAAAGCCATAATTGATCATGAATTTATTTTCACTATTCAGTCACTAAAACCATGATATTTCATCTAACACACATACATCACCCCACACACGTTCTTGCATCCAAGTTGGATCAGAACCAATACTTAAGAACATGTTACATAATATGCATATATCAATACATTTTACATAAAGTATAGAAAAATGTCATAGTATCATATCATAGAATAAAGATCCACGACATAGGTATTACAAATATGACCATAATCATGTTGGACGGCTCATGTGGTACTAAGAACTATGAAGAATAAGAGAGAAATATATCAAGCTAATGCTACAAACCCGTAGTCCAGACATGTACTTCCCCCTTGATTATGGTGATGATGAGGAAGACGTTGGAGAAGGTGGAGATCCCTCCAACGGCAGCTCCGGCAGAGTTTCCCCCTCCAATCTTCGCTGTTGTAGCCTCTGTTTTCGTGTTTCTGTGTTTCTGCAGAGCTCTCCTCTCGAGAACCCCCAGGGCCATATATATAGTGGTTTTTAGGTCAAAATACGTAAGTGGAAGAAAGTATTAAGCGACTTGGACGATCGACGGTCAAAAGAAGCTGGGTGGCGCCCGCCACCTATGTTCTTTTGGGCCCCAAGCCTCTCCAGGTGTGCTCTTCTAGCAATCCTGTAAATAAAATAAATGACTTGTATCCCTAACTGCACGGTGTGGTTGCCAAGCACAAGATTTTATGTAAGTAAATAAACACAAGTAAAAATAAAGCAAATAAAATTATAGTAGATAAAATAACTAACTAAAAACTGTGAAGGGGTTGATTGTTTTTGGTGTTTTGGATGCAAATAAGAAAAGTAAATATTTTTGTATTTTCGAATTAAAATAGTGTAGTAAATAGAAAACAAGAAAGATAAATGTGTTTTATATGATAAAAAGTGGATCGGAGTTCATGAGTTCACTTGACTATTCTCTCTGTAAGTTTTAGTGGATAAATAAGTGATCTGCTACTGACGAAACTGAAGGAGATATCGTTTTTGGTCAGGAAGTGGTGACGGCCAAAATCGGGCGCACATGCATCATCGACGGAGCAGCTAGGTCGGGCAGAGCACGACGAGGTTGTCGTGCTTGACGGGCCTACGTCGACTCAGGATGCGCCGTTTACGTCGCCGAACTCCTTCTTCTAAATTATGTTCAATTTGCATCCTCTTCTTCTAAATTATGTTCAATTTGCATCCCCGTTCTGTAATATGATCGCGCCCAGTACTTGGATCGCGGCTAATTTGATCTCGACGACTTCGGCAGAAAAATATCTTTTGAATTGAACTACTCCGTATTTAAATTCAGATTTGGGATGGTTTTGGGGACGCGACTAGGCAGCGACGTCCCCAAACGCAACACGAAGAAACAATGTCCATCTAAACGCTCGATGCTCGTTTTGGGAGATGCTTTGGGGACGTGACTGAAGATGCTCTTAGAGCTATGTCTAGTAATCAAATCCGTAGCAAATCAAGAGGAAGAAAGTTTGAGGCACATTGGCTTTCAGATGAGACTGTCATGAGATGGGGACGTTACGGTTTTGTTTATTATCTATTTCGAAAAGGCAAAATTGTGTACCGCAAACTGGTTTTAAGTAGATTTTGCAGTACGGATTTTACGGTACGTGCTAGACATGCTCTAGCCCTTGTTTGTTCCGCGGCGGCGGCTGTATGACCGGACCGTGCCGATCGAATTTTCAGCAGGGAATAACCCACCATTGATTTCTCGAAAGGGAACAGCAGCGATATCAGATTGGTTGGTTGCTTCTGGATCTGGTTGCCGAAACAATGCTATGGCGGGCGTTTGGTTCCCTTGCGAAGCACCAGAGAAAACGCCCGCTAGATCTTCCAGTCCATGCTTCCACCGCGCTTCGCCGCGCGTTTGGTTCACTCACGCAGGACCAGGGCAAAAATCCTGCTCAGGCCTCAGCCGCGTTTCGCCGCTGCTCCCACATTCAGCACCAGGTTCACCAGCTCCATCTTGTGCCAGCCCGACCTGAAACTTTGCCTCAAGAACACCATCCTCTACAAAATAACAGCAGGTAAGTAATTTTTTGACGCGTGTTCATTTACCAGAGGTAGATACACCGATTCAGGTAGTTGCGAACTTTTTTAGTGATAAAAAATCCACTGAGTCTGACTTCTGTCTGTTAAAAGTCATTCTACATTCGTGTGAAATTACGATTTCTACAAGAAATCCACGGAGTAGCACTACCCTCGATAGAACTTTCCTCTCTTAAGTGTGGCTCGCTTAACCAACTTTTTTGAAAAATACATTATAGTTCTGGAACTTTGCTCCTACTTCTATTCATTATGGTATTTCGGAAATAATGCTACTGGTAATCTTTGTACTACCTCTGGTCATAAATAGATGCCAAAAATTTGTCTAAATTTGAATGTATCTAGCCACGATTTAGTGTATAGATACATCCGAATTTGAATAAATCTGTGACATCTATTTATGGACGGAGGGAGTACTTGAAATATCGCGTAATCCCCTAAAAAGGAGACAGTTTGTAATGTTATATGTTCTCTGTTGCTGTGGATTTATGTCGTAGTTATACATTTTCTGTTGCTGTGAATTTGTGCCAATACAGGGGAGCACCTCCTGCTTGTATGTTAGAACCAAAGGACACTTCTGGCGAGAGCTTTGATCAAAAGTTTTCAACACTGAGAAGCACTATGGAGTGTATGAGTGACTCTGAGCTCATGCTGCTCTTGAAGAAGAAAACTAGCCCTATTTGCTATGTTTGGTGTGACCCCTCCCCGTGGATGCATATAACCCAGGTACAGTTAGAGTTGAGATATCTTTCTGTTTATGATATTTTTAGTCAGTAGAGGTTGACAAATACAGTTACAATACTGTTTTAACGATCTAGAATAGTTTGGAACTTCCAAAACTCTATTATCATCTAAGGAATGTCCTGAAACAATGATCCAAGGCTGATGTAATGTTTGTACTATCTCTGTATCTCGATATGTAGTTTCGAGCAATCATCTATTAATCCTATAAATAAGGTTGCCCCTATATGCTTCTGCGGGCCTGATCTAGCCATAGTTTAAACACTGGTAAATATCGTTCTTGCTGAAAATACCATTGTCTTTTTAAATCATCATATGACTTCGTGCCACATTTGCTGGCAGACAATTTACATATCGGTCTCATGCAAAACCCAAAAAAGAACCTATTTAATAGTTGAATCAGATTGCAATCCTAGTGAATTGTGAACGTACTACAATCCCTTGATATTTATTCCTGATGTTATTGCATTTTAGGGAAAATTGTTATTGTGATAATATGATTGACTTCTTTCATCATGACATTCATTCCCCAGTCTCCAGTTGTTTGATCATGCTTTTTTCCCATTTCTAACAATAATACTAGTAGATAAGAACCGCTCTATCTCCTTATACTCTAAACTCGACTAATAGTCCATCTATTGACTGTACACTACTCAATCAATTGCCTGGCTGCTATTTTAGTTTACTTCCAACAATTTAAATTACGAGATGAGATGATCTCATTGTGCCATTCAATGAAATCAATGCTGATGATGTCAGTCGTTCATAGTAGCCTTTTCAATCATATATGCGATGTTTACTATGAGTTTTGCATGGATATGTTCTCATTGTGCAGGCTATCACAATGACTATCAATGTTAATAAGATGGTTAAAGCTGGTTTTAAAGTCAAAATATTGATGGCGGATTGGTTTGCTCGGATGGAACGAGCGATTTTTTGCAAGACTGGTGGTGATTTAAGTCAAGTGCAGACCATTGGCCGCTACAATATTGAAACGTGGAAAGCAACTGGCATGGACCTTGATAGCGTCGAGTTCGTGCGGTTGTCAGATGAAATAAGTTGCAATACTGATGAATACTGGCCACTTGCTATGGATATTGCAAGAAAAAGTGACCTCAGTAGAATAAAAAGTTGGCTCCGTGTTCATGCATCAAAGGATACTAGGTATCTTCATTTTAGACGTTGAACTACTTAAGATACATCTCACTTCAGAACCTTGAAGTTTCACCATTGAATTGTTGGATTATTTCTTGTTGTTGAACATGCAAAGTCACTTTAATTCGTGTGCTAAGCAGGGGTCATGGCGTTATAGATCCATATTTAATGAGAGAATTTACTGCTGCTGAGATGTTCTATCCTTGCTTGCAATGTGCTGCTATATTGCTTCAGAAGGTTGGTTTCTTTGACATCATATCCATTTCAGAATGTTAAATACTTCCCATATTTCTTATGCCATGTGTAGTCTAGTTTGAACACTTCATTAGTATAACTGTCGGATTGGAAGTAACAGTCAAGATACACCTTAAGGGCGGCAGTCACCGCGTAGCCACAAACACGGCGAGGGAGGTCACGCCTTGGCCGGAGGTGGAAGATCATGCCGACATGGAACGCGTGGCCAGGGCAGCGGGGGCAGGGGACCGTTGTCCTGCACTCTGGATTCTCTGACTTGCAAGAGCAAGGTCAGAGAGGCTACAGTTCTCTAACTTGGCTCACTTTTTAGCCATTAGATTAAACATCAAAGGCTTAGATGAGCTGCTACAGAATAGCAGTGCTACAGGTGCAAAAGTTACTGTTACACCATTCTTACAGTCTTTTGCACAGTGAATAGATCAAGCCCATTTATTTCCCATCTATCGGCTGGGAGAGCCCAAGTTAGGCTACTGTAGCCATGACATGGCTTTAGCAAGTCAGACAATCCACGCCGGTTGTCCTGGCTTGTGGAAAGCGGTCCAAGGCTGCATGGCCCTGTTCACGCGGGCCCCACGAAGCAACCGTTGCATGGCGCGCAGGAGGAGGCCTCTCCTGGCCAGACTCGTGGAGGGATCGGTGCGGATATCCCTGGAAGATCCCCTCCGCCGGGACCTACCTCTGCTGTGCAAGCCAATGGGAGCTGCTTTACTGGTCAGCCTCTCTCTGGCCCCGCTGCACCGAATCGGACAAAGTTGCATGTGGACGAAGGTGATTGGGAGGAAGGGGATTGTCGGGACGAACTCCTATTTGAATCTGCAGTCAAACCTGCAGTGGACCCTGGCCAGCCTAGATCCTCTGTTTTTGCCTTGTTACCACCCTTGTTCGCGTCTTGTGTCCATCCTGTTGTTGTAATAATGGATATCTCAGATATTTGCATTGCCATCTGGAATGCGCGTGGTTTAAATTCAGCTGTGAGACGGCTAGCAGTCTTTCAAGCCATTTCGCCATCTAGGCCGGATGTTGTATGTCTCCAGGAGACGAAGATGGCGGTTATCTCAGACCGTGTGGTGAGGGAGTCTCTAGGCCCCTCATTTGATAGTTTCTACTACCTGCTGGCGATGGGCACGCGTGGGGGAGTCCTACTAGCATGGCAATCTGCCTTGGTATCGATCTCCAACCCGCATCTGTCAGCAAATGCGATCACCGCTCGGATCACATTGGGTGATGGGGACGGCTTGTGGTTTACCGGAGTATATGGGCTGCAGAGCGAAGTGGATAAACGGGCATTCCTTCAGGAGGATGTCCGTGACCTGCATGCCAGACCGTGGATTGTAGCAGGGGACTTCAACATGATTGTGGATGCCGCCGACAAGAATCAAGGTGTTCTCCACCGACGCATGATGGGAAGATTCCGGCGTACTTTGTCCAACCTCGAGCTTAAAGAGCTGTATCTCAATGGGCGAAGATTCACTTGGTCGAATGAGCGTCAACATCCTACTTTGGAAAGATTGAACCGGGTCTTCTCGACAGTGGACTGGGAGGAGCAGTTCCCAGATGCGCTCCAGACTGCTACCTCCAGTGGACCTTCTGATCATTGCCCGCTAATCGTGAGCTTGGCCCCGGATCTTCATCGAGGGCGTAGATTTCAGTTCCAATCCTTCTGGCCGAAGATAGACGGCTTCCTCGACATGGTTCAAGAATTGTGGATGGCACAACCATGGGAACCCTACCCTTTCAAGAGGTTGGGCCTAAACTTGAGAGCAACGGCCAAGAGGCTTGCCAGTTGGAGCTCCAAATTCATTAGGAGCGTGAAGATGCAAATCTTGATGGCGACGGAGCTGATTCTACATTTTGATGTTGCCATGGAGTCCCGTGACCTATCACCGGAAGAAAGGGCCTTGAGGCGGCTGCTTAAAAAGAAGCTTCTTGGCCTTGCGTCCCTGGAAAGGACGATCGCGAGACAGCGGTCCCGCATCCTCTGGCTTCAGGAAAGCGATGCATGCACGCGCTTCTTTCACATGCATGCGAGTCACAGGAGGCGGAAAAAATTCATCGGGCACCTCATCGTCGATAATGTGCGAGTCACGGAGCATGTATACAAGGCTAAGGCCGTGGATGGTTTTTTCGACGATTGTTGGGTGGCTGAGCGGCCTTTCACCCTGGACTTGGACTACCTTGGGCTTCCATCCTTCGACCTCCAACACATTGATGGGGAGTTTACTGAGTGCTGAGGCGGAAATGTGGAAAGCGATCAAAGACATGCCTTTAGACAAGTGCCCCGGACCAGACGGTTTCTCGGAACGCTTCTTTGTTATCTACTAGGGAATCATAAAGGAGGACATCATGGATGCTTTTGGGTCCTTGTCACGGCTTGATGGATTCGGGCCTGTGAATGGAGTTCTGATAACTCTTCTCCCTAAGAAGCCGGGGGCAGAGGAGGTGAAGGATTTCAGGCCGATCAGTCTCATTCATGGCATCGCCAAGTGGGTGGCGAAAGTTTTGGCAAACCGGATTGCTCAAGTCCTTCCGCAGATGGTAGGGGCTCATCAGAGTGCATTCGTGCGTGGACGGTGCTTGCATGATAACTTCATGATGGTTCAGGGGACTGCTCGCAAGCTTCATAGCAGCTCCATTCCGGTTGTCCTCATGAAGTTAGACATCACCAAGGCCTTCGATACGGTGGACTGGTCCTTCCTCGTTGACATTCTCCGGAAGCTAGGTTTGGAGAGAGGCTTATCACGTGCTTCTGTGGCCTTCTCTCCACGGCCTCGACGCGTGTCTTGCTTTGGCACCCCGGGCTCGCGAATTGCCAATAGGCGTAGATTACGATAGGGCGACCCACTCTCCCCACAGCTCATCATTCTGCTCATGGAGGTTTTGCACTTGATGATCAAGAAGGCCGCAGATGAAGGGCTGCTGAGTCCACTGACGCCTTCCGGTCTGCGTCACCGCACATCCATATATGCTGATGATGTCGTGACTTTCCTGCGGCCCTTAGTGATGGACTTTCGGGCCTTCACGGCGGTGATTGAAGATTTTGGGACAACCTCGGGACTCCACACCAACATTGCCAAGTGCTCGGTGAACCTTATCCGATGCACGGACGCCCACGAGGCCTTAGTGGCACAAGAGTTGTGGTGCCCAATGGAATCTTTCCCTCACCGATATCTTGGACTGCCACTGCCTTTGAGGAAGCCATCCGCGGCTCAGCTCCAATACCTCGTGTACAATGTAGCAAACAAACTACCAGGATGGAAGGCGTCGCTTCTTGACAAAGGGGGCCGCCTAGAGCTCGTCCGGTCGACGCTGTCTGCGATGCCTATCTTCGCCATGATGTCCCTTGGCATCCCGATCAAGACCATTCTTGTGATTGAGAAGATTATTCGAGGCTTCCTCTGGAAAGGCCGTGGCGTGGGACAAAGTTTGCACCCATAAGGAATGGGGTGGACTCGGTATTCCAAACTTGAGGATGATGAACGTGGCCTTGAGGACCAGATGGCTATGGCTTCCGCGGGTTGATGAATCCAAGCCGTGGAAGGAGCTGGACATTCAAGGTCCTCAGTTAGCAAGGCATCTTTTCGAAGGAGCAACATACTCGGTGCCAGGAGACGGAGCGTCCACTCTCTTCTAGTCAGACCGCTGGCTGCCCGATGGGTGCATCAGTGACATTGCACCGAACCTGTTTGCCACAGTGCCAAAGCGCGCGGTCAAGCAACACCGTGTCCGTGAGGGGCTGGCAGGAGGATGGCTTGAGGATCTATCCCGGATCTAGGGGCGCCTGCGCTTAGGGAATTGTTCGAAGCGGCGGATCGGCTAGTGCACGTCAATCTTGCCGAGGGCGTGGAGGACAGTTTTAGGTGGAGGTGGGAAAGTAACAATTCCTACTCCGCCAGATCCTGCTATGAGGCGATGTTCGGGGCCAGAGAGGACATGGCTGGTGCGCTACAGATTTGGAAGTTGCGTGCTCCACCAAACTGAAGAGTGTTCATGTGGCTAGCAGCACGAAACATGTGTTGGACAGCTGACAGGCTCAGCCGGCGTGGGCTCCCAAACCCGGCATCCTGCCCTTTCTGCGACCAGGTGGGCGAGACCCTGGATCACCTACTGATGGGCTGCGTCCTACGCGAAGTTTGGGCTACCTACCTGCGCCCGTGGGCCACTGGATGCCACAACCGGACACTACTCTTGTCAGTTGGCTGCAGGACAAGGAGGGGGGGGGAGCCGATCGGTACCTATGGACGGCGATGGTGCTCATCTGCTGGTGTCTCTGGCGCCATCAGAACGATGTGGTCTTCGAAGGTGTGGCTCCTTCCAAAGACGTGGTGACCCAGAAGATCAGTGAGGATGCGAAGCTATGGCGAGCGTCTAGACTGTTTAGAAGCAGCCTTGTGCCTGTAGATAAGTGGAGATGTCGCGAGTAGTTGCTGTAGATGTGTGTGCTGCCCTCATGGGTTAGCATGATGTTGCACCCTTGGCGTCTATGCCAGAGGTGCGTTGTACTTTGGCCTATTGGCCTCTTCTTCTATGAAACCGATACGTCTGTCCATGACATATCCTTGAAAAATATACACCTTAAATACTTAGATTCATGAACTGTCATTCATAAATGGACTCTTTGCATGTAAATTTCAGACGATTAAGCATACAAAAACCAATTGTGCCGTGGACTGCAACTGAATACACCAACATGACAGACAGCACAACCATTGAACTTCCCTAAGTACTTAAACAGCTGACAATAACAACCTAAACAACATCAAGTTCAGCCCACTCCTACTCATGTTCCCGCATTTTCATGTTTTATTCTTTGCAGCTGATCCAGGTTTGCAACACTAATCCCAATGGTGTGGCAATATATATAATTTATTTACAAAATTAGCCCACGAGAACCATTTTACTCATAATAATCCATGCTACCTATCAATTGCTGCAATTATAATTCATAACATCTCTATCTACTATCTTATATAGAAATCATTCACGCCTCTTCAACCATATGAGAGTATATAGGATAATACGTAGGTATTATTTGGTTGAGAAATGGTTAAGACATTTAACACTGAAATGGGAATGCGGGTATTAGGCTGGAAAATGAGCCACTACCTGACCAGCATGGTTCAGATAGGAGTTTGTTTCCCATTGCAATCCAAGCATGATAGTCAACTGAAGGATTTGATCCATCTACTTCATGCGACAACCAGTCAGTAGGAAGGGGGTAAACGAGGAGGAAGACGAAGATTTGGGTTGTCATGTGGTGTTGAAGATACGCTGCTGCCAGCCTGTATGGATGAGGGGCTAGATAAGCTTTGTCCTATAAGAGGGATCAGGTTCAGTGTCTCCAAAGAAAGCAATGTGTGAATGAGTTTGAAGACTTGGCACCCTTTTTAGAGGATTGTGTGTTTTGGGCCATCTGAAGAGATGTATCTGAATACACAGTTACTAATTGCAGGCCAAGTGAATTGAACACCTGTAAGATATTTGAAAATCACTTTTATTAGTAGATGAGAAAAACCTGCTGGGAAAATCAGCTTGATATGTTATTTGTTCATTCCACTTCCCGACACAATTTGCAATGTGTTTTTCCTTTTCAATTTATCTTAAGTTTCTCTGCAGTTTGCATCCTATCTTGGCAAAGAAACCACAACATGTTTAAACTTCAGTGCAATTTTGTCTTCCGTATATCACTCTGTTTGTCTTGCATAATTCAAAGGTTATTGCGTCATAGAAGGATTTAGTTGGAGCTTTCCCCAGTCCTCCAAAATGTCTTTTTTTCTTCTGCAAGAAAAGATTTTCCTAAATATGAGATCATTATTATCACTGTCATAGATCTCTTAGAGAGATAAATCTTGTTCATCAATTGCAAAAAGACAATGGAAATGAATTTTCAGAGGACAGTCCAAACATACACCATCCGTAGGTTCATCTCTTTGCCAGCTCAGTCTGTATCCTATCCCTACACCCATTTGCTCTAAGGGGTACTTGTAAAAAAATAAGAACCCCCTACACCCTGCTGGGTTAGTCTGTAAACAAGAACTTTTAGGCTGCATTTGCTTCAAGAGAAGAATTTTAGTACCATTCCAAAGGAATTGCCAACCCTCTATTTAGAGAACAGTTTATTCTGTCTGGAACAGAGTGGAAACCTATTGAGCATACAGTGATTTTATAGAAATTGAAACGCCCACTCTAATCTATGTATTTCGAAGTAAACCAAATGAAATATTCACATCACAACCTATTTAGTTTTATTGGAATTGGTACTTTGGTACGACCACTCTGATCTCTGTCTTACCACAGAGGATCAGAAAATGTCAACAGGAACCAAGCCAGGATACAATGGGGCCAATTGAACATTATATAACTTGAATGGGGCCATATAGGCTAATTTGTACATCAAATCCACATACTATCTAGGGGCGTTTCAGTTTTTTCTTTCAGTATAGGGGGATCCATGGCCCAGCTCTGTTCCTGAACGTCAATCCATTAGGCATCCCAAATGGTTGGCACACATTGTGGAACAAATTGGCCAAACATAATAAATAAAATGATTATGATTACTCTAAAATGGACTGTCTAAAAGTTAGGCTAATTTTGTCAAGAGCATGGCTAGAAGCCAAACATGTCCGGCATCTCAACCGCCAGAAGATTGCTCTTTTACTAGGCTGGTATATGTCCTGTCTGCTTTGGCTGCAGGTTAAATACTTATTTAGTTGAATTTCGTTACATACTAGATTTTTATGCTGAACTCGTGCCCTCCGCTTAGTAGAATAAATCTATGTAATGCTAGACTTGTGCTGAGGACATTCACTGTAAGAATGCAGACTAGCTGATGTGAGGAGAACGGCCTGTCGGGTGTAATCTTTGACTAGGCTGGTATTTATACTGGCTGCTTTGGTTGCCAGGTTAAACACTCTTTATGTAGTTGAATTGCATTACAGACCAGATTTGTAGGCAGAACTCCTGCCCTTCGCTTAGTATAATAAATAATCTATGTAAGAATTGTGCTGGAGGACATTCACTGCAAGAATGGAGAATAGCTTATGTGAGAAGAACATCCCTTTGAGTTTAATATATGTACTGTAACTTCCCTCTTTTATAACTTCTGATTTAAACATGAAATCAACTATTTTTTTCATTCAGATGTTCCTGCTTCTAAGGTTAATTATTTTTCCAGTCTTCTGATTCTGTTAATATGGATGATATCTCAAACATTGTTTGCTGCTTCTTCTCCCTGATTTTGCACTACAATTTTTTTTATTTTGCTTATATTCTGAAATGATTTATGTTAGCGCTAGTAGTGCGTATGTACAGTTTCACTAGACTGATTCATTGTGCGGATCAACCAATTATTGGATTACTACATCATATACAGAAGTATTACTGAAAACACAGTTACTACCTTATTTTATCTGGACTGCTTGGACTTGTTCAAAATTTCTTGGAAACTGCAGGTCGATGTATGGCTATTGGGCTTGGATCAGCGTGGGGCCTACATGCTATCCAGGCAATACTGTAATCGCACAAAGAGGGAAAAAAGACCAATTGCTTTGTTCAACTGTATCTTTATTATTTTGCATTATTTGATATCCCACTACTTTTTCTTTTACACACACATTTGCCTGCGCAGTTGCGCTCGCGCGCACACACACCCTTAACTCAAAATACAGATACACTACCAAATTTATTAGAATACCCAGAATTTGAGAGCTGGGACCCAAGATGGGCGGTCTTCATGGAAGATGATGAGGTATTGTGCTGTCTTATTTCAATAGTTGACCTCTATGATGCTATTCCTGTTTTTTTGTACTCTATTGGTTGAGTACAGGTTCTGAAGTGGCGAGTCTGATCCTGCAAGACTGCAACTCTCTGCCTGCTATACATTACGAACAATTTACTTAATATTTTGATCAGCTTTGGCCTTTGGCATGCAGTTTTTGTTGTTGTCAGCAAGTATAACCTTAAAGTTATAGAGAATTCTTGCCTTCTGTATTTAACAGCCTTATTTTTATTCTGAAGCAATGAATTTTATTTGTGTTCAACATCTTCTTTTACCATTGAAGTTATTCAGTAGGTTCATTTGTTTATTGCAGAGCCAAGTCGGAACAAAAATATGGGATGCTTACTGCCCTGAAAATTTTATAGAAGGCAATCCGTGTTTGGAGTACATAAAGTATATCATCTTACCTTGGTTTGGAAAGTTTGAAGTGATTCGGAAGAAAGAGAGTGGTGGTAACAAGTAAGTTTCACTGCCAAGAGATGCCTTTTATTTCACTACAAATGTTAATGTATATAATTGACCAGTAGAATGTACAACTATATCATCGTTCACTATGGGTCGTGATTGAAGTCCAGTATTCATTCGCCATGAGTTCAACCTAATATTTGTATACATGTATTCCATGCTTGGTAACACTTACACCTTTCGCAGGACCTTCATGAGCATGGAAGAGCTTACCGCTGATTATACAAGAGGCGCTTTACATCCTACTGACGTGAAGCATGCCCTTGCGAATGCAATAAACATGATATTGCAGGTAACTTGTTTATTTCTTTACCTGCCTTATTCCCTCTCCTTCCCAAAATGTGAACATGGTTTGTTACGACGAGATTTTGACCAACAATTACTCCAGTAATCCTCCTATGTCATTTATGTGATACAAAATCATATAATCATAAGTACTTCTGAATACAAATCTTATAAGATTTAATAACTTCGTCTGTTGGGACGGAGGCAGTAATTTTCAGCATTTTTCTTCCAAGTTCTATCATTCTCTTTTCTGGTTGCTCTGTAAGTGCTACCACGGTTCCTGAAAGAAGGCGTATAATTTCTGTCCAAATTGAATTAATGCATGACTAAGTTTGTAGAAAAAAACTATCAACAACTACAAGGAAACAAGTACTCCCCCATCCAACAGAGGATGTCTCGATTTTATCTAAATTTAAATCTATCTATATACTAAATTGCGTCTAAATACATCCAAATTTAGAAAAAGTTAAGACATGGCTTGTTGGACGGAGGTAGTATAGTTGTTGATAGATCATTCTATAAATCAGTCAAACTTACATTTTTGACTTTTGACAAAATTTGTAAGCCCTTTTAGGAATGGAGGGAGTACTGTTCTCATATCAGTTGATGTATCTCCATAAGTTCTCTGAATGTTACATATTGCAGTTGATTAAAACCAGTGCTAATACTAAAAACAATAGATATATCACACAAAAGCTCTGGTTAAAATAGCGGGCTATAGCTAGCCGTGGCGATTTCTGAAGCTATAAAAGGTTGTAGCCAGGCTATAGCGGGCTAAGACCATATAGCCGATTTGCTAAATAATAGGGAACAAATTCAATACGTTGCTATATAGTATATACATCAATAATTCACAGATGCATAACATAGTAACATAGTCACATAAGAGATGCGCATAACCAAAATATAGTTCACATATAGTTCTATCTAAAACATAGTTCACGGATAATTAAGGACATAGTTATATCCAAATATTACAACATCATTAAATAAAAGCAGTTCATGACAGTGGTGTCCATAAATTGAGCCGCTATAAAAAATTTGGGTCAAATTTTTTTAAAACCCGTTGAGCGGAAAGATAGCCGCTATTGGGCTGAATTAGGGCTAAATAGCTATAACCTGGCTATTAGCGGCTATTTCCGTTTAGCCTTAAATGCTCTTGCCGTAGTTGTAAGCCTCGCGAAAGGCTATAGCCGAGCTATAACCAGGCTACATCAGGCTATTTTAATCAGAGCACAAAAGGCATGAGGTGAACAAGTACCGCAACTCAAGAATCATATGCTAATTTAGGATTATTTTGAATGTTACTGCAGAGATTTGATTCCTTATTAATGAAGACCGAAAATAATTAGCAAGCTTAATAGTATTTGATGATCATGGAGACAATAAAGGACGTACCCAGTGCCGAGAGCTCCCGCACTGTGCGGGGTCTGGGGAAGGTGTTAGTGACAAGCCTTACCCTCACGAAGTGCAATGTGAGGAGACCGCGACTCGAACTTGGGACCTCTCGGTCACAGGCGGTGAGGCTCTACCGCTGCACCAGGCCCGCCCTTCAAGGGATGCAACACGAGGACTTCTCAGGAGATCACCCATCCTAATACTACTCTCGCCCAAGCACGCTTAGCTTCGGAGTTCTGATGATCATGCAGACAATGTGTAGTCCAAATAATTCTAAAAAACACTAGGTGTACTATCCTTTGATTCTCCTAGCTGGTTGCTTTTGTACTTGTTGGGTGACAATACCAATATGTCATTTGGTGTTTCCTTGTCCAGCTTTGGGATAGTTAATATTGTGCAAGGTTGTCTCTGTTACCAAGCATTGTCGGCACTTGATTTGGTTACCTTTTTTATTTGACCGTGAAACCATACCCCCCCCCACCCCGCACACACACACAAACACATTATATTTAAAATATTAACAAGGTTCCAAAAATGCATGAATCACTTACTTTGAGTCGGTTTAACCGCGTGAACAATCAAACTTAATAGTCCTTGAAAACATTCCTCCAAGCTGCTATGGATGGCCGTTGGTCCTCAAAGATCAGACCGTTCCTTCTTTTCCAATTCCCCATAAAGAACAAGTAGCAACCTTGAAGAATTTTGCCCCCCTTAAATTGTGCTTAAACACACACTGGAAATATTTTCCATAACACCCAGAAGTCTACTCCGCCAGCTCTCAACCGTCTACAGTTCTTGGTCGTCCCTCTCCATCGGCCGGGCCGATCCGAAGCCACTCCGTCGGAATAGCCGGCCGGAGGCGGTGGAGGTGAAGCGCCGGAGTAGTCTAGGGTAGGTTAGTCTTGTTGTTCTTGGCGCTATGCTAGTGTTTGGGCAGATGTCCCGTAGCGGAGGTGGTGCCAGGATCTCCGCCGGATCCATGGCTTAGGTGTTCTGGTGCTGCTGTTCTGCCTCCTCTGGGTGGAGGGGATCAGGAGAGGAGGGCGATCCACCTTCTTCAATAAGGTAGCGGCGGCGGATCTCGGTGGCCGGTGCAAGTTCCAAGATCTTCCTCCTCTTTTGGTGGCGAGGGGAAGAGAGGACGAAGCTTGGCGATGATTTCTCTTCATCTCCTGGCCGGCCTAGGTGGCGAGGGGGAGTCTGGAGGTGATGCATCTCTCTTTGTGACGGCTGCAAGATCCAGGTCAGTGGGTGGCTCCAACCGTGGGGGATTTCTTCTTCTCCCCTCTTCTCTGACTCGCCATGATGGCGAGATGGAAGTGGAAGAAGATGAAGGATCTCTGGATGGGTGCTATCTGGTGCCTACGGGGTGCTATGTCGACGAGCTTCAACAAGTAGCTGGCAACCTTGCCGCTGCTATCCATGGCCGCATGGGCGGCGCCCCTTCAACCTCCGATGTGGAGGCCCTGTTTCAGCTCTGCCACGGGTGCTCCAAATTGCCTCTATGCGAAGTGATTCGTTCCCCGCTTGGAGGTGATGGACCGCGGCAGCAAGCTCTCGCCGGAAAAGGCTCCGGAGCAGATGGCTCTGATTCCTCGGCGGCGACGCCTGGAGGACGCCGGCGATGTGTGGCAGAGACACCGATGGACTTGATTGCTTCGATCTAGTTTTTGTTAGGGTGTTTTCTGTAAAGTGGAGATCCCTATCTTCAAATATTAGGTTCTTCGAGCGAGTATTTGTAAAGGGCTTTCTGCAATTTGTAATCCTGCCACTTTAATGGAATTCTCTGGGTCTTCCAAATCTCTATTTGTGTGCAAAAAAAAAAAAATTTGTGCTTCGTTGTTTCAAACATCCCAGTGGAGCCCTTGTTAGAGAAGAAGGTTGTCTATGTGAGACATTTTCTTTCGTAGTATTCAGAATGAGTTGACATTGCTACAACTTTTGGAATTCCTGCTGAGGCAGGACTTTCGGAGCACGTGCGTGTCGCCCACGCGTATCCCGACTGTGCACTGTATCACATGAAGCAGCCAAGGCTTTTTGGGACCCATGTTTGTCCTTTGTGTGTTCGCAGGAGTAGTAAACTATGATTTCTAATTAAAGGATCCCACCATTGCTTGTCTCCTTGGGACCATCATCTTTGTTCGGTGAGAGAATGTTCAGCGCGTGAGAGAAAGAAAAGAGCCAGATGCATGCACGTCGTCTCTACTTTAGAACAAAATTAAACCAAAGAATAAATAATTTTTGAGAGAGGGATGGAAATTCTTCTGTTTGATTATGACTAGTCACTGTTAATACACCTATATAATACAATTTCAAGGGCCTTAATTTACTTTCCAAACTGACCAATGGATGATAACCTGATTTGATGCTCACCATGCTTTTAGCTATTTGGTACAATTAATGGATATTTATTTTGAAGAGAAGTTACATTATTGGAGCTCCCTAACTATCACCACCTCCTAAAACTAGTCACAATGGGAGTATCATATAGTGGTATCATGCATATGATACTACTATGATACCAGTGTACGATACTATCTTCACAATGCATAATATCATGTAGTAGTATCATATGTTACATGTATTTAATGATTTGTAGAATCTCAATACAAAAGTGTGTACAAGATTTATTTGGTATTAATTTTTCTAGTTCTACATGCTATGATATGGTATCTACCTATGGTACCACTATCATCTCTTTCATCATTAATTGATGTGACACATCAACTTTTTTTGCATGCATGTTGTGCATGATACTAGCTATGATACTTCAATTGTGAGTAGTCTAAGACTAGTCACAATAGTGAGTATCACATGATAGTATCATGCATATGATACTACTGTACGATACTATCTTCACAATGCATAGTATCATGTATTAGTATATGTTACATGTATTTAATGATTTGTAGAATTTCAATACAAAAGTGTACAAGATTTTTTTGGTATTAATTTTTCTAGTTCTACGTGCTATGATACAGTATCTACCTATGATATCATTATCATCTCTTTCATCATTAATTGATGTGACACATCAACTTTTTTGCATATATGTAGTGCATGATACCAGCTATGATACTCCCATTCTGAGTAGTCTAACTGAATCCCTCCCTAAATTGCATCCCCTTCTTACGAGGGAATAGCACTTTACACCATATGTTGGGGCTAAAGTTGCACAAAACCACAACTTCGGTTTTCTTTTGCACAAAACACTACTTTTTCATGCAATTCTTTGCAAAGAACACAATAGTACTAATTAGGATGTCTAATAGGCCATTAACATATTGGGGCCCACCTTTAGAAGCCCAAGTCATGCTCAGCCTCTACGCAATGCTACCGACCCGTCTGTGCTGCCACCCGTTCCACTCGATACGAAACCCTCGACAAGGGTGGCCACCCACACCAGGGCTCCGACGACCCAGCGAGTTGAATTGACTTCTTTTTTTAGTTGAATTATGGTTGAACCAAAGTTCAATTGGGCACAACAATAACTAGCTTTTATCTATGTTTATGCTGGAGGAAATATTGACAGATCAGACCACCTGCCCAAGTGAAATGTCAGAAAAGACCACCTCTCAATGTAAATGCCAAAAGTACCGTGGCGGCACGCGGGCCAGGCGACGCGTGGAGATTGCCACCATAGCCAGTGGCGGCAGACCTTGCCGCCATAGGGGAATCATGCAATCCATTTTCTATTCAAACATAGTGTCTACCGGAGTTGAAAGTGCAAAAAAATAGTACCAAATTGGCAAATACCGAGAGCATGGAAATCAGAGGAGTCAGCCTAGGAATCAATTAGAGTTGGCAGCGGTGGTAGGGCCCACCCACCGACGGAGCGTCTAACAGCAGGCCACCAACCCAACGTACCGCCATTCCCGGTGGCGGCAGGGTCCTGTATCCACAGCCGGTGGTGGCATGTGCCCGTCGCGTGGCCAGCGTGCCACCACGTTAGTTTTGGCATATGCACCGAGAGGTGGTTTTTTCTGGCATTTCACTGGGGGGCAGGTGGTCTGATCTGTCAAAATTTCGACTAGAGGATCATGCCGATGTTCCGTTCAGCGGAAAGGAGATGATGGGCAATATGAAACCGTTTTCTAGATTTCTACAAACTGTTGTGCTACATATTTGTGGTTAACTCCTTGATAAATTTCAGCAGACCAGTCGAGTCACATTAAGCTTGGCTTGAGCTCTTGAAGGTGGGCCCCAATTAGTTAATGGCCTATTAGGCTCTCTAATTAGTACTGTTGTGTTCTCTGCCAACAATTGATGAAAAAGTGGTGTTCTCTACAAAACAAACGAAAGTTGTGGTTTTGTGCAGCTTTAGCCCTAACATGTGGTGTAAAGTGCTATTCCCTCCCTTCTTACCAAAGAAATACAAGTATTTATGATAGTTCGTCTCATTCTTGTGCGTAGTAGTTGTTTCAGAAACCCATAATACAATTGTTGTTTCCAAGGCTTATGTCCCGCATGGGGAACAGTCTGTCTAGGCTTTCATATTTGAATTTGGACTTTCGTTAGCCTAGGTTTATGCCGTCTTACCCTGGCATCAATATTTGGTACCACGTTATCTTGGGTCTTATTCCTAACTGGGGCATTCTACCAAGTTAAGCTTTACTCTGATCTTTTGTCCGTCTGTTTGTTTCCTTTGAAACCATTTAGAGGGCAGGATTTTTTTTGTTTTATTACAAGTACAAAAATACATTATCATTTCAGCGCGATGTTGTTCTTTGCAATAATGTGACCCATGTAAACCCTCATTTTCCTTGTGCAGTTGTTCTACGAGTTTGATGAGCAAAAGGTCCACACTTGGTTGTCATAAAATTCTTTGATCCTAGGTAGAGGTGCGCTTTTAGATATGTGTGCGCTTGGGCACTTGGGCACTTGCTTATGTTAGAGCAAGATAATAAGGTACAATCAGCTGACTATAAGAGATAAAATATTATAAATTTGCTTAGTTGGAAGAGAGAGAAAAGAAGTGAACTCTTATCTAATAGCCAGTTCTAGCACGTGCTCCTAGGTACTATGTAAGACTAAAAGGTGGGTTATGTATTGTAAAAGTACTACACTTTTATAGCTTACTATTGTACATGCTAGTTATAAGTTAACTATAGATGATGTAGAAAATTGTTATAGCCAGCTGCCGTCTACACTATTGTTCTTGCTCTTAATGACGTGAGCCATCTAGCCTTTTCTCGTCGCTTCAAGTAGGGGTGCACGCTATCTAGTCTTGGCTGCGCCCAAGTACAAGTAGTCTCTTCGCTCGTGCCAAAACAGTCTTTACGCACGACACTTAGAGCATCTTCAGTCGTCTCCTCGATGAGGCCTCCAACAACCATTTTTTTACATTCGAACGGTGTTATTCGGCTCAGCTGCGCTCCTGGCTCCTCGTTTCCCCTAGGATTTGGCCTTTAATCCATACGGAGAGCCCAGGCCATCCCCGGCTTCCCGAGGCCCGGTCAGGGACTCCGGACGAAACAAAAACGCGCGAAACGTGGAGCGGGCCCGCGTTGTCGGCGACAGAACGGGTAGTTCCCTCCATTTATTTTGTTTTCCCTCCAAAATGCCGCATAGAACCATTTTACCCACTGAATTTCGGAGTAGCGACCGCCATTCTCCCCCACAGTTGCAGCTCCTCCTCTTCCCTTCCACCATCATGCCGCCGAAGAAGCTCGCCGCCGATGGCGGGCCGAAGGCGAGGAAGCCGCGGGCGCCAAAAGAGAGGCCACCGGGCTGGACAAACGCGCAGTGGGCGGCAAATGTGGAGCGGCGGCGGAACAAAACTCGCGGCAGGACGAAGAGGGAGAAGAAGCTTAACGCGAAGAAGGAGGCGGCGGCGGACGAATAAGCGAGGCTGGTCTCCGTTAACTTCTCCTAGCCACGCGTAGGCCAATTCCCCAGCCCATGGCCGGCCCAAGGTACGATCGGCTCTCCTTCCACCTTCTCGCCGGCGTCACCGGCCACGACCATGTTCTAGGACACCTACGCCGCCAGCATGGCGGGGTTTACTCCGTCACTGCTGGAGTACGATAGTTCGATGTACGAGGGAATCTCGCCTGCCCTGCGCCGTGGGCCGCTCTCCTTCTCCAAACCCGGGATGCCGCCGCCGAATGAGCATGTGATGCACTAGATGATCACGTCGGGCTCCATGGCCGCCGCGACAAGCCCAAGTTTCTTCACACAAGAGGAGGCAAGGGCGACGAAAGCCGTCGCGTCGCGGGGTGCTATCGACGATCAGAACAATGGCACCGAAGACGAAGACGAAGAAGATGAACAGGCCTACCTCGACCAGGACGTCGACGAAGAGGACGCGCCTGAACCCACAACGGCGCCTTCTAAGGGGAAGAAGAAAAGGAAGAAGAACTCGCCGCCGGCCGAGCCATGGATCAAATGGACGGGAAAAGAAGAGGAGTGCCTCGCCGAAGCGTGGAAGACCGTTTCCATGAACGGCATCACCGACGCCAATCAAAACTTCGAGACGTATTGGCAGCGGGTCAAGTTGGCGTTCGACAAGCGCAAAATCGTCGATCCATACTTCAACAAGACGGTGATGGAGTGGGTTGCTCTTGTCGTTGTCACGTGTGGTGGTCGAGGGCGAGAGTCTTAGACCACTCGGGTCGTCCCCTCTAGGGTGACTCGGGGCGGCAAACCCTAGCCGCCGCCGCCGTCCTCCCCTCCCCCTCCCTCCCTCCTCCTCGTCCCCGGAGGCCGTCGCCGGCGAAGCCAGGCGTGGCCGGTGTTGGGGGCGGCGGGGCTTCTCGCATGATCCGTCCGTGCGGCGGATGGAGGCTAGCCTCCGCACGGGGGATGGCCC
Organism: Lolium rigidum; assembly: GCF_022539505.1. Taxonomy (NCBI): domain Eukaryota; kingdom Viridiplantae; phylum Streptophyta; class Magnoliopsida; order Poales; family Poaceae; genus Lolium; species Lolium rigidum. The sequence goes on from NC_061512.1 coordinate 138,325,573, forward strand.
CGGCCCGTGGAGGATGTGGGCGGCGCGACCCCTCGCCGGGCGAAGCGGTGGTGGCGGCGTGCCCATGATCTGGTGGCGCAGCCATCTCCTCTTCCTCGCCGCGGCCTTCGGGCGGGCGGTGATGGGGGCGACGGCGCGGACCCGGAACCTGGCGGCGCAATCCTCTCCTTCCGTCCTCTCGGCATCACCGGGCCAGCGGTGATGGAGACGGATCTCGCACTGCTCCTCCTCATGGTCTGGGACCACGGCACCAAGGGCGGCGGCCCTGGATGGCGGAGACGACGTCGACCTGGTGGCAGGTGGCGGGCGTCTGGTGCCACAAACCGTGGCACCGCGGTGGTGGTCTTCTCTCTAACCGGAGGAGATCGGATAGTTGTGTGGCTAGCCGTGGGGGATCTCGCGATCCGTCGCCTAGCCCCCGATGGTGAGGCGCTGCTTCTGGTGAAAGCCGGCCGGACTTCGGTCATGGAGGATGATGGCGGCATGCTTCATCGTTACCATGTTGAAGGCATTGTCTCTGCAGCCTGCGTTCTTTGCCTGGGCTGCTCCGGCGGAAACCCTAGACCCGGGTCTCCCGGATCGGACGATGGCGGCACGCCACGCCGTTCTCCCTGTTGGGGGCATCGTTTTTGGAGCAGACAACGGATGGCGGTGGTGCTGAGGTGGAGCGGTGTGCTTTCGCTGTGTCGGCGTCGTCGAGTCGCCGCGGCTTGGCGCAGTGGTGTCTCGGGACGGATGCAGTGTGATGGACTCGCGCAGGATGGTGGAGTCGTCTGGCGCCGTGGCGGCATCGATGGCAGGCCTGGCATGGTCAATGCGATGATCTCTCTTGAAGATGGAGTCAAGGAAGACGGCGGTAGCAACTTCTATGGTGAGGCGTTGGCGTATGCTGGGAGTCTGCTTGACTGGATGTGCTTCTCATCTGCTATTGGGCGGCCTGAGAAGGCATTTGGTTTTTGGTTGATGTGAGTTGGTGAATTGTCACCCCCTTCATCCCTCTGTAGGTTAGCGAGGTGGCTTCGAGTTTGATCTTTTGTATTGCTCTTGTAAGGTGTTGTGAATAATCTAATAAAAAAGCCGTGTGCATCCCTTGGATGCAGAAGCTGGGGCGATATTTCCCCCATTTCAAAAAAAACAAGACGGTGATGATACGCGGCGATAAGGCAATGGGTACCCATTGGGAAATCATTCAGGCGGCATGCAGCAAGTGTCACGGCATAGACGAGGAGATCGACGGACGCCCAGTGAGCGGCGCCGACTTTGAAGACAAGGTATGCTCACTCGCCGTGGCTCCTCCGTCGACCATGGATCACCGAGGTTTAATCTTGATTCGCCGGCCTGTATTTGCAGATGCGGCGGGCGTTCGACATGTATGCGGAAGACACCTATGGCCAGACGTTCAAGTACCTCAACGTCTTTGCCCGCATCGAGAAGTGCGAGAAGTGGAAGGAGATGAAGAATCTCGCGAATAACAAGGGCGAGCAGTACAACCCCGATGATCCAGCCCCTACCGCGTCGGCTGGCCGCCCCGAGCACGGCCAGAAGAAGCTGAAAGAGATGAAGAAGGCGGGCCATCCAGCCGAAAGGTTGCAGGCGTCCTTCGATAAGTGCTGGGCCGACGCGAGGGCGCACGCCGCTAGGAGGGACGACAAGCACGACGTGCAGTGGAAGGAGATGCTCGCCAACCAGGACGTCCGGATAGCCTTGCTGAAGGAAACCTCCGTGACGAAGAAGAGGAACACCGACCTGGCATTCCTGATCGGCGGCAACAACGGCAACATGGACGAGGAGACGAGGGCTTGGTACGACGCCCATCGCCAAGAGATCCTCCGGCCCCCGTCAGCTGCTTCGTCCTCCGCTTCGACGTCTACTCCCGCCGCTGCGACACCGGCAGCCGCCGATGCTTCGCCGACCGATGCCGCGCCAGACGAGGCTCATGACGGGACCGCCTATGAGCCTGTTATCCTCTAGTTTCTGTTTCGATCCGGAATGTGGCTGATCCGATCGCCGAACTTTGACGATGCTTTTGTGTAGCGGGAAGACGATTTTTTGAAACTAACGCCGCTAATGGGCGAATGCCGGGGTGTGACCGGAAAAATGTTGCCCCCACGCCCTTTTTACATTCAATCCGGCGTTTGTTATATCCGGATTTTCGCCCGGGGGTCTCAAACGGCTGGAGATGCTCTTAGTCTTGATGCTCGAGAAGCCGTGGTGTGCTCCTGAATACCCGTTGACATATTATACTTTTTGTGACTTCAAGATATGGAACATGTTAATGAATGAAATATTTTTTTATATTCATACAATTTACATAGGATTCACGTATAGATGTGAGATAATACAGAAAAAACTTCAACGCCACAATAATACTTCAGCAGTCATCGTGTTTCTTAAAAATGTGGAAAGTACTAAAAAATACATTGGGCACACCTCCATCAAATCAACTGCCAACTACTCAGTGCACCCTCTGAGATATATCGTGGTCAATTCCAGCCGTATCACTCTTGTCAGAATTAGATTAACCAGCAGGCAGCTACTTGAAACATTTCGCAATTTATTACTGCCACCTCAGGGAGGAATAGACGCAGAGTACACACAAAAAACATATTCAGTCTTGGAGGGCTGCGTCACCGGGGGCATGGCCAATTCATTTTTTTGAGGGAGCCATGAGTTATATTTACTTCGGCAAAATTACAAACGTTCGCAAGGATCCGCAACGCACAGGTCGGGACCTCACCATATGACACAGAACTCACACCACTTTTGCTAGTTGCGCTAATGTATGCGCTAGCCCATTGCTCACACGATCTATCTTGCAGACTTCAATGCCCTCATATACCTTCATCAACTCTGAAATTTCATGATAGCTTCTCCAACATTGAAACCTATCCTTGCTTTCTTCCTGGATGGTCTTCACCAGCCTGAGACAATCCGACTCAATGGTAGCAGGCTAAACCTAGAGATGGATAATATGCTTCAAACCTTCTAGACAAGCCAGGACCTCGCTTCCTTCGAGCTTGTACAGTGTTGGATGAACTTTGACTCAGCCAGGATGGCCTTGCCCATATGATCTCGAATAACCACCCCAAGACCAGCCTCCTTGCTATGGTGATCCCATCCTGCATCTACGTTTACTTTGTGATGGCCCTCCATTGGCGGACGCCAATTCGAGACAGCAGTTATATTAGCAGAAACATCAGCTCGACCAGGGTGAGCTAACACCTTTCCCTTGCGATCTCCAGTCACTGGTTTGGGGTCAGCAAAGGCAGCCACGTCGTTGCTTAAATATGATACTGAGGATGAAATGGCCGCCTTTCCATCGCCATGGACGACGTTGTTCCTGTGATGCCAGACTCGCCATAAGAGGAAAATTACTTTTGACCTCATATCCTCAGAGATATTACCGATCAGGTTCAAAAACCATTCCCTTCCCGTATTAATTGCGGAAAGCTTCCTCTGTAGGGAGGTCCCAGACTTTCCTTAGCTCTTCCCTTAATCCCCTAGCTAGTGTACACTTCACCAAGGCATGATGCTCATCTTCCTCCTCACGGCCACAGATTTTGCATATTGGTCTGACCGTGGGGATCCGACGATGCACGTTGGACATAACTGTCAAAGTTGACGTTGATGCTTTCCAAGCAAAAACTCTCAGTTTAGGTGGCACCCGAGCTTGCCACACACACTTCCATATTTTTCTATCTCCCTCTGGTATTGTACTCGATTGGCCTGGGCTTAGCCTCTCCAGGACGGGCTGGAGACCTAGCCGATAAGCCGATCTTACAGAAAATGTACCATTCTTTTCAGGTTCCCACGCTATGAAATCTTCGCACTGTCTTGCTGCTAGCTTAATGGCAAAAATCGCTTGAGCATCATGAGGGTAGCAAAATTCACGGATGATGGGTTCATTCCACTTACGTGTGATAGGATCAATTAGTTCTGAAACCCATCGCCTCCTTGACTTGTCTCTTTTCCCTGATAACTTAAGAGAGCCATTCCTTGGGATCCAATTGTCACGGAATATCTTTACACTGGTTCCCGAGCCAATCCTCCAGATAACCCCCTTCTTCAGCAACTCTAGACCATGCAAAACACCTTGCCGAGATTGTGAGGAACTTTTCACAAACGCAGTATCCAAAATATTCCCCACCGGGAAATACTTTGCCTTCAAAAGTCGAGCACATAGACTATCAGGGAATTTGATCAGACGCCATGCCTGTCTAGCGAGTAACGCTTGGTTGAATACTCGGAGATAACGGAAACCCACTCCCCCCTGTGTTTTAGGACGAACCAGCTTCTCCCAGGACATCCAATGCATGCGGCGCCGATCATGCTCATCTCCCCACCAAAAGTCCCGAATAATATGTGCTAAATCATCTGACAACCCCGCGGGAAATTTAAACACCCCCATTGAATAAGTAGTAAGGGACTGCAGAATCGATTTGATGAGGACCTCCTTTGCTGCACCGGACATATATTTCTCGCACCAATCACTAGCCCGCTTCCGAAACCTTTCCTTGATGGGTTGAAATTTCCCATTTTTAAGCCTCCCTTCTGGGACCGGGAGCCCTAGATACTTTTCTTAAAAACTAGCCGTTTCATAATGCAAGATTTCCTTTATTTCAGTTTGAACTTCAGGTAGGCATTTATCTCCATACATGATCGAACACTTCCCCAAACTCACCAGCTGGCCGGTGCTCCTTTCATTGTGATCAAGAATCCCCTTTATTACTTGGGCCTGCTGCATTGATCCCTCAAAAAACAAGAGGCTGTCATCAGCAAATAAAAGATGAGATACTCCAGGGCATATATTTAATTCATGCAGAGCTCCATCCTCAATTTCCTTTCTGATCAAACAAGATAGGCCATCAACAACAAACAAGAATAAATATGGTGACAAGGGATCACCTTGGCGATGTCCGCGTGACGGAGTGAAGGAGTTCAACATGTGACCGTTAAAGCGAATCGAATATCGAACGGTGGTAACACAAGCCATGATCCACCGAATCCATTGACTATGAAGCCCAACTTCGCTAAAAGCCTTTCCAAAAACCTCCAATCCACCCGATCATACGCCTTAGTCATATCCAACTTGTACGCACAAAATTTTGCTCTTGCCGTGGATTTTTCCTGAATAGCATGAATACATTCAAAAGCCACAACAGCATTATCCGTAATGAACCGTCCCGGAATAAAAGCACTTTGTGTGGGAGATATTATATCTTGGAGCAACGGTCTTAGTCTGTTAACTAGACATTTTGAAACAACCTTATAGATCACATTACAGAGACTTATGGGGCGAAAGTCTTTTAATTCTTCAGGCTCGTTCTTATTCGGAATCAAGACAATAGCAGTATCATTTACCTCTTCTGGCATTATCCCTTCCTCAAAAAAACGCTGCACAGCTCGAACAACATCATCACGTAGGATACCCCAATTTCTTTGAAGAAACCGGGCTGGAAAACCATCAGGCTCCGGAGCTTTAAGGGGACCTATCTGGAAAAGCGCATCACCAATTTCCTTTCCACTAAAAGGGGCACATATTTTTCCATTCATGTCATTGTCAACACACGCATGCATTTGGTCCAGAATAATCTGAGGATCAACCTCCTCATCCCGAGTATAGAGATTTTGGAAGAATTCACGGAGCTAGCTCTTCCATCTCATGTGCATGTGTTGCCTGGGACCCATCCGACTTCTTCAATTTGCGGATTTGATTTTTCTTCCGTCTCCTTGAAGCCTTGCGATGAAAATATTTAGTGTTTCGATCTCCCTCACGTAACCAGTCCACTCTAGAGCGTTGCAGCACATTATTTCTTCTCTGCATAATAACTCCTTCATCTCTCTCAGCATCTTATTCCTTTTCTCTGTACTCTCTGTATCTGTCAAAGTTGCCATCTCGTCCAGCTGAGAGCGCATCTTCTCAATTTCCTTTGGAACCGACTTAAAATTTTCCTTTTTCCACGAATGCATGCTTGACATGATAGAACTCAACGCAGCATGCACATCGCCTATCCTGTCCTGGAACTCTCCTTGACCAGGCCTCCTCTACTGTTGCAGCTAGTGATGGTTCCCTTTCCCACGCCACTTCATATCTCCTTATAGGGGCACCGGAGCCCTGAACCGAATCATCTGCAGCTAAGGCAGTGATCCGACCTGGACGAGACAATATGGCGAAGCCTAAAATCTGGGATGGCAGCTGACCACGCCGTACTCGCCACCACTCTGTCCAAACGAACCTTGACATTACGATCACCCTTCTGTTTATTATCAAAAGTCCACGGTGTCCCAGTAAAGCCAATGTCGAATACGTCGCAATGAGACAAGACCTCTTCACTACGGGAAAATCAGACGCTGCCGTGCGGCCTATCATTGCCGTGAGGCACCGCACGGCAAAGACATCTTTGCCGTGCGCCGCAAGTGGCACGCACGGCAAACACTATGCGCACGGCAAAGTTACAGTGTGGCGCACGGCAAAGTTAAAGTGCACGGCAAACTCACCAGTGCCGCACGGCAACGTCTCCTCGCACGGCAAAGTCCATCAAACGCGCACGGCAAATAAGTCAGGACGGCAAAGCCAATAAACGCCGCACGGCAAAGAAAATATGCTCGGCAAAGGGCTGGGATGTTGCCGTGGGCCTCCCTTTGCCGTGCGGCCAGACAAAGTGCACGGCAAAGCCGCCTTTGCCGTGCGACTCTTTCTTTGCCGTGCGCCATACTTCATTTTATTTGTTTTTCTTTCTATTTTATTTCAGCTAATACTTATATTTATTTTTTTATTAGTTTTACTTTTTGATGAATATTTATTAGTGTTAATTAAGACAATGTGCAATACAAAATTACTCTCCATGTTCATCCCCCACATATATCAGGGTTTCGGAGCAATTAATATGCGCTTCGGAAAATCTGCCAAGTGTTATCGCCCAAATGTGAGGAAGGTCACACCGGGGAGCTACTTTTGCACAACTACACCTTGCATCACACTTTGACACATAACATAGGCTCACATGCAAGATTTGGTGGGGTTCCGGTCTTCCGGCGCTCGTTCTCCCCCTCCTCCCCCCAAAACAGCGGAACGCGTGCCCGGCGGGTCTACCCCCCTAGATTTCTCCGCGCGAGGGTGCACCAATGTATATTTTCATTCTTTTAGGTTTGTTTAGGACATATACACATGGAGAACCAAGATTGGGACCCTTTGGCACATACACCCGCAGCTCGAGCCATTATCACACGATCGAGGGTGTGCCTGATCTACTAGTTAGGGTTCGGCGTAGGGTTAGGGCTAGGGTCTAGGGTTTAGGGGAGCTACTTTTGCACAATTACACCTTGCACCACACTTTCACACATAGCATAGGCCCACATGCAAGATTTGGTGGGGTTCCGGTGCTCCGGCGGTCGTTCTCCCCCTCCTCCCCCCCAAAACAGCGGAACGTGTGCACGGCAAAGATTTGTGGCGCGCGGCAAAGTACAGGCGCATGGCAGACCCCCTGCCGCACGGCAAAGAGATAGCGCACGGCAGCGTTGGCAGCGCACGGCAGAGATGGCAACGCACGGCAAAGGGCTTTGCCGTGCAGTCCTTGCATGCGCACGACAAAGGTGGCTTTGCCGTCGAAGGCTTTGCCGTGCAAACTTTGCCGTGAGTGCACGCACAGCAAAGCCGTTGCCGTGCGTATAGGCCTCTTTTGCCGTGCAAAGTGGAGCATGGCAACGTCGGGCTTTCCCGTAGTGCTTGAAAGTCCATCATCAGCCTCTCAGATCGCTTTGAGCGCGAGAAATGTTCTTCATGCCACATGGCTTCATTAAAATCACCCATAATCATCCACGGTTCCAACGAACGAGGTTTAAGATGTCGCAACAATGTCCACATATTATGACGCTCACTCACCTTTGGTTCACCATATACAAATGTACCTCTCCATTTTCGTTCATATTGACCCCCACTGATATGTGCATCGATGTGGCGAAGACTGAACGAAAGAATCTCCAATGTAATGCCCTCCTCTCAGTAAAGAGAAATACGACCGCCTTTTCCATCTCCCTTTACCGAGTAGCACCCTTGCATACCAATGCGGTGTCGAAGGTTCTTTACACGATCCTCACATTGCCTAGTTTCACATAAGAAAACCAGGCTAGGCCTATACGTCTTCATGAGGCATGAAAGCTCTTGAACTGTCGCCGGAGGCCCAGTGCCGCGACAGTTCCAGCCTAAGGCACACATCTCCAACTTCTCCCCAGACTACCAGAACCAGATCAGAACTCAAACCAAATAAACACACACCGCATCAAACAGCTCCAGGAAACGCTAATCCTCAGCAAACTTTGCCCTGCAAGAAGACAATGAACCGGGATTGAACTAGACTGGAGAACAGGAACTCAATGCCGGACACGGTCGGGCGAGAGGAAGGGAACCCTATGGCGGGGACAGAAGCAAGCGATGCCTATCCAGCCACGGGAACAGTAACCGCCGGCGGCGGCGGGCAAGACCTAGATCGCCTTCATAATCGCGAAGACGAGACAGAAAACGCTTCGCATCTAAACTCTGGGGGGGCATGGCCAATTGGCCACCACCCCTCCATCGGCCCTCCCTCAAGCACTTTTCTCCACAAGGATGAATCGGGTTTAGTGTTGGATGTCATCTTTGATGACTCTCACTCAAAATGTGATGAATGTTTCACGGCGTCTGCTCCGGTACAACCCCCCCCCCCAAACTCCCTCAAACTCAGTTTGGGCTTAAGCGGGCTCAAACACAAGAATGGCTAAGATCGCTCGATACCCCTTCGTTTTTAGTATAAAGTACCGATACATGGCACCGTACAAAATTCGTATAGCCCAATTCAATTAGTCAATTATACGAGATACAAGTACGGCACAGTTGTGGGCCCCCCGGCGAGTTTGGCGGATCATGGTGGCCTGTGCACCATCGTGGTGGGCGCCGGCCGGCCATGGCAGATCGGAGACACCGGACAGTCCGGTCGTGACCCAGCCGGACAGTCCGGCTACGGCGGACATCCAGTTCATAGGGGAACGGACTGTCCGGGGCGCGGTTTACGTGATCGACCAGTCAGACTGTCCGGCATATACGCCAGACAGACTTAGGCTGGTGCCAACGCGGGCGTGAGCGCGGGCGGTACCGCCCGCCGCCGGGCGAGAGAGGGGCGGGAGTGGGGCTGGACGGGAGTGCGAGGCGCTGCGGCTGGCGCCGGGCGGTACCGCCCGCTGCCGCCCGGCTCCCGCCCGCGTTGGCGGCGACAGCACGGCGACAGCGGGGCGATAGGCGGGGCGGCGCGGTGGCGGGGCGGGGCGAGAGAGGGGCGGGCGACAGCGCGGGCGAGAGCGGGCGAGAGAGGGGCGAGAGAGGGGCGGTAGTAGCTGAGGTGGCGCGATGTGATTCGTCCACCTCAGCTAGCCGTTGGGGTAGCCGTTGGTACTTCAAAAAACCCTAAAATTTCAGCCCCCCCTATAAATACCCCCATATGGTTTCACTCACTCCACACCCATTTCATCTCCTCCACTCTCCAATTCCACTCCACTCAACGCCATGTCTTCGTCAAGCAGCAGTTCGAGCGACGGAATAGAGGGTGATCTGATCGCTGCTTTCACGGCGGAGTATGAGGAGGAGATGCTGAACGAGGAGGAGGAGGCAAGACGGCCGCGACGCCGCCGAGAGTTCATCAGACGTGATCGTCTTGGTGCCCACGATCGGCTGTTCGAGGACTACTTCGCCGACGATTGCAACTATCCTCCGAGCTACTTTCGGCGAAGGTATCGGATGAGACGATCCCTCTTCCTGCGCATTGTGGATAGATTGGGTGAATACTCTCCGTATTTCACCCAAAGAAATGATGCTCTCAACCGTGCTGGTTTTTCTCCCCTGCAAAAGTGTACTGCGGCTTTGCGTCTGTTAGCTTATGGAGCCGCTGCAGATACAATAGATGAGTGGCTTAAGTTAGCTAGACAAACTTCATCAGATTGTCTAGATAGATTCTGTGAAGGCATCATTTAGTGTTACAGGGAAAACTTTTGCCGTCGACCAAATGTCGAGGATACTCAGCGTCTGTTAGCGAAAGCCGAGGAGCGTGGCTTTCCGGGCATGTTAGGGAGCATCGATTGCATGCATTGGCAGTGGAGGAACTGCCCAGTGGCTCATTGTCAACACCCGGATTTTTAAGTCCAGATGCCTATTATGCCATTCATCGCAATCCCAGGAATATTGTTTTTGCGAGACATAATAGATTAATATCACAACACATCATTCATTACAACGCATAATTGTCTTACAACAAGGGATCACATGATCCGGTCTCATTACAATACTAGTTGATCTATTGATCAATTACAAAACACATAGCGGAAGCGAAGTAGCGTAGTAGTAGTCCATCTATTCCACGAGCAAGCGTTGACGTCGGAGTGATCCTAGTTGTCGTAGACGTCCTGCTGTCCTTCTTCCGGGTTCTGGTACTCCTCTTCATAGTCTGGCCATTTGAATAGCCAGGGACAAAGCCATGAGTACTTTAAAGTACTCGCAAACTAATACTAATGTAAGCACTATCAACTATAGTAAAGGGGGTTCTAAGCTCTAGTTTCATTTGCATAAAGCGAGTTTTATTTCATAAGCACTTTAGTAAACCAAAACCTCTTCATTTGCCTAACTTACTCAGGTGGGAACATTAGTGTCATTCCCACAACTCTGTTGTGATTCAAAGTCAAAGTCACCTTTCAAGTTCAAAAATTCACAAGTCACCCTTCACATGTCACATTTTTGAAAAGTTCGATGACGGAACAGGTATGGCCTTTCCAACCGTCCATAACCGTGGACGCGGCTATTCGAATAGATCTACACTCTGCGGAGGTCGTACACTTGTGCCACAACATTTGCAATAATCCGTCGGGGTTAATCGGCCCTGATTTACCACACTCCGTGTGCGGACTACCAACCATAACCTTTCACTTACATACCCTAGTATAGGCACCTCTCCCCATGAGCTTGGCCTCCCGGTGAAGACAAACCGTCGGCCTGGGAACCGCACGAGGGCTTGGGCCGGACATTCACCTCGTTTCACGTCATTTCTCATCATTTCTTTTGTTGTAGAGGCAGCCTCCAGCCTAACCCCGATGACGCTTGTTTAGAGGGAACCCATACTAAGATACATAAACTTCTAGTTAAGCCCTACCCATATCAGGTATTGTGGGGGTACTTGCTAAATTGGAATGGTATCGCATCCGAATCCAACCATCAGTTTTGGTAAAATTCACCAAGTCATTCACCAGTCATATTCACCTTCAAAAATCTTTCAATAGAATGAATCATCATTCCAAGGTTTTTCAAAGTCATTCATTTCACATGATCCCATCTAGAGTAGTCAATTCTATTTGTTTAGCACTAGCAACTAGTCATGAGGGGTGCTATCTAGCTTATAGCTTTCTAGGCTAAGTTTGATACTCTTGTAGTATTCTATCTCTAGACCAAAGTTAACTATAAAAGCAAGTTATAAATAATCAAATACAAAAGCTTGTAAAGTAAAACTGGGAAATAGGATCATAAGTATAAAGTAAAAAGTAATGGTGCCTTGCTCTTGTGGAGCTTTGCACTTGGGTAGTCTTGCAAGAATATTTGCTGGCCATAATATGGTTTGCAAGGATGTTAGCTTGCATGGGTAAAAGCTTGCAAGAATATCAGCTTGCATTAGTCTAGCTTGCCTTGAGTGGTGTACTGATCAAAGTGGTCTTCCTCTTCCTGGAAGTAGATCTCCTCCTCCTCTTGATACTCCTCGGTACTAGCGTCTAAAATACGAATACGAGGATACAATCACCAAACAATTCATTGGCTATTCCAAACATCACATATATTCACACAAACTATTCTATTCACATAATTAATACAATTTGGTGCATTGGTGGTATTGCTTTCAGGAAGAATAATTTTCTCTCATTTTATATGTATATGATAGTTTCCATATAGTTCTTGAGGAATAATTTCCTCTCATTGAATCTTCTTTAAGATTTAATTTCTCAAACCATCACAGAGGAATTTATGTTGACCTAAGTCAACCATTCATCATCATCATTTGAGAAAATGATTTAAATGAGGTAGGGATACCTCATACCATTTAATAATGCCTATTATGATTTAAATCTCCAAGTATTTCATGTGAGAGTATTTGACCAGGGGTTCAAACTTCATATGATAATACTTGGGACAAGATTTAAATGAAGTGAAACACTTCATATAATTTACACAAGTAAACTAGCATCACTCATTACTATTAAGTGGGTAAATGTGTTGTTTTCTTATTTAGGAAAATAATTTCCTCTCATACTAAATAAGGTGTTACTTTTAACTACTTAGAGAAATAATTTCCTCTCATTATCTTATTAAGATTTAATTTCTCTTATGAATAATATATGACCTAGGTTGACCAAAGTCAACCTCTTCATACTTATCATTTGAGAAAATGATTTAAAGGAGGTGAACACCTCATACAATTTAATACCGACATAGTAATGATTTTATATCATCAAATAATTCACTATGAGAGTTAATAGACCATGGTCTCTACCTCATGTAGAATTACTTGAGACAAGGATTTAAATGAGACCAAAGCATCTCATATGATTTAATAAGTAGTTTTGAACAATTCAAAACTACTATGAAAGGTTTAATATTTTCAAACCAGCACCTATGGGTCATTAATACATGTGTCATCAACTCTCATTGAATCACTTGGATTAATGAATTAAATGAGATGCTACACCTCATACAATTTAAATACTATTATTGAAATAGTTTAAAAGAGCTAGAAATGGCCAGATAGCCATTATTGGAGTTTAGCCCATGATCATGTACAGTACCCATATCATATTTTTACATAATCAATTAGAGTATTTGAAAAGTGAATTTTGAGAAGTGGAATCACTCCAAAATTCAAAAGGGTTGATTTTTAATAATTACTCTAAGGCGGAAGAGTCCCTGTCTTGTTTATTTTCTCACTGTAAGTCTACAACATATTTTGATTTGAATCCAGTGGGGTTGGATGGGGCCTTTCATGAGCTTTCTAAATATATTAAATTTGTTGAAATTGGCTCAGTAGATTTTGATCTATTAAATTTTGAAATTGACACCAGTTTGCAAAATAAATGGAAAAGAATTAAACTATTTTGAATTTAAACGGGGGCGGGAACTGAATTGGGCCGGCCCAGCTACGCTGGCGATGCGAGCGGGCCGCCTGACAGTGGGGTCCACTGTCAGGGCGTTTAAAACGCCGAAGCGGTAAGGAGCGATGGTGGCCGTGGGATTTAAAGAGATCGGACGGCCAGGGTTTGTCCCCTTCGTCGACGAGCTCCGGCGAGGGCTAACCCTACCGGCGGCCAGGAGGGTGGCGACGGGCGGCTTACCGACGTCCAGCGAGGTCGGCGAGGCGGGCAAACGGACTGGTCGACGACGGCGAGTCGAGGGAGGGTCGCGGCGGCTCCTGAGGTGGATGAAATCGACGGCTTCGTCTTCCGCGTCTCCGGCGAGCTCTGGTGTGAAATTGGGGCGGCGTGGTAGCTAATGTGCAGGGGAAAAGGTGCGAGGAGAGCAAGGAGAGATAGGGGAGCGAGGTGGTGTGGAGTATTGAGGCAGGGGCGCCCTCCTTTTATAGCGGGCGGTCGAGGCCGAGGGGTGCGGAGCCGGTCGTCGATGACGATGGCGTTACGGTGGTTTCTGGGCACTGGCGATGACGCTCCTGGCTCGGCGACCGTCACGGCGGCGACGTGGGGCTTGAAGGTGATGAAAAAGAGGCGGAAACGAGGACGAGCGCGTGCGGTCTCGTCGCGGGTACCGGCGCACGTCGTCGACGCGTGGCGTCACGTACGGGGTTCCCGCGGCGAGATGGCGTTGTCCGGGAGGTTGCGGTGGTCCACGGTGAGTGCGTAGGAGAGAGGGAGAGGACGGGAGGAGGTCAGCACGGCGGGGCCGGCGGCGTCTGTCGCGTCCAGGGTTTGCCGGCCGTGCGCGTCCTGGCGCGCGTGGGCGTCTCTGGGCGTGGTCTGGGCGCGCAGCTGCTGGTCAATGCCGACGTCGTCTCGGGTCAGCGCGTGCATGGTCAGCTTCAGGAGGGTCAGGGGAAGCTAGGTGACATGTTGATGTGGCCTGGATGGGAGAGGAGAGGGGTGAGCATGGTGAGTGTCCATGGTGGCCGGCATGGGTGGTGTTTTGGTCATGGTGACCAAGAGAGAGGGGTGCAGTGGCTTGTACTGGTGATGGGAGGTGTGAGGGAGCTCCAGGGCCTCAGAGATGGTCAGTGTTGGACTTGGTCCAAAGTGAAAATGAGGTATGGGCACAAAGTTTATCCCTGCCTGCAAGGTGCTCGACCAAATGGCCGAAAGAGAAATATTTTTGAATTTTGAAAAATCCTTTTGTGGATCTCATTTATATATTCATAGAAGTGGAATGGTGGTGGGGGTGATCATTTTGGTGAAGTTTTGTGAGATCTCAAAATGTGGTTCATCTTCTCTTTAATTGAAAGTCTCCACTTGTCTCCTCTATTCTGGTCAACCTAGTCAACATGAAGGGTGGTGGTCAACATGAAAGTTGTTGATCTTAACATGGTCTTGGATGACATGGTCAGAGTTGACCAAGTTTGGTTGAAGAAAAGTCAAAGGCAGGGGTGTAAAGTGGGGAAGATTTTATAAATGGATCATATGACCATTATCACATGTATGTGAGTTTTGAATTTTCCTTTGATTTGATTCTTGTTTCTTTGATGCAAATGTGTTTGTTTATCATATATAAGTATTCTACAAGCAAGAGATCAAGCCATGGTGGCCTTGGGTGAAGATTTGCAATTTGGGCTAAGTGTATGTGAGTGAAATTTGGGGATTTTCTCACTATGTGATTTCTCTTTATTTGAATTGACCATTGTTGACTCTAATGTGATTCTTATTAGTTTAGAAACATTTTCAAACCATTGAATCCATTTCAAAAGGTTTTGGTCAAAGATTTGCAAAAATGGCCATAACACATAAGAGGTGATGTGTCACTTTTTATTATTTTTGTAAAGTGTTGATCTTGCTTCACTTGGACATGGGTTAGGGTCAAATTAGGGTTATATGAAGTTTATAAATGGTTGCACATCATTTGGTCAAGGTTTAATGACATAGGGCAAAAATTGGAGAAATGGCTATGTGTCTCATATGCCTCTATGCATATGTTGCATTTGATTTTTGACTTGAGTGTTCTTGGCCCATTTGATGTTGTTGAGTATTGAAAGGGTATATGGAAGTGATCCAACTATTCACCACAAGTCCTAGGGTCAAGATTCTTAATTTCCCAAATTTGCTATTTTACTCTCATTTGCCTCTATGGCATTTTTTTGTTTCTTTTTAATTCTTTTGGAATATCCCTTGGATTTGGTTTGATAGGTACTAGGTAAGGGGTATGAAGATTTCCCAAACCTCTAAGCAATGCAGAAAGGCTTAGGGTAAGGTTTTATAAAAATAGCCATAGGCACATATACCTCATACCATTTAATTTCTTTTTATTTCACTATAATTAATATGGTGAAAGGAGGGGTGAGGTTTAGGGTTTAGTGGGGTTCACATTGGTTCACCACCCTTTAGCATAATTAATAAAGGTAGGGTTACAAGATTTACCTATTAGGGCTATAAGTCCCCATATGTCTTTTATTTTAATTTGGGTTTCTCAAAATATATCCAAAAATGATTTCTGGAGAAGGTTAGGGTTTGAGGTTTTTCTTATTTGATTTCTTTCTCTTTGATTTTATTGGGTTGGTGATCTTCACTTGATCACTTTAGGGTTTTAGGGTTTAGCACATAAGCATAATAACACTCATCATGGCAAAACACTAGATTTAAACAAGATCTAAATGTATCAATCTTATTTTAACAAAAGTTTTTGTTGGTTCCAAAATTTGGAACTAGGGAAATTCAATTTGTTTGTTTTGAAATTTTTGGGTTGTTACAAACCCTTCCCCCTTAAACAAATCTCGTCCCGAGATTTTAAGAAAAGTTAGGTTCCTAAGAGAGGTTGAGCATTTTATTAACAGGAGGACATACTTGGCATCGTCTGGGGTGCTTCCTGAGCTTCAGTGGCAGTCATGTGGTAGAGACGGCCGTTGTTGTTGTTCTGATTCTTTCTTCCAGCAAAGCGGCGCTGTTGTTGAGCAGGTGCAGGGGTATTGGCGGCAATCCTGGCAAGCTTCTTGGGGCACTCCTTGGAGAAGTGACCCACAACTCCACATTCATAGCAGTTGACGGTGGACTTGTCTTTGGGAATGACGGGGGCAGCAGTGCTTCCAGTCCTCGGGGCAGTATTGGGGTTGTTGTTGTTGTTGTTGTTGTTGTTGTTGTTGTTGTTGTTGTTGTTGCCTCCGGGCTTCGGGGGTCCTCCGTTGTTGTTGGTGTAGTTGGGGCGATAATGCTGGGTAGGGGGCTTGTTGTATCTTGGGGTAAATCCTCCAGAGGAGTTGTTGCGGTACTTCTGGGTATGGTGGGGTCCATTCTGGTTCATCATTCTTCTCTTGCGGTTCTCATTGGCCTGATGCAGCTTTCCTTCCATCTGTATGGCTGAGTCTACGAGGGCTTCCAAGTCAGCGAACGGAATGTTCACCAACACAGTTTGCATCTCGTCGTGCAGTCCGTTCAGAAATCTTTCCTTTCTCTTCTCATTGGTGTCGGTCTCGTCCGGGGCGTACCTTGACAGAGTGAGAAACCTGTCGCGGTATTCTACCACGGACATCCTTCCTTGCTTGAGTTCACGGAACTCGTCTCTCATCTTTTTTATTAGTCCTTGGGGCACATGATATTTACTAAACTTCAGCTTGAAGTCTTCCCAGGTCATCATCTGTCCCGCATTCATGGCACGGGTGCTCTGGTCCACCAAGCTCTGGCTGGTCCTGCTAAGTAGTGCGTGGCGAACAGCACTTTCTCTGCGGCTTCCACTTGCGCAACTTCGAGGTTGTTCTCCATGGTCTGGAGCCAGTCATCAGCATCTAGGGGCTCTTCAGTCTTGCTGAATACCGGAGGGTTGGTGTGTTGAAAGTTCTTTAGCTTCGATCCAGGGTGATCGTGGTTTCCATGGCCTTGAGCTATCTGTTGCAGTGCAGCAATGTTTGCTTGGCGCTCAGCTCTCTCGACTTCTCGGTCGGCAAGCAGGGTTTGCAGCAGTTGCATCATCGCGTTGTCGGTGCGATTAGGAGGGGCCATCTGAACATTGATGTATATGATAAGATAAGAGGGAAATTTCTATGGTTTGTTTTGTTAAGTTTGAAAAGTTCATAATATTGGAAATTTGTGTAGTGTTGCGGAGGTAGAAACCAACAACACTTTTTCATTCATACCAAGCATCACACATTACAAAACTAACACTCCGTTGGTTTGAGGAACCATTCATTCGCTCTACGATACAAGGGGGATCCTGATACAACTCACACCTACTTAAGTGCTGGGGTGATACTACTCTTCCAGTTGGATTCTTCTTCTTCATGGGTGAGGTGCTTGGCGAGAGGCGAGGGCATTGTCCAAATCCCTGCGGGTTTTGTACTGCCTGAAGTCCTGAGGTGCTTCATAGGGGTTCATCTTTGGTTGGGGTGGGGACATGGTCATCGGTCTTCCCATGGTGTCATGTCTTGGGTAGTAGATGAAGCGAGTGTTCTTGATCTTGTCCTCATTTTGTCCACACAGACGGGAAATTGCTTCTTGCATAGCTTTGTCTAGTCCTTCCTTCCAAGTGTTTCCCGTTACAGAAAACCATATGGTTTCCCATACCGGGGCATCAAGCTTCCTTCGTAGATCGGTAGAAACGTCCCACCGAGGTGGTTCTCCTAACTGAGCCTTGAGGGGTATTCCGAAGAACTCGGGATACGGGTGTCCTAGATAGTCCACCAGTTGCTTCAATTCCTTTTCGAAACTTTTGTCGTCTCCGGATCCAAGCTTATAGGTTTCCCATTGGTACTTCATCTGTGAGCAAGTAGGGTAAGTAAGTTAAAGAAGTAGTCAAGTGTGCAAAATTTTAGATAGTGCTACAAAGAAGTAGAGTATGAATTTCTCATTTTGAAAAAGATTTCAAGGTTAAGAGTGAGAATAAGTTTTTCACAAATATTCACTTCTTTAGTTTTGAAATTAAGTTCTACGTACGTCCATTCTAACTAGGGTCTCCTAAGGTCAACAATGGCTCGATACCAACTTGTCAACACCCGGATTTTTAAGTCCGGATGCCTATTATGCCATTCATCGCAATCCCGGGAATATTGTTTTTGCGAGACATAATAGATTAATATCACAACACATCATTCATTACAACGCATAATTGTCTTACAACAAGGGATCACATGATCCGGTCTCATTACAATACTAGTTGATCTATTGATCAATTACAAAACACATAGCGGAAGCGAAGTAGCGTAGTAGTAGTCCATCTATTCCACAGGCAACTGTTGACGTCAGGAGTGATCCTAGTTGTCGTAGACGTCCTGCTGTCCTTCTTCCGGGTTCTGGTACTCCTCTTCATAGTCTGGCCATTTGAATAGCCAGGGACAAAGCCATGAGTACTTTAAAGTACTCGCAAACTAATACTAATGTAAGCACTATCAACTATAGTAAAGGGGGTTCTAAGCTCTAGTTTCATTTGCATAAAGCCAGTTTTATTTCATAAGCACTTTAGTAAACCAAAACCTCTTCATTTGCCTAACTTACTCAGGTGGGAACATTAGTGTCATTCCCACAACTCTGTTGTGATTCAAAGTCAAAGTCACCTTTCAAGTTCAAAAATTCACAAGTCACCCTTCACATGTCACATTTTTGAAAAGTTCTGATGACGGAACAGTATGGCCTTTCCAACCGTCCATAACCGTGGACGCGGCTATTCGAATAGATCTACACTCTGCAGAGGTCGTACACTTGTGCCACAACATTTGCAATAATCCGTCAGGGTTAACTGGCCCTGATTTACCACACTCCGTGTGCGGACTACCAACCATAACCTTTCACTTACATACCCTAGTATAGGCACCTCTCCCCATGAGCTTGGCCTCCCAGGTGAAGACAAACTCGTCGGCCCGGGAACCGCACGAGGCTTGGGCCGGACATTCACCTCGTTTCACGTCATTTCTCATCATTTCTTTTGTTGTAGAGGCAGCCTCCAGCCTAACCCCGATGACGCTTGTTTAGAGGGAACCCATACTAAGATACATAAACTTCTAGTTAAGCCCTACCCATATCGGGTATTGTGGGG
This sequence comes from Lolium rigidum, assembly GCF_022539505.1. NCBI lineage: Eukaryota > Viridiplantae > Streptophyta > Magnoliopsida > Poales > Poaceae > Lolium > Lolium rigidum. The sequence goes on from NC_061512.1 coordinate 138,344,801, forward strand.
GTACTTGCTAAATTGGAATGGTATCGCATCCGAATCCAACCATCAGTTTTGGTAAAATTCACCAAGTCATTCACCAGTCATATTCACCTTCAAAAATCTTTCAATAGAATGAATCATCATTCCAAGGTTTTTCAAAGTCATTCATTTCACATGATCCCATCTAGAGTAGTCAATTCTATTTGTTTAGCACTAGCAACTAGTCATGAGGGGTGCTATCTAGCTTATAGCTTTCTAGGCTAAGTTTGATACTCTTGTAGTATTCTATCTCTAGACCAAAGTTAACTATAAAAGCAAGTTATAAATAATCAAATACAAAAGCTTGTAAAGTAAAACCGGGAAATAGGATCATAAGTATAAAGTAAAAAGTAATGGTGCCTTGCTCTTGTGGAGCTTTGCACTTGGGTAGTCTTGCAAGAATATTTGCTGGCCATAATATGGTTTGCAAGGATGTTAGCTTGCATGGGTAAAAGCTTGCAAGAATATCAGCTTGCATTAGTCTAGCTTGCCTTGAGTGGTGTACTGATCAAAGTGGTCTTCCTCTTCCTGGAAGTAGATCTCCTCCTCCTCTTGATACTCCTCGGTACTAGCGTCTAAAATACGAATACGAGGATACAATCACCAAACAATTCATTGGCTATTCCAAACATCACATATATTCACACAAACTATTCTATTCACATAATTAATACAATTTGGTGCATTGGTGGTATTGCTTTCGGGAAGAATAATTTTCTCTCATTTTATATGTATATGATAGTTTCCATATAGTTCTTGAGGAATAATTTCCTCTCATTGAATCTTCTTTAAGATTTAATTTCTCAAACCATCACAGAGGAATTTATGTTGACCTAAGTCAACCATTCATCATCATCATTTGAGAAAATGATTTAAATGAGGTAGGGATACCTCATACCATTTAATAATGCCTATTATGATTTAAATCTCCAAGTATTTCATGTGAGAGTATTTGACCAGGGGTTCAAACTTCATATGATAATACTTGGGACAAGATTTAAATGAAGTGAAACACTTCATATAATTTACACAAGTAAACTAGCATCACTCATTACTATTAAGTGGGTAAATGTGTTGTTTTCTTATTTAGGAAAATAATTTCCTCTCATACTAAATAAGGTGTTACTTTTAACTACTTAGAGAAATAATTTCCTCTCATTATCTTATTAAGATTTAATTTCTCTTATGAATAATATATGACCTAGGTTGACCAAAGTCAACCTCTTCATACTTATCATTTGAGAAAATGATTTAAAGGAGGTGAACACCTCATACAATTTAATACCGACATAGTAATGATTTTATATCATCAAATAATTCACTATGAGAGTTAATAGACCATGGTCTCTACCTCATGTAGAATTACTTGAGACAAGGATTTAAATGAGACCAAAGCATCTCATATGATTTAATAAGTAGTTTTGAACAATTCAAAACTACTATGAAAGGTTTAATATTTTCAAACCGAGCACCTATGGGTCATTAATACATGTGTCATCAACTCTCATTGAATCACTTGGATTAATGAATTAAATGAGATGCTACACCTCATACAATTTAAATACTATTATTGAAATAGTTTAAAAGAGCTAGAAATGGCCGGATAGCCATTATTGGAGTTTAGCCCATGATCATGTACAGTACCCATATCATATTTTTACATAATCAATTAGAGTATTTGAAAAGTGAATTTTGAGAAGTGGAATCACTCCAAAATTCAAAAGGGTTGATTTTTAATAATTACTCTAAGGCAGAAGAGTCCCTGTCTTGTTTATTTTCTCACTGTAAGTCTACAACATATTTTGATTTGAATCCAGTGGGGTTGGATGGGGCCTTTCATGAGCTTTCTAAATATATTAAATTTGTTGAAATTGGCTCAGTAGATTTTGATCTATTAAATTTTGAAATTGACACCAGTTTGCAAAATAAATGGAAAAGAATTAAACTATTTTGAATTTAAACGGGGGCGGGAACTGAATTGGGCCGGCCCAGCTACGCTGGCGATGCGAGCGGGCCGCCCGGCGGTGGGGTCCACTGTCCGGGCGTTTAACACGCCGAAGCGGTAAGGAGCGATGGTGGCCGTGGGATTTAAAGAGATCGGACGGCCGGGGTTTGTCCCCTTCGTCGACGAGCTCCGGCGAGGGCTAACCCTACCGGCGGCCGGGAGGGTGGCGACGGGCGGCTTACCGAGCGTCCAGCGAGGTCGGCGAGGCGGGCAAACGGACCGGTCGACGACGGCGAGTCGAGGGAGGGTCGCGGCGGCTCCCGAGGTGGATGAAATCGACGGCTTCGTCTTCCGCGTCTCCGGCGAGCTGCGGGTGTGAAATTGGGGCGGCGTGGTGGCTAATGTGCGGGGGAAAGGTGCGAGGAGAGCAAGGAGAGATAGGGGAGCGAGGTGGTGTGGAGTATTGAGGCAGGGGCGCCCTCCTTTTATAGCGGGCGGTCGAGGCCGAGGGTGCGGAGCCGGTCGTCGATGACGATGGCGTTACGGTGGTTTTCGGGCACCGGCGATGGCGGCTCCTGGCTCGGCGACGTCACGGCGGCGACGTGGGGCTTGAAGGTGATGAAAAAGAGGCAGAAACGAGGACGAGCGCGTGCGGTCTCTGTCGCGGGTACCGGCGCACGTCGTCGACGGTGGCGTCACGTACAGGGTTCCCGCGGCGAGATGGCGTTGTCTGGGAGGTTGCAGGGTCCACGGTGAGTGCGTAGGAGAGAGGGAGAGGACGGGAGGAGGTCAGCACGACGGGGGCCAGCGGCGTCCTGTCGCGTCCAGGTTTGCCAGCGTGCGCGTCCTGGCGCGCGTGGGCGTCTCTGGGCGTGGTCTGGGCGCGCAGCTGCTGGTCAATGCCGACGTCGTCTCGGGTCAGCGCGTGCATGGTCAGCTTCAGGAGGGTCAGGGGAAGCTAGGTGACATGTTGATGTGGCCTGGATGGGAGAGGAGAGGGGTGAGCATGGTGAGTGTCCATGGTGGCCGGCATGGGTGGTGTTTTGGTCATGGTGACCAAGAGAGAGGGTGCGGTGGCTTGTACTGGTGATGGGAGGTGTGAGGGAGCTCCGGGGCCTCAGAGATGGTCAGTGTTGGACTTGGTCCAAAGTGAAAATGAGGTATGGGCACAAAGTTTATCCCTGCCTGCAAGGTGCTCGACCAAATGGCCGAAAGAGAAATATTTTTGAATTTTGAAAAATCCTTTTGTGGATCTCATTTATATATTCATAGAAGTGGAATGGTGGTGGGGGTGATCATTTTGGTGAAGTTTTGTGAGATCTCAAAATGTGGTTCATCTTCTCTTTAATTGAAAGTCTCCACTTGTCTCCTCTATTCTGGTCAACCTAGTCAACATGAAGGGTGGTGGTCAACATGAAAGTTGTTGATCTTAACATGGTCTTGGATGACATGGTCAGAGTTGACCAAGTTTGGTTGAAGAAAAGTCAAAGGCAGGGGTGTAAAGTGGGGAAGATTTTATAAATGGATCATATGACCATTATCACATGTATGTGAGTTTTGAATTTTCCTTTGATTTGATTCTTGTTTCTTTGATGCAAATGTGTTTGTTTATCATATATAAGTATTCTACAAGCAAGAGATCAAGCCATGGTGGCCTTGGGTGAAGATTTGCAATTTGGGCTAAGTGTATGTGAGTGAAATTTGGGGATTTTCTCACTATGTGATTTCTCTTTATTTGAATTGACCATTGTTGACTCTAATGTGATTCTTATTAGTTTAGAAACATTTTCAAACCATTGAATCCATTTCAAAAGGTTTTGGTCAAAGATTTGCAAAAATGGCCATAACACATAAGAGGTGATGTGTCACTTTTTATTATTTTTGTAAAGTGTTGATCTTGCTTCACTTGGACATGGGTTAGGGTCAAATTAGGGTTATATGAAGTTTATAAATGGTTGCACATCATTTGGTCAAGGTTTAATGACATAGGGCAAAAATTGGAGAAATGGCTATGTGTCTCATATGCCTCTATGCATATGTTGCATTTGATTTTTGACTTGAGTGTTCTTGGCCCATTTGATGTTGTTGAGTATTGAAAGGGTATATGGAAGTGATCCAACTATTCACCACAAGTCCTAGGGTCAAGATTCTTAATTTCCCAAATTTGCTATTTTACTCTCATTTGCCTCTATGGCATTTTTTTGTTTCTTTTTAATTCTTTTGGAATATCCCTTGGATTTGGTTTGATAGGTACTAGGTAAGGGGTATGAAGATTTCCCAAACCTCTAAGCAATGCAGAAAGGCTTAGGGTAAGGTTTTATAAAAATAGCCATAGGCACATATACCTCATACCATTTAATTTCTTTTTATTTCACTATAATTAATATGGTGAAAGGAGGGGTGAGGTTTAGGGTTTAGTGGGGTTCACATTGGTTCACCACCCTTTAGCATAATTAATAAAGGTAGGGTTACAAGATTTACCTATTAGGGCTATAAGTCCCCATATGTCTTTTATTTTAATTTGGGTTTCTCAAAATATATCCAAAAATGATTTCGGAGAAGGTTAGGGTTTGAGGTTTTTCTTATTTGATTTCTTTCTCTTTGATTTTATTGGGTTGGTGATCTTCACTTGATCACTTTAGGGTTTTAGGGTTTAGCACATAAGCATAATAACACTCATCATGGCAAAACACTAGATTTAAACAAGATCTAAATGTATCAATCTTATTTTAACAAAAGTTTTTGTTGGTTCCAAAATTTGGAACTAGGGAAATTCAATTTGTTTGTTTTGAAATTTTTGGGTTGTTACACTCATGCCGGTCAATTCACAAGGGGGAACATCAAACACCCTACCATAATCTTAGAAGCCGTTGCGTCGTATGATCGTTGGATCTGGCATGCCTTTTTTGGAGTGGCCGGGTCCAACAACGACCTCAATGTACTCAACCAGTCGTCGTTGTTCACTGATGTGCTTAGGGGAGAAGCACCCGTAGTGAACTTCACGGTGAATGGACACGAGTACAACTATGGTTACTACCTTGCCGACGGCATCTACCCCTCCTGGCCGGTGTTCATGAAAGGTGTTACTCTTCCACAAAGTGAAAAGCAGCAAGTGTTTACTGCTGCTCAATCAGCTTGGCGCAAAGATGTCGAGTGTGCCTTCGGAGTGTTGAAGGCTAGGTTCAACATTCTAGCAGTTCCGGGACGCTCCTACTCAAGGCGTACTCTTGGATTGATCATGCGTGCATGTGTCATTCTGCACAACATGATCATCGATGATGAGCGTGGTACAAATTTGGAGAACAACTATGAGACAGTTGCTTCAAATGTCGGCCCTGCAATACACCACCATGCACCACCAAGCCTAGCAGCCATGATTCAGATGGACACCGAAATGAGGGAGTCACCGATGTATACACAACTCCAGCATGATTTGATGGAGCATGTGTGGGCTAATGCCTAGATTATGTAATTTTTTCAAATTTTTATGTAATCTTTTCAAATTTTTATGTAATTTTTTTTATGATGTAATCGGTAACAATTTTAGTTGAATAAAATAATTTCCTTGCATTATTTATATTGTTGTAATCTGAAAATGAAATGCTGATGGCAAGGAGAGAGAAAAGCTGACGTGGAGGAAAGAGAAGTAAAGCTGGCACTATAGCCTGTGCATTGGCACCGTGGGGTGAGAGTGGGGTGAGAGTGAGGAAAAAAGCTGACGTGGCGGGTGAGAGTGAGGCTATGCATTGGCACCAGCCTTAGGAACATAAAATTTCCAGAGGCATTTGCTAATTCTATCAGCCTGTCTGGCCAGAAGACCAGCCTGTCCGGCCAAGGAGTTATTGTACGCATCTTTTGTCGGCCTGACTGGCGTAGAGAACCAGCCAGGCCGGAAAATAATTAACGAATATCCAAAGGCTTTTGGCACTGCATTCCGGTCTGTCCGGCCACAGCCACCAGCATGTCCGGGGACAAGACTTACAGGAAGCAGCTTCTGTCGGCCTGACCGGAGTCTTTCGCCGGTCTGTCCGGCAATGAATTAACACCAGCATTTCTCATAGGACAGATGTAAAGTTCTCTTTCAAGCTTGGGTTTTCCTGGTATGCAATGTCCAATTCCTTCGCCTATCTCTCTTGAAGGTTCATTGCAAGTGAAGAAAAATGCAGATGACAAGTACCAAAGTTTTATCCATTGCGCCAAATATCGAAACGGTTTTTGTGAACTCACTTTATGAGGCTAGTGTTATCCCTTTTGTACCAGTTCAGTAATTTGTTGACCTAAGCTATTAATAAATCCTAATGTTTGGGTATTATTTTTCAGAAAGTCAATACACAATTGGTTTTGGGTAACTTGCTTCACCTGAAGTATTTCGAGATAAAGCTTTTCATACCAAGTTATTATCATCCGCAAAGGTGTTAACGGATTGTTTGCAAAAGTTTGACAACAAATTCTGCGCAATAAAGATTATAGTGATGTCCACGGACAATAGTGAGACTATCCGGCACTTGATGATTGCATACATATTCCACAAAGTATGGTATTCCATATGACGCAAATAGGTCTTGTAAAGTATAGTTTCGAAGTCATTACACAGCTAACTGAAAATAGAACATAAAATGAACTAAGTCTTGAACACCGCCGGGAAACCTTCTACGGGACGAAAACCCGACCATATCCACTAGACCTTGGACCTAAGCATCATCTTCCTCGCCATTGGGGTTGAGTAGTTTATCTTTGATCCTATCCAGCTCGTTACTAGGTGAAAAAATTATTTCACCGACCATAACTTCTCTGGTAGAGTCAACGAGTGTCCGCAAAAATAAAGTAAGAGAACATGTTATGACATGTGCTGCTAGTTCATCATGTAAGTAGAATTTTGTTTTACCTACCTGTGTAATAGTGGTTCTAAATTCATCTCCATCCCATTCTTCCATACATTTTAGGACCCAAAGTCCACATGAGTTTCTGTCATAATACAAGACAAGCAAAAAACAGTAAGTAACATTGCATTGTATATTAATATAGATGAAAATTAGTTGCCCCATGTACTCACCCATCCTTTTGTCTTGGCATTTTGTATTCTTTTATAGGCCAGTTCGAAGGATCAGGAAAACCATGATCTGCTTTTGCTATGTCATAAGCAATTTCGGTTCTCTGAAGTAAAACAAGTAGTTAAGATTAAGTAAGTAATGATTAATATTTTAACAAAATACTTATGACACAGTAAAGTAGTATGAAAACATACCAATGCTTGATATGTATGTAACTGCGAAGAACATAGAGGGAATCTAATACTTGAAATTCCTTCTTGGGTACATGAATCACGACGGTGACCCAAATGCAGATGGCAATGGAGCGGGTTTGGGCGGATATGCCAAAACCAGATCCATGCCCAAATCCACCAACCTCGCTCTGCCCCGCCCACGAAACTATCCATGGCCATGGTTGTCGCTCCAAATCCAAATCCACCGGATATCCAGATATCCATGGATATCCATGTGTTTACACACTATGTACATGAACATAACATATTAGAGCGTAACAACACCACTTTATTAGCATTTCGACAATATTTCTGTAACATTCAGCAATAATTATGTGGGCAATGAATCGGAAGAAGTGGAAGGGAGATGGAATGAGAGCAAGCCCACTGCCCGCCGGTCCGTCTCCTAGGTGGAGCAGAGCTGGACTGCCGGAGGGTGGAAGGGAGGGCTGCCCTCCCTCAGAGGGGGAGGCCATGAATGTAGTGGTAATCATGGGTTACATGACTTAGCGGGCCTTTGGTGATTTTGGCCTCAAGAGAATGGCAGCTAGGCCTAGGTAAAATCATATATCTCACTGACATGTGGGACCCTCATGTCAGCTGGATATCTATTGGATATCTATGGGGTAAAACCTCTATCCATGCCCGCCCCATGAGTTATTAGATATCCGCCCCATGAAATCCGTGGGTATAATCAGCCCACCATACCCGTGCCCTTTGGGCCGGATATCCGTGGATACCCGAATCCATGGATAAAATTGCCATCCTTAGACCCAATGATTGCCATTAACGTTTACAGCGAGATAGTACTGCAATAAAAATGTGTAAGTATGTTTCAATATACACTGAATGAATTATGTACACCATTGCATTGCATGTGCTCGTACCTTCGGTATATGGAAATACTCGTCCATGCATCTGTGAATGGCTCGATTCTTCTCTATTTCGATCTGGAGGTGGCCGGGTGGAAAATAATCTCTACCCCTCGTCCTCCCTTCTATGAGATGCGTTGACCTCCATGTGGTGGATAGGACACGATCATCTGGAACACGACGAGACAAGTGTCGCACATAAGCATTGATGACCTGCAAAATTTATTGGTACACACAACTAATTAGCCCTTCAATCAAGATAGTTATTGTGTAATACAACGGGGATAAAAAAATTGTTTTTACATCGCCTATCAACCAGTCATGGGTTATAATAGGTGCAACATGGTGGGCAGTCAGCACGAGTCCTTCAGAACAGTAAACTTTTTTGTTGCGGCATCGGGAGCACTTTGATAGTTCTTTTACAAGTGACACGGCAGCTTCGACGTGATCTTCAGTCAAATCATTTACCTGAAGTAGTGCATCTAATGAATGGAAGTTACCTGCAACGAACAAGTAACGGGTGAACTGCGGTTAGTGAAATGCAAAGGTCGTTAAGAAATTTGCATGTGACACGAACAAACTTACCCTCAGAATTTTTCTCATCTCGGATTTGACGCTTGTTTGCCATTTTTTCAGACAAGTAAGGGGACCGGACCTTTGCGGATGGCATGCACTTCCGCTTCTGAGGTTCATTTGGCTTTCCAGATACAAATGCTGAAGACGATAATGAGGATGACGATCGAGCGGGAACATCATTTGTAATTTCGATAGGATCTTTTTTGTCACCCTTGCTGCAATTAAACAGTACAGATGGTTGAGGATGATCGATCATTAATTTGCGTGCAACAGGTGGTGCAGGTGTGCTGCCATTTGCATTGTCTAGCTCGTCCTCGTTAACATCATCGTCGTCAACATCCTCGTCCTTCTGAACTGATGTGAAGTACTTTGATGGATAAACTCCCTTCTGGCTGCTCTCGCTTTTCTTGTCCCCTTCAGACGTGCCTTTGTTCTCACGTCTATAAATGATCCCTTCCTGATTTAACTTTGCAATAACTCTCTGCAATGGAAAAAAAATGTGTCATGGCAGGTCCAAAATGAATGATCCGTGCATAATTAAACTCGCCACGTTTTTACCTCTGCGCATGAATCTGCTATAGTTGCAATCTGCTTACGGACAAGAGTAAGCTCCCCAGCCATGCGATTAACCCTTTCCAAAAGTTGCTCCATGTAAGGGGGGTTTTTCGCAGGAGTTTTTGTGGCCTTCCTTCAAACGGATGTTTTTCTCCCAACACTATTTCCTGTGTTTATTTTTGAGAGTCTATGCTCCGCAGTAATATCATTGTCAATCTGCATGTTACAAAATCAAATTATTTATTGTTGTTAAACATGAGCTGCTGAAACAAATATGAACAAGAAAAAATTGTTTACATTTCCCTTCCCACGGCCATATTGCGCGTCGGAGGCGTCTCTCTTCTTCCCTTCTACTTCGGTCCAGTTCTTCATCAATGGGTACATACATACCAATGGGTTAAAGGCTGGTGCACCAGGAGGTTGCACCTTCTCCCAATACATGTACTGCAAAGAAAAGATATTAAGAATGACTAAGAAATAGTTGTGACCAAAAAACTGCAGTTAAATATTACCTGACTAAGAAATATTACGGTTTACCTGTAATGCCGCCATGTTTCCTTTTGGCCACTGCCTCATTACTCGTCCACCTTTACACTGCCTTATGCCCTCCAAGGTGTACTCCAGAGTGAATGAGTTCCAGTTTATCTTCCTAGCTCGATCGAGGTCTTCTACCAATGCATACATCGGCTTCGAAATTACCATACTAGAGTACGGTACAAAATCGTCATCCGAGGCACCACGAAGCTCAACATCCAATATTAAATCATCAATTAAGAGATTCTCTGTTGACGGATCGAGCCACTCAGGTGGTATCCGTCCCTGCGCTTCTTTGCCTTCTTGAGAAATTATGGCCACGGCGTTCAAACCTTTGTCCTCTAAACCAAATAATGCGTAGATTTCTTTGCCTCCTAGGGAAATATGGTCCTTTCCCTCATTTAACCCAAATGTACTTGTTTCAAGATCAAAAGCTTGCACTAGAAACTTCAGCATAGACTGTCGCATCTTTATCCTTGGCATTTCGAGCATACAATGTACACCGGAGCGAAAAAGTGCACCTCGTTGTTCGTTTGACATGTTGTCAACAAAGCTGCACCATTTTTCAACCGAGCAAGGAACTTCGTCAACTTCTTCCATCCTGTAGATAACATACATGATTATAGCAATTATAAATTGGCAATTGTGTTTAAGGTGTCAATTTAACGAAAAGTTTTGTACTTTTTGGTGGTGATACTACGGGTGTAACAGTAAAAAAAAATGGGACTAGAACAAGGTGATGCGAGAGCGGTGTATAATTAAATATAAGCATCCCTACTGATTCATGAATTTTAAGTACTGAAGACATGGAAATATAAGTAATACTGTCTCAATAGAATAATATCTTAGACTTATTAACTAAGGCAGGATTGCTAATACAACGCCATTACCGGACATGCCGGCCAATGCCCCGGACAGGCCGAAACAGCAACGGACAGGCCGGACTAGAAATCCCGGACTGTCGGGCATGCGCGCCGGACTTGCCGGAGACATTGACGGACTGGCCGGCGTGTAGGGGAACGGACTGCCCTGTCGGGAGCTCAACGGACTGGCCGTCATGGTGAGCAACGATCAGGCTAGTAGTGCATACCCGGGCTGTCCGGTAGATCCGTAGGATAGTGATGAACCCTACTCTGAACCCTAATAACCTATTTTCGCCATTGTTTACAGATTACTATGATCTACATACGCAAAGGATTGATGAACTTGTACTATTGCAGAACCCTACCATTAATCTACCTGCCACATTGATGAACCTTAGGGTTGATGTGTAATACCTTGTAGGATGCTTCCAAGTTGTAGATGATGCAGAACTTGGACGCGACGTGAGTGGTTTCGACGGCACTCGTCGGAGTGGCTCGCCACGACGGGTCATGCACCTCGCTTCGAAGCAAGGCGGTGACCGGGAGACTTTTTGCCGATGGCGGCGGTGTCGCGGTGACGAGTAGTGGATTTGTTGCGTCGTGGAGGTGGGGCGTATATATATAGGGCCAACATGTCTCGGATGGAGCGGTTTTGTCCCACGTAAATCGGGGTATTTGCAACAGATGATTACGCCGGACAGTCCGGCCAAATAACATATCTTGTCCGGCGATGAAGGCCCTGCCAATTCGCGATTGGGCCGGCCCGTGAGTGCAAAACAAAAAATAAGACGCCGGACAGTCCGGCGTATAGACAGCCAGACTGTCCGGATAAGTTTAAATTACCAAATTATTTTTCATTCATATTTGTAACATATTTTATAATTTTTTTTGTTGAATCATGTGAAATATATCTATTTTAACTCGGCGAAACAAGATTGGACCATTTCGAGAAAGTCAAAAAAATCAACTTCTCAGAAATCGGTCCCATAGGTAGGCCTAATAGAGCCATTTCTAAAAAGATGATTTTTACAACTTTTTTAAAATCAGAAAAAAATAATAAAAAAGTTAATATACCATAAAGTTGACAAAATTCAGTGCTGATCGCGTGAAGGATGTGGTCCAAACTAGGGTTTTCATGCAATACCGTTTTAACCCCAAAAACCCTGGTTTCGGCTCCTTCGCACCATGGGGTGACCTTGGAAAGCACACAAAAATGGGAAGACCTTAGGAAACATGTGTGCGACATGCCACCATGCAAGTGTGCCATATATGGCTCCAATCGAAGTTCGCCGCCGCCTCCGCTCGAAAGAAGGGTTTTAGGGTCAACATGGGTCTAACATGGCCTGAAATACATGTAACCACCTCGGATGGGCCAAATATTTGGCACACTTGTGCATGGTGGGATGTCCCACCCTTCCTAACCATGGTTTTCTAGGTTGGTTTTTTTTTTCGTGGTGATCCCATGGTGGGGAGACGCCGAAACAAGGGTTTTAGGGTCAACATGGGTCTAACATTGCCTGAAGTAGATGTAACCACCTAGGATGGGCCAAATATTTGGCACACTTGTGCATGGTGGGATGTCCCACCCTTCCTAACCATGGTTTTCTAGGTTGGTTGTCTGTTTCATGGTGATCCCATGGTGGGGAGACGCCGAAACAAGGGTTTTAGGGTCAACATGGGTCTAACATGGCCTGAAGTAGATGTAACCACCTAGGATGGGCCAAATATTTGGCACACTTGTGCATGGTGGGAAGGCCCACCCTTCCTAACCATGGTTTTCTAGGTTGGTTGTCTGTTTCATTGTGATCCCATGGTGGGGAGACGCCGAAACAAGGGTTTTAGGGTCAACATGGATCTAACATGGCCTGAAGTAGATGTAACCACCTCAGATGGGGCAAATATTTGGCACACTTGTGCATGGTGGGATGGCCCACCCTTCCTAACCATGGTTTTATAGGTTGGTTGGCTATTTCATGGTGATCCCATGGTGGGGAGACGCCGAAACAAGGGTTTTAGGGTCAACATGGATCTAACATGGCCTGAAGTAGATGTAACCACCTCGGATGGGGAAATATTTGGCACACTTGTGCATGGTGGGATGGCCCACCCTTCCTAACCATGGTTTTCTAGGTTGGTTGTCTGTTTCAAGGTCATCCCATGGTGGGGAGACGCCGAAACAAGGGTTTTAGGGTCAACATGGGTCTAACATGGCCTGAAGTAGATGTAACCACCTCGGATGGGGCAAATATTTGGCACACTTGTGCATGGTGGGATGGCCCACCCTTCCTAACCATGGTTTTCTAGGTTGGTTGTCTGTTTCATGGTGATCCCATGGTGGGGAGACGCCGAAACAAGGGTTTTAGGGTCAACATGGATCTAACATGGCCTGAAGTAGATGCAACCACCTCGGATGGGGCAAATATTTGGCACACTTTTGCATGGTGGGATGGCCCACCCTTCCTAACCATGGTTTTCTAGGTTGGTTGTCTGTTTCAAGGTCATCCCATGGTGGGGAGACGCCGAAACAAGGGTTTTAGGGTCAACATGGATCTAACATGGCCTGAAGTAGATGTAACCACCTCGGATGGGGCAAATATTTGGCACACTTGTGCACGGTGGGATGGCCCACCCTTCCTAACCATGGTTTTCTATGTTGGTTGTCTGTTTCATGGTGATCCCATGGTGGGGAGACGCCGAAACAAGGGTTTTAGGGTCAACATGGGTCTAACATGGCCTGAAGTAGATGTAACCACCTAGGATGGGCCAAATATTTGGCACACTTGTGCATGGTGGGATGGCCCACCCTTCCTAACCATGGTTTTCTAGGTTGGTTGTCTGTTTCATGGTGATCCCATGGTGGGGAGACGCCGAAACAAGGGTTTTAGGGTCAACATGGATCTAACATGGCACGAAGTAGATGTAACCACCTCGGATGGGGCAAATATTTGGCACACTTGTGCATGGTGGGATGGCCCACCCTTCCTAACCATGGTTTTCTAGGTTGGTTGTCTGTTTCATGGTGATCCCATGGTGGGGAGACGCAGAAACAAGGGTTTTAGGGTCAACATGGTTCTAACATGGCCACGAAGTAGATGTAACCACCTCGGATGGGGCAAATATTTGGCACACTTGTGCATGGTGGGATGGCCCACCCTTCCTAACCATGGTTTTCTAGGTTGGTTGTCTGTTTCATGGTGATCCCATGGTGGGGAGACGCCGAAACAAGGGTTTTAGGGTCAACATGGGTCTAACATTGCCTGAAGTAGATGTAACCACCTAGGATGGGCAAAATATTTGGCACACTTGTGCATGGTGGGATGGCCCACCCTTCCTAACCATGGTTTTCTAGGTTGGTTGTCTGTTTCATGGTGATCCCATGGTGGGGAGATGCCGAAACAAGGGTTTTAGGGTCAACATGGGTCTAACATGGCTCGAAGTAGATGTAACCACCTCGGATGGGGCAAATATTTGGCACACTTCTGCATGGTGGGATGGCCCACCCTTCCTAACCATGGTTTTCTAGGTTGGTTGTCTGTTTCATGGTGATCCCATGGTGGGAAGGCAGCAGAAACAAGGGTTTTAGGGTCAACATGGGTCTAACATGGCCTGAAATAGATGTAACCACCTCGGATGGGGCAAATATTTGGCACACTTTTGCATGGTGGGATGGCCCACCCTTCCTAACCATGGTTTACTAGGTTGGTTGTCTGTTTCAAGGTCATCCCATGGTGGGGAGACGCCGAAACAAGGGTTTTAGGGTCAACATGGATCTAACATGGCCTGAAGTAGATGTAACCACCTCGGATGGGGCAAATATTTGGCACACTTGTGCATGGTGGGATGGCCCACCCTTCCTAACCATGGTTTTCTAGGTTGGTTGTCTGTTTCATGGTGATCCCATGGTGGGGAGACGCCGAAACAAGGGTTTTATGGTCAACATGGGTCTAACATGGCCTGAAGTAGATGTAACCACCTAGGATGGGCCAAATATTTGGCACACTTGTGCATGGTGGGATGGCCCATCCTTCCTAACCATGGTTTTCTAGGTTGGTTGTCTGTTTCATGGTGATCCCATGGTGGGGAGACGCCGAAACAAGGGTTTTAGGGCCAACATGGATCTAACATGGCCTGAAGTAGATGTAACCACCTCGGATGGGGCAAATATTTGGCACACTTGTGCATGGTGGGATGGCCCACCCTTCCTAACTATGGTTTTCTAGGTTGGTTGTCTGTTTCATGGTGATCCCATGGTGGGGAGACGCCGAAACAAGGGTTTTAGGGTCAACATGGATCTAACATGGCCTGAAGTAGATGTAACCACCTCGGATGGGGAAAATATTTGGCACACTTGTGCATGGTGGGATGGCCCACCCTTCCTAACCATGTTTTTCTAGGTTGGTTGTCTGTTTCATGGTGATCCCATGGTGGGGAGACGCCGAAACAAGGGTTTTAGGGTCAACATGGGTCTAACATTGCCTGAAGTAGATGTAACCACCTAGGATGGGCCAAATATTTGGCACACTTGTGCATGGTGGGATGGCCCACCCTTCCTAACCATGGTTTTCTAGGTTGGTTGTCTGTTTCATGGTGATCCCATGGTGGGGAGACGTCGAAACAAGGGTTTTAGGGTCAACATGGGTCTAACATGGCCTGAAGTAGATGTAACCACCTCGGATGGGGCAAATATTTGGCACACTTCTGCATGGTGGGATGGCCCACCCTTCCTAACCATGGTTTTCTAGGTTGGTTGTCTGTTTCATGGTGATCCCATGGTGGGGAGACGCCGAAACAAGGGTTTTAGGGTCAAAATGGATCTAACATGGCCTGAAGTAGATGCAACCACCTCGGATGGGGCAAATATTTGGCACACTTTTGCATGGTGGTATGTCCCACCCTTCCTAACCATGGTTTTCTAGGTTGGTTGTCTGTTTCAAGGTCATCCCATGGTGGGGAGACGCCGAAACTAGGGTTTTAGGGTCAACATGGGTCTAACATGGCCTGAAGTAGATGTAACCACCTCGGATGGGCAAAATATTTGGCACACTTGTGCATGGTGGGATGGCCCACCCTTCCTAACCATGGTTTTCTAGGTTGGTTGTCTGTTTCATGGTGATCCCATGGTGGGAAGACGCCGAAACAAGGGTTTTAGGGTCAACATGGGTCTAACATGGCCTGAAGTAGATGTAACCACCTCGGATTGGGCAAATATTTGGCACACTTGTGCATGGTGGGATGGCCCACCCTTCCTAACCATGGTTTTGTAGGTTGGTTGTCTATTTCATGGTTATCATTTTTATAATTTATAATTTATTACATAAAATAATGCGCCGAACTGTCCGGCTTTGTATGTGCCAGTATGTCCGGGCGTGTAAAATGGGCCGGCCCGCACGGACTATTGGTTTCTGGCCCAGTCCAGACACCGTCGCGGGGGCCGGACTTGATGTCCCACGGCGCCGGCCTGTCCGGTCGCTGTCTGACGGGCCGGCCCACTACATCAACGCCAACTCCATCTTCCCCATCTCTCGTCTCCTTATTCCACGAAGAGGGGCGCGGCCGCCGAACCCTAACAACCGCCGGTCTCCTCCCATCCTCCAACCTCCTCCCACCCATTCCATTCACCCCCGGTCGTTTCTCTCCGCCGAAATCGAAGATCCACCCCCGATCTACTTCTCCACCAATCATTTTGCATCCTGCCCGAGTCAAGACCGGTGGCGCGGGGGAGTAGGACATGGCAAGGACGAAGAATGTTGGCCCCAGAGGTATGGTCCCGGATTCCTTTTGCTTCCTCTGGTACATGGGTCCTGTTGTGAAAACTTCTTCAGTGTTTCACTAACGTGGCTGACATTGCCGGTCGATTTTCTGTTTGGGGAGAGAATTGTTGTTTATCGAGCATCGGGTGCCAAGTTTTCCAATTTTCCCTGAAACTATCGTGTCATTTTGTAGTCTGTATAGGGCTGCTCTATTCCATGCTTTAACAGTAGCTTGAGAGTCAAATGGAAGATTAAGGGATGCGTAGATTATGTTTAATCGCCCTTCTTACAATGCATATTGATCCTTAACATTTGTAAACTGCTCTGTAGCAACGAGATCCGCGTTGTGAACCTGAGCATAGTAGTAGCAACATAGGTTTTGCATAGAAAGCATATCTTGATTAGCACCGCCGTGTCTCCCATACATGTCAACTCTTACCCGTGGAAGTTACAGTTGAACAAATATTTTCGAGCAAGGTACGATTCTACATTGTAGATGAAACTAATTGGCAAATACATGCTATTTTCTTACAAGGTACACTTGTTACTAATTTATGAATGACAAGTTTGGCTAAACAATTTGCTTTTAGTGTATTTACGGCAGTAAAGACGATAAATGAGATATCTTTGTTCTTTTTCCGGTTATGTTAGAAGACATAATTTTGAATATGAGATATTATTCATATAGGCCTGGCCGGCCTGGCCGGGCAATTATTGTGGCCTGTACGGCGCCTTTGCCAGACAAACAAGCTCGATTGCCGGCCAGTCCAGCGACATGTCCGGCCTCTTCCAGGGGCTTAAATCTACCATGGCCGGCCTGTTCGGGCGGCTCTTGCGGCCTGTCCGGCGCTTTGGCCGGACAAACAAGCTCAATTGCCGGCCAGTCCGGCGACATGTCCGGCCTGTTCCAGGGGCTTAAATCTACCATGGCCGGCCTGTCCAGGCGGCTCTTGCAGCCTGTCCGGCGCCTTGGCCGGACAAACAAACTTAACTCTTTTACTATGAACTATACTATATGATGTATCATCTTTACTGCCTTACATTTAGACTTTTGTTGAAATGTAGATACTCGTCGTGGTGACAGCTCGGATAGTGAAGAAAGAGGTCGACCCCGCAAGCGTCCGGTTATTGGTGATGAAGGACAAAGTGGAAGTGGTACAATTGACGAAGATGTTGAGGTTGAGAGTTCAGAAGAGGATGAGGATGTCAGTAAGGACGTGGATGACGGTGGAAGTGAGGAAGAGGAAGAGCAAGAGGATGAGGATGAGG
Organism: Lolium rigidum; assembly: GCF_022539505.1. Classification (NCBI taxonomy): domain Eukaryota; kingdom Viridiplantae; phylum Streptophyta; class Magnoliopsida; order Poales; family Poaceae; genus Lolium; species Lolium rigidum. The sequence goes on from NC_061512.1 coordinate 138,362,443, forward strand.
ATGATGATGAGGATCCGGTTCATCTTGAGGCAGTTCAGAAACGTCGCTATTCCAGCCGCAACACAACAACTAAGAAGCCGGCTGGTTCTCGTGCTCGTGCTCCTGTTCGGTCTCGTGCTCCTCGCTCCTGCTCGTGGATTGCCCATGCGTACTGGCTTAGTCATGGAGAAAAGAAGGCCAAAACACCCCAAAAACTACAAGTTGCAAGACTACAAGAAAATGTCGAGGAAGGATTACATTCTTGCAAGGAAAGCTGATTGTTTTGCGCAAAGAAAGAATGCTACTGATCCAAGGTTTTGGTCTCGTGTGCACCAAGATATCTATGAAAGCATAATTTTAAAGCATGCTATCCTTCCTCGAGAGATCGATCAACATGGAGTTCATTGATAGCAACAGTGCAAGCTTCCCAGGGTGTGTGGACATAATTGATGCTATGGGGCTGCGTGGCATTTTGACTCTTTCTCGAGACTGGAGTGAAGAAGCTGTAATGCAATTCTATGCTACGTGTCGGTTTGTTCCGGATGATGACAGGTCACTTGTATGGAGTACCGAAGGGACGCAGTTGAGTGTCACCTTCGAAGAGTTTTCCCGCCTACTCAATATTCATACGGATGCAAATCTCTATAAGATCCATGCCAGATCGGACACATGTGACTCAATGACCGGTGTTGCTCTAGCCCCTCTTCGTCGTGCGAATGCTGTTGTTACCGTAGACAATGCACAGAGCACATCTCTACTTGTGGCACCGTATCCATTCATGCACAAGGTCATCAACATGGCGCTAGTTCCTAAGATTGGTGATAGGGAGAAGGTGAGGAACTTTGCCATAGACCTATTGGTTCGGATGCACACTAATGTTACCGAGAGGTTTGATTTGGCGGATTTTCTTTACGAACAAATCCGCCTTGCCTCTTATTTGCAAGATAGGACTTTCCCATATGCACCATACATCCAAGTGCTCATTGATGCGAAGTTTCAGCAGAAGATCTTCAAGGATTGCAAGCACAAATGTGGACTCCTCAAACAGATGGCACTGGTGAGACCGCCACCGCCGCTCGACCCTCCAAGAAAAAGCAAGCTGGTCCTTCTCGTGATCATTGTACCATGCCTTCCAAGTTTGAGAAATTGAGGGCAAAGACTCAAAAATTGCTCTTTGGGATTTGCAAATCCAATGTCGAAGAGATAGCCAAACTCAAATCAGTTGATTGTGTGAAAATCAAAAAGTACAAAGCTCAAGTGCGTGAACTTGGTGGACAGGCTAGAGATGATGAAGTGGTTGCATCATCAAGCACCGCTTCTCCGAGGTATACATTTCCCACCAAACGCTATGCGGAGTACTTTGACAACGATTCAAGCGATGGAGATGGAGATGGAGATGAGCTCGAGGGAAATGAAGGCGAGGCCCGTCATAGTTGAAGCAAGTAGAATGATAGTTTCGGTATGTAATGACAAAGTTGCATGTCTCGCTCAATCTTTGATTATTATTGGCATGTGAAACTTGTTTATCCATTACCTATGTGTAAGACTATGTTTCATCGATTTCATGTGTAAGACTATGTGTGTTGGATTCCATGTGTATGATTTTATATGTTGCATTCCGTTAGCTATTGTTTTGTAATGTAATGCTTGTGATACTTCCTGTATTTTCATATGTGAATTTCGTTGACAATAAGTTTGCTTGTTCACACTGACTCTGTCATGTGTAAATCTTCAGCCGGACAGGCCGGGAAGTATGGCCAGACAGTCCGGCAAAGAAATATGCTTGTTGCTTACACAAGCCGGACAGGCCGGCCACGTGGGACGGACATGCTGGCAAATCAACGAAGCTAGCCACATGGCCAAGCCGGCCAAACAAGCTCGCTGCACGGCCTGTCCGGTGACATGATCGGCCAGTTACAGTACCGCTGGAACTTAAAATCTTATCCGCCGGTCTGGCCGGCGGACTGTCGCGGCCTGTCCGGCGCCCTGGACGGACGTAAAGTACAGTATGCCGGTCTGGCCGGTCACTTGTCCGGGCAGTTCCTGTAGCCCCTGGAACTTAACACCACGCTACCCGGCCTGTCCGGCGCTTTCACCAGCCTGTCCGCATCCTAGGCCGGACTTGCACGAGAACATGCCGGTCTGTCCGGTGAATCGAAAACGTGCAACACGCTAGTCCGGCCAGGCCGGTGACATGTCTGGGCAGTCCGTGGTGGTATTTTCTTTGACGTTTCTTAGTTGTGGAAACACATTGAAACTAAAATTTATATAATAAATCACAATGAATGGAAGTACATAAAAATGAAAAATGGTATAGAATCACAAATGGTTTCGGTCAATTACAATTAAGGCGAAGTAAATACATAATCTTCAAAGTAAAGCGATAATTTTGTAATTTTGGTAGTGAAGATGCACTTCTACTTTTTTCTTTTTCCATATACCTGCATTACAAAACGAAATTATTTAGTACTCGTTTAACATAGATTTAATTAATCGGTCTAGCTAAGAAAAATCTGTAAGCACACTTACTCTGGATGTTTTTTGCACAACTTTTTGTTCCGTTTGTTATGACCGATGACACCACAGGCGGTGCACCCCTGATTCCGGGTCTTACGCTCGTCGAACACTAGTGGTCTACCATTTTTCGTCACGGGGTGATTTACCTCTTGTGCAGTTTTTGTGTTTTGCTTAGGTGCTCCTCTCGTGGTAACCTTATCGGGATCACCAACCGGAACTGCATTGCCATGAAAATCATATGTGTCTTCTTCAGCGAAGGCTATGTGACCATCATGTCCATTCTTTTTCGCATATTTTCTTGCTACTAAGCCCTTCATATATGCCATGAACTCATTATACATTGCTGGATCATCTACTGCCGCATCCATAGCTTCCGCCGATACTGTTTCCATGTCATTGTATCTTTTTCGCTTCCCTGGCCCTGAGTAAACGTACGTGAAAAGATCGCTTCTGCGCCTTGCTGGCAATCCATTTCTTGCCAGTTTGGAGAATCGCCGAAGAACACAACAGTCCGGTATTTCGGACGATTTCAGGTGCTTCAATACATATAGGATATGCTTGCATGGAAGCCCCTTACGATTCATTCTTCGGCAGCTGCACTGTATTAACTCTTTCGGATGATTAGGACTATACTCCACGATAAATGAGTATCTACCGCTATTCCTCCATTTGACCATAAACTGTTTAGAGCCTCCTGTTCCCACGTATTCCTCAAAAATCTCGAGGTCACCAAGCTTCTTCACATCCTGCTGCAAGATGTAGAAGTTGGCTGGACTGAAGGCATGGGCAAGAGCAACCTCTATCTCTTTGGATTCGAGTAATCGCCACCGATAAACTCTGGGAACAGATGCAGTCATCTTCGGCCTCACTCTCACGGATGCGAACAATGGCATTCTCGTAATGCATTATCAAGTCAACTAGGGTCATACCATAATCCAGGTGAAGGTGAAGGTGAAGGCATGAGTTCAAACTCTTCTCTGATTGCTTTTCATACCAAGGAAATATCCACCGGTCAGATACGCGGCAGCCCAAATTCTCTTGTTATTGTACATCCTTTTGAGCCATTCTTGGGTACTATTTGTCTCCCACTTGCGACGAAACGCGCTCCATCTTTCCTCAAAAATGGCTTCTGAAGTGGCGTTGTATAAGAATGGCCGAACTTCCTTTAGCGACTTATGACCAAGGTGTCTCTTCATGTTTTTCTCTATGTACCAAGTACATAGACGGTGCCACACGTCTGGAAGGACATTCTGAATAGCTAATATCATCGCGGCGTCCCCATCAGTAATAAGACCTTTGGGATTCTTCTGACACATTGCAGTCAAGAATGTCCGAAGCAGCCAAGCATATGTATCTTCTGTCTCGTCTGACACGAGAGCGCATGCAAACACCGTAGTCTTACGATGATTGTTCCGGCCTACAAAAGGAATAAATGGCATAGCATACCGGTTCATCTTGTACGTGCTATCAAACACCACCATGTCACCAAAATCCTGATAGTCCTTCCGTGACTGAGAATCAACCGTCCTTCATCATCTACTTGGTAATCAAAAAAAAATTCAGGATCACTCTTCTTCCTCGCGGCCATAATACCAAGTGTTGTGGCAGCATCACCCTTCACAATAAGCTTCCTCTTCTCCCTGCAACATAGGTTGTACAGATCTCGCCTTACGAAGCCTACACTACCGTAGCCATGTCTTCTGAGAAAGTGTTTCATAATCATGTACTTTCTCATCCCACTTGCTCCCAAAGATAGTATCTCAGCTCTCTGGTACGGCTTAATCTTTCTGTGCGATCGAAGAAATGGTACTTCCTCCGGTCTAGCTGGTTTATGTCTGTGATTGCCGTAAAAACTTTTGACAACCCATACTCCTCTCGATAGGTCACGCTTCACGGTGAGATTGGCATTGCAGTTGCAACGAGTCTCGGGTCTTAGCCTACGACTGCGGCCTTCCTGCGTTAAAAGCTTTTCCTGACGTTTCCCTGCCCTGGAACAGACATACCGCCTTAACCGTATTTCTCCCTTACCACGTTTCCCTCGCTTTGCCCTCTTCAAAATGTCCTTTCGGATGCTGAAGCCATGCTCTCTCGCATAGCTGTTGTACCAGACAAAAGCCGCCGGTTCGGAAGAAAATGTCATGTCCAGTATTTTACAGTGCTCTTCCATAGAGTGCATCTTATATTCATTACTCACAATATCTGGGTCTGCTTGACTGTGATGTTCACGCCCATTGTCAGCACCAGATATCACCTACACATGAAGGGAAAATAAGTCATAGAAGTTGTCGTTCCAACGGTAACATTGACGGTTTGCCATACTAAAACTATATACTTACTTCGCTCTTATTTTTAGAGCTTGATTCCTTGTGATGCAGTCCTACCTCCACGCTATATTCATCAAACCCAACCTCCATGTCTGAATACTCATCCTCCTCGTGACCACCGTATAGCACCTACACATCCAAAAACAAAGAATGTAACATGTCACTTCATTGCTTCCATTCATTGGTAGCCTTTAAAAAATAATCAACATACTTCACTCATGTTTTCTGAGGACGCCGATGATGGAAGGTTCTCCCCAAAAGGAGGTACATTTTCATAGATCCTGGATTTGGAACTATTCTCCGAAGTAGAATCATCATCGCCCGTATATCCGTCATCCCCGTCACTCCTAGTTGAGCTATAGTCCCCCATTTCTCCAAAAACTACACAAAACCCGCACACAATAAAGAACTAATGCAAAATACTAAACAATAACGCAATGCAAATCACTATTTCATATTTAGTACACTTAATTAAACGCACACGGACAGCGGACAGTCTGGCAGAGATACGCCGGCCTGTCCGCCGCATGCCGGAGTGTCTGGTTCTAGTGTGCCGGCCTGTCTTCCGGGCGCCGGACACGCAAAATGAGCCGCCGGACATGTCCGGAGGCTGAGATTCAAACTTACCTCCACGTCGTGTCCAGCGGAAGATCGGCTGGCCGGAGAGATGGAGCTCGACGTGACGGCGTGCAGCAGAGGCGTCTCGTCGAGCAGGCCCTGAAGATCGTGGAGATGAGAGTGCCGAGATCGTCGGGAAGATATGCCCAGGTGGAGGAGGTCTATGGTGACGGAGTGCGGCGCCGACGCTGGCTCGTCGAGCTCCGGGGAGATGCCGGTGAAGAGGAGATCGTGGAGAAGCGACGGAGGAGCCCTGTAGCGGAGGAGTGCGGCGGTGAGGAGGTGATCGTGGCGTCCGAGATCGTGCGACGGGACGGCGGCAGCCGGCTCGTCTAGGCTCGTCGAGTTCCAACGAGGAGAACGATCAGATCACGATCGTGGAAGGAAGACGCATACGGTATAGGGACGGTCATATACGAGTTCACATACGGGCGTCATACGGGCTTGGATATGGGTTTGGTGGGCTTTTGAGCCAAAACGAATTTTGGAGAAGGGGGGTGGGGGGTGGGGGGGGGGGGTTGTACTGAAGCAGCCTCCATGTTTCACATGGTGCCATTGACTTAGATGATCATTTATCGTAGCGTTAATCTCTCGCAAATGTAACATGTTAAAGAGGCTACACCGATACTGCACTTGCCTACTGCTGCTCATCTAGACCGCCTAGACCGCACATCTATCTCTTTGAAAGATGATATGTTCCTCCCAAGAAATATTATATTTAGGTTTCCTGGCCTTATACTCCTTCCTATCGCTATTGGAGCATATTTTTTCCTATTTTTTTATTAGAATTTAAAGTTTGATTTCAATGTTTACGTCTAGTAAAATTATGTTCCAAATTTACATAGTAGTCGGGACATATGTAGTTGAAATATCTTCCATTGTCTACGAGAAGATTCATATTTACCAAATGAAGCGTTCATACATGCCAAATAAATTGTCCATGCGAGTAAAACTAAATTTCATTTTTGAGCATTTCTAAAAAAGCTACATGTAAAGAAAAAAATGTTACATTAAAGATTTTTTTGCAGTAGTTTTACATCAGTGACTACGAGTCCACTTTTGCATGTGAAAGTCACAAGGAGAGGAGACTTATCCATGGGCAGTTGTCCCCCGTGCTAGGAATGAAACAACAGTATGTGTATTTAACTTTGCCATACCAAAAAGGATGATGCTGAGCGTCCCCCGGGGATTAGAATTCCCAGCCCCCGGGTCTACAAGCCGACACGTGTCCTTGTAGTTGGTCAAGGAACTAATCACCCCCACGATTGTACCTCTTCTTCTCTCACCACGGAAAAACTCTGTCTGTTTCGACTCCTATTCCCCGTCCTTCTCTAACCCAACTGTCAGCCGGATAAGGTGCTCGCCGGAGAAGACGCCATCGCCGGAAAAGTTGCCGTCGTCGGAGAAGACATCGTCACCTAGGTAGCAACTCTGGACATCCCGTGTAGCAGCGTCTTCCGCCGCTGGTAGCAGAGCGGCCTACCTCCTGCAGCAAAGAGGTGTTGTAGCTCGAGAAGCCATCGCCGGAGAAGACTCCCGCTGCTCGCAGCAAAATACGTCCATCACAAGTAGCAAAAAACGGGTGCCTGTTGTAGCAAGGTCTCCCGCTTGCCGGTAGCAGGGCCGGCCGTCCGCCGGTAGCAAGATCAGCTGCCCGACCGGTAGCAAGGCCGACCGCCCCCTTGTAGCAAAGACAGGCAGCCACGGTAGCAAGGTCTGGCGCCCAATGTAGCAAGGCCTCCCTCCCCTTGTAACAACGCCTCCCGCCGCTCGCAGCAGTGCTGCGCACCGCCGGTAGCAAGGCCAACCGCCTTTTGTAGCAAAGCCTGGCCGTCCTTGTAGCAAGACCGACCGGCCTTGTAGCAACAGCCATGTCCGCACCAGCACCACCACCGGGGGTCGATGGGACCTTGGGGGATTCGAGCTCGGAGAGGTAGGGGCATCGACCTCAGAGGGTTGCACGTGGAGGGGGTTAGGCGAGCTGACGACCGTGCGCAGGGGAGCCTCACCGTGGGCGCCGACTTGGACGTGACGCAGCTGCTGCAGTAGGACGCGACGCAGCTGCTGCAGTAGGAAGAGGTCGGGGAGACTGCGGCCGCGCACGAGGAAGGCGAAGCAAGGCGTGGCTGGGTCGCGGCGGTGGAGCACGGCGCAGCGACGGAGCGCGGCGGCGTGGTTGGGGCGTTGCGGTGGAGCGCGACGGCGTGGATTTCCTGGTTTCCATGGACGCACAGTGTCACGGGAGAGAGAACACGAGCCTCTTGGGACCCCCTCTCTCTTTCTCATGTTCTCTCTCCACCCGTGGTTCCTCGAAGAGCTGTGCACTAAGGGAGTACTCCACGCGGTACGCGGGAGCGCTGCCGGGATTCGAATCCAGAAGATCTTCTTTCACAACCTTAGCTGGATCTGAGGCCGGGAGTGTCGTTGAACACCGTATGTATGCAAAACTACGAGGTTCTACACTTGCGGTACTCATGGTGGTATGGGAGGACTTCTACACGACCCCGAGGTCGGTGATGTTATCACCAGAATTTGACCAAGTCAGAGGTGGGCCGCGATCAAGATGGACTTGAAGATATATACATGGAAGAAATACGTGAATCGGCCTTGTGTACCAAGTTTGGGCTAATTGCCCGTGTATCTGTAACGTATTAGATTATGAGTCGATTAAGAGATAGAGTTTTACCCGTGCACGGTTAGGTGCACGCCTGAATTAGAAAGTCCCTTGGACTATAAATATGTATCTAGGGTTTATGGAATAAACAACAACCAACGTTCAACACAAACAAATCTCGTCGCATCGCCAACTCCTTCGTCTCGAGGGTTTCTCCGGTAAGCACCATGCTGCCTAGATCGCATCTTGCGATCTAGGCAGCACAAGCCTATCTCGTTGTTCATGCGTTGCTCGTGCTGAAGCCTTTTTGATGGCGAGCAACGTAGTTATCTTAGATGTGTTAGGGTTAGCATTGTTCTTCGTATCATATGCTGTCGTAGTGCAACCCTTATGCATCTTGCCGCCCTTACACCTATCTTAGGTGTAGGGGCGGCACCCCGCTTGATCTTTGTTTAGTAGATCCGATCTGTTACGGTTGCTCCTTGTTCTGCAAGGATTAGTTTAATATCCGCAATAGTTAGGCCTTACAAAGGGTTGGAGGATTCAGCGGCGTGTAGGGTGAAGTTTGCTAACCCTAGACAGGATGTTCCGGGGATCAACCTCGTATTGGTTTTTAGGCCCTATCTAGGATCGGCTTACGGTCACCGTACGCGAGCGCGAGGCCCAATCGTGAGTAGGATGATCCGATTATGTGGTGAAAACCCTAAATCGTCGTAGATCGTTTTAGCTTTATCTTGATCAAGCAGGACCACCATATATTCGGACACCTTGTACGAATCATGGGTGGATCGGCTCTTTGAGCCGATTCACGGGATAACTCTGAGAGCCGATCGAGGCTCGAATTTAACGTTTACGTGTATGCCATGCAGGAAACTAAGCGAGGCATCATCCAACACCTTCCGACCGGGTATAGGTCAGGTGGCACGCCCTTGCGATAGCATCGGACGTGTGACCAGGAGGCTTTGCGGGCCATCGCTCTGAGGGACTGGGGCCAGCCGCAGCCCTAGTTGTTCCCGGCTCTACTGTGTTGCCAGTCGCTGCCCGCCGGTGGGTTTCTGACCGCAACAGGTGACGAAGTAAGACTACATCAACCAAGTTCTAGCGGAACGTTAACCGCTATTGGTCTACGAGGGTACGTTACTGATATCATTTCTGTTACTGCATTACTCCTAGATAGATCTGGGCAATTGGGTTGCGTGAGTTAGATTTTTTCTGCTACGAATCCCCAACAGTGGTATCAGAGCCGATCTGTCAACACCCAGATTTTTAAGTCCAGATGCCTATCATGCCATACATCGCAATCCCAGGAATATTGTTTTTGCGAGACATAATAGATCGATATCACAGAACATCATTCATTACAACTCATAAATGTCTTACATCAAAGGATCACATGATCCAGTCTTACAATAATAGTTGATCTAGTGATCAATTACTAAACACACACAGCGGAAGAAATGTAGTAGCGGTCCATCTGCTTCACAGACAACTTTTGACGTCAGGAGTAGTCCTAGTTATCGTAGACGTCCTGCTGTCCATCATCTTGGTACTGGGGCTCCTCTTCATAGTTTGGCCATTTGAATAGCCAGGGACACAGCCGTAAGTACTTTAAAGTACTCGCAAACTAATACTAGAGTAAGTACTAACAGTTTTAGTGAGAGGGTTCTAAGTTCTAGGTTCATTTGCATAAAGTCAGTTTTATTTCACAAGCATTTAGTAAACAAAGACTCTTCATTTGCCTAACTTAACTCAAGTGGGGACATTAGTGTCATTCCCACAACTCTGTTGTGATTCAAGTCAAATTCACCTTTCAAGTTCAAGTCACAAGTCACCAGTCCCATGTAACATTTTTGAAAAAAATTCTGATGACGGAACAGTATGGCCTTTCCAACCGTCCATAACCGCGGACACGGCTATTCGAATAGGTTTACACTCTGCAGAGATCGTACACTTGTGCCACAATAATTGCAGTAATCCGTCAGGGGTAACTGGCCCTGATTTATCACACTCAGTGCACGGACTACCAATCATAACCTTTCATTTACATACCCTAGTATAGGCACCTCTCCCCATGAGCTTGGCCTCCCAGTGAAGACAAACCGTCAGCCTGGGAACTGCACAGGGCTTGGGTCTGACATTTACCTCATTTCACGTCATTTCACTTTCAACGGAGGCAGCCTCGGCATAACCCCTATGACGCTTGTTCAGAGGGAACCCATACTAAAATACATAAGTTTCCAGTTAAGCCTTACCCAGATTCAGGTATTGTGGGGTAGTTGAAATTGGAATGGTATCGCATCCGAACCCAACCATCAGTTTTTGTCAAGTTCACCATGTCATTCAAGTCACCTTCACCTTCAAAATATTTCAATAGAATGACTCATCATTCCAAGGTTTTCAAAATCAAAAGTTTCACATGTTCCCAGCTAGAGTAGTCAACTTAAATTCTAGCACTAGCAACTAGTCATGAGGGGTGCTCACTAGCTTGTAGCCTTCTAGGCTACTTTGATGTTCTTGCACTACTCCTTATCTAGACTCAAGTTAACTATAAAAGTAAACCTTGATAAACAAAGTAAAAGCTTGAGAGATAAAAACTGGGACTTGGAAGTAAAGCACAAAGTAGTATGGTATTGGTGCTTTGCTCAAATAGAGCTTGCACTTGGGTAACTTGCAAGAGTATAGCTTGCCTTGATTGGTACAGTGATCAAAGTTTTCTTCTTCTTCCTCGTAGAATACCTCCTCCTCCTGGTAGTCCTTGGTACTAGCGTCTATAAACGGATACGAGGCATACAATCACCAAACAAAGCTTAAGTGCTAGACTTAACACTCACATGTATCACACTAGCTATCCTTATCATCACACATTACTAACAAGGTGGTTGGCTTTGTTTTCTTTTAATAAAACTTGTAAGAAGAATAACTTCCTCTCATTGAATCTTATTAAGATTTAATCTCCTCAAGTCATAGGTGTGAGATCATGTTGACCAAGGTCAATACTTCACATTAATCATTTGAGAAAAAATATTTAAATGAGGTACTACACCTCATGCAATTTAAACACTACTATAACAACAATTTAATATCTCCAAGTAATCAAGTATGAGGTGCTATAGCTAAGATCATTTCCTCATATTGAATCACTTGAGACAAAGATTTAAATGAGAGAGAACCTCTCTTACCATTTAACAATTAAATCTGGATAATTTAAATGGACTAGAAATGGCCACATAGCCACTATTTTGCTCTAGCCCATGATCATGCATACAACTATGTCATGTTTTTACATAATCAATTAGACAAAGTGAAATGTGATTTATGAGAGTTGGAATCAACTCAAAATCACTTATGGTTGATTTTTAATAAAAGTTTGAATCTGAAAAAGGCACTGCATTGTTATTTTTGCTACATAAATTCAACAAAGGATCTAGGCTTGAGACCAGTGGGGTTTGATAGAGATTTTCATAAGCTTCCCAATAAATAAAATTCATCAAATTTGGCTCAGTGGATTTGAAGTTATTCAATTTTGAAATTGGCACCAGTAAAGAATTTAGTTGAATTGAATTAAAACGAATTCGAATGAGTGGGCCTAGGCGGGAAATGAAATTGGGCCAGGAGAGGGGAAACGAGTTGGGCCGGCCCAGCTAGCGCGTCTCGCACGCAGCGGGCCGCCTGACAGTGGCCCCGGCTTGTCAGCGAGTCATCATCAGCGAAACGGTATGAATCAAAATGAGCCGCACGATTAGAACAGGATCCTACGGGCGAGAGGCGACGTCGTCTCCGGCGAGAGAGGGCTACTGGCGCGACGAGGGTAGGGGTTCGGCGAGCTCACCGGCGGTCGGCGGTCGTCGGCGAGGGTGTGCCGCGGCGTTGTCGAGGGTGGCGAAGCTCCTGGTACAGATGGCGTCGCCTGAGGTGGCGCCAATCGACGGCGAGGTGCCGTGTGCACCGGCGGGGCTCGGCGACGAATTGGCGCTGCTCCGGCTACAATGTGGGGGGGGGGGGAAGAGGGTCGAGGAGATCGAGAAGAAGGTGGGGAGCGAGATGGTGAGCAGAGAAAGGCTCGGGGGAGGCTCTATTTATAAGGTCGCTTGTGTGCTGCGGATGCCCGTGGAGGTCGTCCATGGCGCGGCCGATCTGGTGCGCGAAGAGGCAAGGGAGTGGGCGCGTGAGGTCACTGGCATCATGGCGGTGCTTGCGTGCTAGCTGGCGCAGAGAAAGTGAGACGAGACAGCTCTGGCGATGTCAACGTTTGCGCGGTACCGTGGCGGAGGACGGCGATCATGGCGACGGCTACAGCGCATGCGCGAACCAATGGGGTTGTCCAGGAGGGAGCAGGTGGGGTGGTGATCGCGCGTGCGAGAGGAGGGAGCGAGGGGAGGACGACAGCGATGAGGCGACGCAGTGCTCTGGCGCGCTCTGCGTCGTGACCATGCGCATCATGGCGTGTACTGGCGGGCACGGGCACGTCTGGACGCGTCGATTCTGGCCAATGCCGTGCGTGTCTCTGGCCAGGGAGGGTACCAGCGTGCGTAGAAGAGTGAGGGGAGAATCGTTGACATGGAGAAGGGGACCAGAGAGAGATGGAGAGGATGAGTGGCATGGTGGTGGCAAGGTACATGGTATGGGTTGTTTTGATCATTTTCTCTCAGTGAAAAGGGGTTGCAAAGTCATGGCTTGATGCAGAGGAGGTACCAGGATGGTGATGATCACAAATGGTCCTCGGTTTATCCCAAAATCTGATGGGTAAAAGGGTGTATGAACTTTACAGATTTGTGCACACAAGGTGCTCGACCAAATGGCCGCATGAAATGAAAATTTGAATTTTGCAAATCTTTTTGGTGGAGTTGATTCAAATAGGATTTGGCACACAAAGGTGGTGGTGGGGTGCAAAATGGAATTGATTTGTGAAAATCCAAATATTGCATAATCTAGAATCTGATTGAATGTCACCACTTTGCTTGATCACAATAAGAAATGGATAAAGAATTAGACAAGGTGGTCAACACAAAAGTTGTTCACCTTGATAAGGTCTTGGATGAGGTGCAAAGATTTGAAAAGGTTTGGTTTAGAAATCTCTAAATACATGGGCTCAAAGAGGGTAAGATGTTAAGATGGCACAAGTGACCATTATCACATGTCACTTGAATTTGAATTTTCCTTTGATTTGATTTGAGTTTCTTTGGTTCAAAAGGGATTCTTTTGGGGTTAGAAGAGTTTCCAAACCATTGGCACAAATTTATATGGCCTAGGTTCAAGATTTGCAAAAATGGCCATAGCCTCATATGTGGATTTCAAGTTTTTATTTTATTTTATTTTTATTTGACCAAAGGTCCTTGTTTTGGGGTTCAAAGAGTGTTAGGTTAGGTGTACTCATGGTTTCCAACCCTTTAGGTAAGGTAAATAGGGCATATGCCATTATTTGGAGAAATAGCCATTAGCCCACATATGCCTCACTTTTTTTTTTATTTTCTTGCTTTCCCCTTGGTTTTGAAAAGGGGTAGGGTTTAGGGTTTTGGCATTGCCAAGGATTGTAAACACACATCATGGCAATAACACAAAGATTAAGTATGAGCACTATGCATAGCACAAGATTTAATAAAAGTTTTTGTTGGTTCTCATTTTTAACAAGTGAAATCTTTTTCTTCATTTAGTTTGAAAATTTGGGATGTTACAAACCCTTCCCCCTTAAACAAATCTCGTCCCGAGATTTTAAGAAAAGTTAGGAACCTAAGAGAGATTCGGCAATTGGGTTAACATGAAAACATACTTTGCATGGCCTGAGGTGCTTCGTGTGCTTCTGTTGCATTCATGTGTTAGAGGCAGCCATTGCGGTTGTTCGGGTTCCTTCTAGCTGCGAAGCGGCGCTGTTGCTGAGCAGGTGCAGCGGTATTGGGGGCAGTCTTGGCAAGCTTCTTGGGGCACTCATTGGAGTAGTGACCCACAGTTCCACATTCATAACAATTTACGGTGGACTTGTCCTTTGGGGTGACGGGGACGGCATTGCTTACAGTCCTCGGGCCAGTGTTGGGGTTATTGTTGTTACCATGGTTGTTGTTGCTGTTGTGGTTGTTGTTGTTGTGGTTATTGTTGTTGTTGCCTCCGGGCTTGGGGGTCCTCCATTGTTGTTGGTGTAGTTTGGACGGTACGTCTAAGCAGGTGGCTTGTTGTGTCTTGGGGCAAATCCTCCAGTTGAGTTGTTGCGGTACTTCTGTGCATTGTTGGGTCCACTCTGATGCATCATTCTGCGCTTGCGGTTTTCGTTGGCTTGGTTGAGCTTTCCTTCCATCTGGATGGCAGAGTCCACTAGGGCTTCAAGGTCAGCAAACGGGATGTTCACTAACACTGTCTGCATCTCATCATGCAGTCCATTCAGAAATCTCTCCTTCCTCTTCTCGTTGGTGTCGGTCTCGTCCGGGGCGTACCTTGACAGAGTGAGAAATCTGTCGCGGTATTCCACCACGAACATTCTTCCTTGCTTGAGTTCGCGGAACTCATATCTCATCTTCTTAATCAGTCCCTGGGGTACATGGTATTTTCTGAACTTGAGTTTGAAGTCTTCCCAAGTCATCATCTGTCCCGCATCCATTGCGCGGGCACTTGTCCACCAGGCTCTGGCAGGTCCTGATAGGTAGTGGGTGGCGAACAATACTTTCTCTGCGGCTTCTACTCCCGCAACTTCCAGGTTGTTCTCCATTGTCTGGAGCCAGTCATCAGCATCTAGGGGCTCTTCTGTCTTGCTAAACATTGGAGGGTTGGTGTTCTGAAAATTCTTCAGCTTCGATCCAGGGTGATCATGGTTTCCATGGCCTTGATTTTTTGGGCTATCTGCTGCAGTGCGGCAATATTGGCTTGTCGTTCAGCTCTCTCGGCTTCTCAGTCTGCCATCATCATCTGCATCATTGCATCCTGGTTGGTGCTACAGATTGGAGGGGCCATCTGAACATTGAGGTAGATGATAAGATAAGAGGGAAATTTCTATGGTATGTTTGGTTCAAAGTTCAAAAAGTTTCAAAACTTGAGTAGTGTCGAGGGGGTAAAAACCCACAACACTTTTCCATTCATACCAAACATCACACATTACATAACTAACACACCGGTGGTTTTAAGAACCATTCATTCGTTCTATGATACAAGGGATCCTGATACAAACTCACACCTACTAGAGTGCTCTAGTGATACTACTCTGTATCCGGAATGGTAGGTTCTTTGTCTTCATGGGTAATGTGCTTGGCGAAAGATGCGGGCGTTGTCCAACTCCTTGCGGGTCTTGTACAACATGAAGTCCAGATATGTAACATAGTGGTTCATCTCCGGGTGCGGTGGCATGGTTATTGGCCTTCCTATGGGATCATGTCTTTGGTAGTAACTGAAGCGAGTGTTCTTGAGCTTGTTCACATTCTGTCCACACAGATGGGCAATTGCTTGTTGCATGGCTCTAGCTATTCCATCCTTCCAAGTGTTCCCCATTACGTGAAAACCGGATAGTTTCCCAAGTTGGGGCTCCAAGCTTTCCTCTCAGATCTGCAGTAACTTCCCACCGAGGTGGTTTTCCCAACTGATTATTGAGTGGCACTCCAAAGAACTCGGGATACGGGCGTCCTAGATACTCAACTAGTTTCTCCTAATCCTTCTCGAACATTAGGTTTCCTCCGTGACCAAGCTGGTAGGACTCACAATTGTACTCCATCTGTGAAGAATTAGAATGAGTAAGTTAGGGAAGTGGTCAAGTGTGCAAAATTTTATGTAGGATTACAAGGAAAAGTAAAGCATGTATTTCTCATTTGAAAAGATCTCAAAGATAAGAGTGAGAATAAGTTTTTATAAATATTCACTTCATTTGTTTTGAAATTAAGTTTTCCAGACGTCCATTCTAACTAGGGTCTCCTAAGGTCAAACAATGGCTCTGATACCAACTTGTCGACACACAGATTTTTAAGTCCAGATGCCTATTATGCCATACATCGCGATCCCAGGAATATTGTTTTTGTGAGACATAATAGATTGATATCACAGAACATCATTCATTACAACTCATAAATGTCTTACATCAAAGGATCACATGATCCAGTCTTACAATAATAGTTGATCTAGTGATCAATTACTAAACACACACAGCGGAAGAAACGTAGTAGCGGTCCATCTGCTCCACAGGCAACTTTTGACGCCAGGAGTAGTCCTAGTTATCGTAGACGTCCTGCTCTCCATCATCTTGGTACTGGGGCTCCTCTTCATAGTCTGGCCATTTGAATATCCAGGGACACAGCCGTGAGTACTTTAAAGTATTCGCAATCTAATACTAGAGTAAGTACTAACAATTTTAGTGAGAGGGTTTTAAGCTCTAGGTTCATTTGCGTAAAGCCAGTTTTATTTCACAAGCATTTAGTAAACAAAGACTCTTCATTTGCCTAACTTAACTCAAGTGGGAACATTAGTGTCATTCCCACAACTCTGTTGTGATTCAAGTCAAATTCACCTTTCAATTTCAAGTCACAAGTCACCAGTCCCATGTAACATTTTTGAAAAAAAAATCTGATGACGGAACAGTATGGCCTTTCCAACCGTCCATAACCGCAGACACGGCTATTCTAATAGGTTTACACTCTGCAGAGGTCGTACACTTGTGCCACAATAATTGCAGTAATCCGTCAGGGGTAACTGGCCCTGATTTATCACACTCAGTGCACGGACTACCAATCATAACCTTTCATTTACATACCCTAGTATAGGCACCTCTCCCCATGAGCTTGGCCTCCCAGTGAAGACAAACCGTCAGCCTGGGAACTGCACAGGGCTTGGGTCTGACATTCACCTCATTTCAAGTCATTTCACTTTCAACGGAGGCAGCCTCGGCATAACCCCTATGAAGCTTGTTCAGAGGGAACCCATACTAAAATACATAAGTTTCCAGTTAAGCCTTACCTAGATTCAGGTATTGGTTTTTGTAAAGTTCACCATGTCATTCAAGTCACCTTCACCTTAAAAATCTTTCAATAGAATGACTCATCATTCCAAGGTTTTCAAAAT
This sequence comes from Lolium rigidum, assembly GCF_022539505.1. NCBI lineage: Eukaryota > Viridiplantae > Streptophyta > Magnoliopsida > Poales > Poaceae > Lolium > Lolium rigidum. Next base: position 138,379,519 of record NC_061512.1, read on the forward strand.
CAAAAGTTTCACATGTTCCCAGCTAGAGTAGTCAACTTAAATTCTAGCACTAGCAACTAGTCATGAGGGGTGCTAACTAGCTTGTAGCCTTCTAGGCTACTTTGATGTTCTTGCATGACTCCTTATCTAGACTCAAGTTAACTATAAAAGTAAACCTTGATAAACAAACTAAAAGCTTGAGAGATAAAAACTGGGACTTGGAAGTAAAGCACAAAGTAGTATGGTATTGGTGCTTTGCTCAAATAGAGCTTGCACTTGGGTAACTTGCAAGAGTATAGGTTGCCTTGATTGGTACAGTGATCAAAGTTTTCTTCTTCCTCGTAGAATACCTCCTCCTGGTAGTCCTCGATACTAGCGTCTATAAACGGATACGAGGCATACAATCACCAAACAAAGCTTAAGTGGTAGACTTAACACTCACATGCATCACACTAGCTATCCTTATCATCACATATTACTAACAAGGTGGTTCGCTTTGTTTTCTTTTAATAAAACTTGTAAGAAGAATAACTTCCTCTCACTGAATCTTATTAAGATTTAATCTCCTCAATTCATAGGTGTGAGATCATGTTGACCAAGGTCAATACTTCACATTTATCATTTGAGAAAAAAGATTTAAATGAGGTACTACACCTCATGCAATTTAAACACTACTATTACAACAATTTAATATCTCCAAGTAATCAAGTATGAGGTGCTATAGCTAAGATCATTTCCTCACATTGAATCACTTGAGACAAAGATTTAAATGAGAGATAACCTCTCATACCATTTAACAATTAAATTTGGATAATTTAAATGGACTAGAAATGGCCACATAGCCACTATTTTGCTCTAGCCCATGATCATGCATACAACTATGTCATGTTTTTACATAATCATTTAGACAAAGTGAAATGTGATTTATGAGAGTTGGAATCAACTCAAAATCACTTATGGTTGATTTTTAATAAAAGTTTGAATTTGAAAAAGGCACTGCCTTGTTATTTTTGCTACATAAATTCTACAAAGAATCCTGGGTTGAGACCAGTGGGGTTTGATAGAGATTTTTATAAGCTTTCCAAAAATATAAAATTCATCAAATTTGGCTCAGTGGATTTGAAGTTATTCAATTTTTAAATTGGCACCAGTAAAGAATTTAGTTGAATTGAATTAAAACGAATTCAAATGAGTGGGCCTAGGCGGGAAACGAAATTGGGCCACGAGAGGGGAAACGAGTTGGGCCGGCCCAGCTAGCGCGTCTCGCACGCAGCGGGCCGCCTGACAGTGGCCCCCGATTGTCAGCGAGTCATCATCAGCGAAACGGTATGAATCAAAATGAGCCGCACGATTAGAACAGGATCCTACGGGCGAGAGGCGTCGTCGTCTCCGGTGAGAGAGGGCTATTGGCGCGGCGAGGGTATGGGTTCGGCGAGCTCACCGGCGGTCGGCGGTCGTCGGCGAGGGTGTGCGGCGGTGTTGTCGAGGGTGGCGAAGCTCCTGGTACAGATGGCGTCGCCTGAGGTGGCGCCAATCGACGGCGAGATGCTGCAGGTACTGGCGGGGCTCCGGCGACGAATTGGCGCTGCTCCGGCTACAATGTGGAGGGGAAGAGGGTCGAGGAGATCGAGAAGAAGGCTGGGAGCGAGATGGTGTGCAGAGAAAGGCTCGGGGGATGCTCTATTTATAAGGTCGCGAGTGTGCTGCGGGTGCCCGTGGAGGTCGTCCATGGCGCGGCCGCTCTGGTGCGCGAAGAGGCAAGGGAGTGGGCGCGTGAGGTCACTGGCATCATGGCGGTGCTTGCGTGCTAGCTGGCGCAGAGAAAGTGAGACGAGACAGCTCTGGCGATGTCAACGTCTGCGCGGTACCGTGGCAGAGGACGGCGATCATGACGACGGCTACAGCGATCGGACCAATGGGGTTGTCCAGGAGGGAGAAGGTGAGGTGGTGATCGCGCGTGCGAGAGGAGGGAGCGAGGGGAGGACGATATCGATGAGGCGACGCAGTGCTCTAGCGCGCTCTGCGTCGTGACCATGCGCGTCATGGCGTGTACTGGCGGGCACGGGCACGTCGAGTCTGGCCAATGCCGTGCGTGTCTCTGGCCAGGGAGGGTACCAGCGTGCGTAGAAGGGTGAGGGGAGTCTCGTTGACATGGAGAAGGGGACCAGAGAGAGATGGAGAGGATGAGTGGCATGGTGGTGGCAAGTTACATGGCATGGGTTGTTTTGATCATTTTCTCTCAGTGAAAAGGGGTTGCAAAGTCATGGCTTGATGCAGAGGAGGTACCAGGATGGTGATGATCACAAATGGTCCTTGGTTTATCCCAAAATCTGATGGGTAAAAGGGTGTAAGAACTTTACAGATTTTTGCACACAAGGTGCTCGACCAAATGGCCGCATGAAATGAAAATTTGAATTTTACAAATATTTTTGGTGGAGTTGATTCAAATAGGATTTGGCACACAAAGGTGGTGGTGGGGTGCAAAATGGAATTGATTTGTGAAAATCCAAATATTGCATAATCTAGAATCTGATTCAATGTCACCACTTTGCTTGATCACAATAAGAAATGGAGAAAGAATTAGACAAGGTGGTCAACACAAAAGTTGTTCACCTTGATAAGGTCTTGGATGATGTGCAAAGAGTTGAAAAGGTTTGGTTTAGAAATCTCTAAATACAGGGGCTCAAAGAGGGTAAGATGTTAAAGATGGCACAAGTGACCATTATCACATGTCACTTGAATTTGAATTTTCCTTTGATTTGATTTGAGTTTCGTTGGTTCAAAAGGGATTCTTTTGGGGTTAGAAGAGTTTCCAAACCATTGGCACAAATTTATATGGCCTAGGTTCAAGATTTGCAAAAATGGCCATAGCCTCATATGTGGATTTCAAGTTTTTATTTTATTTTATTTTTCTTTGACCAAAGGTCCTTGTTTTGGGGTTCAAAGAGTGTTAGGTTAGGTTTACTCATGGTTTCCAACCCTTTAGGTAAGGTAAATAGGGCATAGGCCATTATTTGGAGAAATAGCCATTAGCCCACATATGCCTCAGTTTTTCTTTTGTTTTATTTTCTTGCTTTCCCCTTGGTTTTGAAAAGGTGTAGGGTTTAGGGTTTTGGCACATTTTCAAGTATTGTAAACACACATCATGGCAATAACACAAAGATTAAGTATGAGCACTATGCATAGCACAAGATTTAATAAAAGTTTTTGTTGGTTCTAATTTTTGAACAAGTGAAATCTTTTTCTTCATTTAGTTTGAAAACTTGGGATGTTACACGATCTATGTATAGTATGCTTCTTCTATAATTGTTACCCTCTCACACGTACTTTTTCATTACTGCAACATTGTTTGATGAAGCGGTCCCAACCGACCTCACGCGTACAGTTATGTGAGACTGTTTCAGCAATTGACATATGGCATGTACAATATACGCGGCTTAGCGGTGTCTGTCGCTCTTACTTTACCGGTGTGGCATTTTCAACGGAGGGCCCAAGAAGGGGTGTAGTAGAGACAATTGTTTATTCTGTATGTGTTGTGGTTTTATGTGCGTAGAAAGAACAGTTCTTTTGCGAAATCTTTGTGTTGCAAGAGGGGCTTGTAACATGTTATGATCATAGTGTAATGTAGTTATCTACTAGTTGTTGCTAAGTTGTAGTGATAGCCCATAACCATGATGGTCAATCATCTGGAGGCGTCACGAAGTGGGCGCCATGCCAGAGCACATGATGGAGATCTAGTTGCAGAGATGATTAACCCCTAACATGCCACATAATACATTTGATGTAGATACCGTCATAGCATCTTGTTTAGTTTCTAGTGTTATGTTTCCTCAACGATAGCTTTAAATAAGATGATCCCCCAATTAAACACCAATTTAGTGTTTGCCCTTAGCGTGCACCACAATCGATTGAGTCATAATTATGAAGCAGGCCGTGACAATCGGGTGCTACACATAACGACACTCATGTAACGTGGGTGCAAGCCATGTTGCACAACACCTTAACTAAGGTGATTTTGGCGAGGCTAGCATGTACAAACATGACCTCGAGAGCACGAGAAGATCAAAAGATCGAGCATGAGTCACATGAATGATGTGATCGACACATAGTTTCCATCTTTGGAGCGATGCTGCTGGCTATGACGATTAGGGCGGACTTAGTGAATTAGGATCGTGTAATCACTTGAAACATTCTTAGGGATAATGTTTTCTAGTGCGAGCTCATTAATAATATTCTGATTAAAATTTGAACTCATAAAATCATGAACTAAGTCTTAAATGTCTTTGAAAATATCTTTGTAGATCATGTCATACCCAATGACATATCAATTATGGTTTATTATGCGTAATAAGAAAACTTAAAATTGGTGGGTATAACTTCATAGATTTGTACCAACGCCTGAGGTACACCCTCATTAGTAATGGTACATGATCTATGAAATAAAAGTAACTGTAGGAGATAAACTCAAGAACTCCGCTAGTGAGGATGATAATGGTGATGATCGTACTCATCGTGACTTGTTCATACGCTATGCTTTACTCCTTGGATTCTGAGCTGCGAGTGTGTGTTTGGAACACCAACACATTTTATGTGGTTGATGAACTTAAGGCACCGTCTATATCGCGAGTGAGATGAATTAAGCACAAATGGCTGCACGGGTTTTCTTTGAAATAAGTTGGAAGAGAGCACTTTCTTGAAGAGTCACTTGGCAAGCATGAATGGATTTTATGGACGCATAGTGTATGAACTACTGGATGACATAACGATTTGCGAAAGATGGGGTGTGTTGTGTTCACTTCTCCCCACTGCAAAAGATCGTATCATGGAATAAGGGTATGAGAGAGGAATTGTTCACCTTTCATGTATTCCTAGATGAGTTAAAGAACTGTAAAAGTAAAATCAATGGCAGGAGAAGTTATCGACGGAGAAAGGTATATTTGATATACACGTTATAGATGTTTTCCTATAAACACATATTGCGGTTTACAAAGTATTATGATACTTGGTCTGTTTTATCAGAAAACGGAGTCGACTGCTTGAGATTTGTTTGGAGGAATTGAGGAGACAATGCGTGTTAATGGAATGAAAGATGTTGATGGCCAACTTCACTCTCACTCCACATCTATTATTTGGACTAGTTAATGGATTTGAATAAGTATTCATAAATGCCATGAGTGTGAACCTTATTAGCATGCCTTGCATCTCGCAAGACAATTATTCATATGTGTTAGAGACAATTAGTTATCCTTCTTATGAATAAAGCCTTTTATGTTCACATATTGGTTATGAATGATTTATTTTTATCAGAGTCCCAGTGATGATAGATTGAACATTTATAAAACTCTAAAATGTCAGAAAATATCCAAACTTGATAATGACATCATTTTGAATGACACTACCATTCAATTCATATTGGCATGGTGTGTGTCCATATTCGATGAAACACCGAAGTCATTAGATGCATAATATTTTGACACATGTAAAGTTGTGCCTTATGAATAAAACTCTATGTTCTAGTAAAACTGAATGTGCCACAAAATTGTTGATTATCGTACGTAATGATGTATTAGATTTCAGCAAGTAGTGGATATCATTATAAACTTCGTTGTTGATTTAAGTAAATATGTGTATTTAGTAAATAACACTTAATCTGAAAGCAATTGACGGGATCAAAGAATTTTAGAATGAAGAAGAGTATTAATTAATAAGAAAAACAAGTCTCCGCGATTTGATCAAAGTGGCAAAAGTTTTGAGTTACGGTTTTCTACATAAAGAATTGTGGAAGATGTTTCACAAATTGCAATGTTCGAAATATATCAAGGTGTTGATATGTCTAAATACTTCAATCATACTCTACTGAAATATTGTGTGATCTAAAATTACCTCTTACAGTCTTATCTTTACTATTATTTAGGATTGTCATTTAAGAATAGCAAACACTCATTTGAAATAGGGAACCGTTACAGGATAATTCTTTGAAATTAAGATGAATAAAGTCTTTGTGAAGTATTCTCAAGTAATTATGAATATATCTTTCATAAAACCATAAAGGCAAAATTTGTATTGCCAAATATGGTACCCTCTCGAGAAATAGGTTCTCATTAAGGGTGTCAATGGAATAAAGTAAAACTAAGCCAGGGTAATTGACCTCACCTCCAAGTGTCAGAGTGGCACAACAGAAGTTGTTTCGAAGCCAAAACTTTGAGAATAGAGGAGAGAAAAAATTATAATGATCATAGAGTCTCAATTAAAAGTTTTACAAAAGGAAGTAGGATTCAAGAATTTATTCTGCCTCTTTGCGGTCTAATATTCATGATTCACTTTTCTTCGAATAAGACATACCTATGAACTACAAAGAAGCGATGGTGGACCTAAATGCGATAAATGACTCAAGAGTCATAAATCCTATATTAATGTGCATTTAAGATCAACAAGGTATTTTGATACTTGATCTTATTAAGTAAAAAATAAAAGGTGTTACTTGATCTTCCTTAGAAGAAATGAAACTTTAAGAAAGACATAAAGCTCTATTTGTCATAAAAGGTGCTTTCACAAATTCAAAAGGATTGACTACAAATTTGTTGCGATGCTTGAGTCCTTTGGATTTTTAAACTAGCAATTACTTTAATTCATGAATTGATAAAAGTTTGTCAAAACTTGTGATGTCTACGGGTGCTTCTATTCTTGTAGACAGTGTTGGGCCTCCAAGAGCAGAGGTTTGTAGAACAGCAGCAAGTTTCCCTTAAGTGGATCACCCAAGGTTTATCGAACTCAGGGAGGAAGAGGTCAAAGATATCCCTCTCAAGCAACCCTGCGATCACAATGCAAGAAGTCTCTTGTGTCCCCAACACACCTAATACACTTGTCAGATGTATAGGTGCACTAGTTCGGCGAAGAGATAGTGAGATGCAAGTAATATGGATGAGTATGAGTGGTAATAGCAATCTGAATAAAATATGGCAGCGAGTAAACATGCAACAAAACAGTAAACAAACGGAGATTCGATGCTTGGAAGCAAGGCCTAGGGATCCTGCTTTCACTAGTGGACACTCTCAACAATGATCACATAATAGAACCACTCTACACTTTGTTGTTGGATAATGAACACCACTAATTGTGTAGGATTACACGAACCCTCAATGCCGGAGTTAACAAGCTCCACAATATTCGATATTCATGTTTAAATAACCTTAGAGTGCAAGATAGATCAACACAATTACACCGAGAACTAACATAGCAGGCACACTCGTCACCATCACACTATGAAGGAGGCATAGATCACATCAATACTATCATAGCAATAGTTAACTTCATAATCTACAAGAGATCACAATCATAACCTACGCCAAGTACTACACGATGCACACACTGTCACCATTACACCTTGGAGGAGGAATAGAGTACTTTAATAACATCACTAGAGTAACACATAGATGATATTCAACTAGATCACAAAGAGAGAGATGAACCACATAGCTACAGCAGAGCCCTCAGCCCCGGGGGTGAATTACTCCCTCCTCATCATGGAGACAGCGATGGCGGTGAAGATGGCGGTGGAGATGGCGGTGGAGACGACTCCGGGGGCAATTCCCCGTCCCGGCAGGGTGCCGGAACAGAGACTTCTATCCCCCGAATTGGAGTTTCGCGATGGCGGCGGCTCTGGAAGGTTTTCTCGGGTTTCGTCAATCGTAATAGGGTTTTCGCGACGGAGACCTTAAGTAGGCGGAAGGGCAGCCTCGGAGGGGGCCTGGTTTGCCCACACACTAGGGGGGCGCACCCCACCCTTGGCCGCGCCGCCCTGGCGTGTGGGGCCCCCCTGGCTCCTCTCCGGTACTTCTTCGATGCTCTGGAACATTCCGGGAAAAATAGGATGTTGGGCGTTGATTTCGTCCGATTCCGAGAATATTTACTTTCTAGGATTTCTGAAACCAAAAACAGCAGAAAACAGCAACTGGCACTTCGGCATCTCGTTAATAGGTTAGTTCCGGAAAATGCATCAAAACGATGTAAAGTGTGTATAAAACATGTAAGTATCATCATAAAAGTAGCATGGAACATAAGAAATTATAGATACGTTTGGGACGTATCAAGCATCCCCAAGCTTAGTTCCTACTCGCCCTCGAGTAGGTAAACGATAACAAAGATAATTTCTTAAGTGACATGCTATCATAATCTTGATCAATACTATTGTAAAGCATATGTAATGAGTGCAGCGATTCAAAGCAATGGTAAAGATAATGACTAAACAATTGAATCATATAGCAAAGACTTTTCATGAATAGTACTTTCAAGACAAGCATCAATAAGACTTGCATAAGAGTTACTCATAAAGCAATAAATTCAAAGTAAAGGCATTGAAGCAACACAAAGGAAGATTAAGTTTCAGCGGTTGCTTTCAACTTGTAACATGTATATCTCATGGATAGTTGTCAATGCAAAGCAATATAACAAGTGCAATAAGCAAGCATGTAAGAATCAATGCGCAGTTAACACAAGTGTTTGCTTCTAAGATAGAGAGAAATGGGTAAACTGACTCAACATAAAAGTAGAAGAATGGCCCTTCGCAGAGGGAAGCATTGATTGATATATTTGTGCTAGAGCTTTGGTTTTGAAAACAAGAAACAATTTTGTCAACGGTAGTAATAAAGCATATGCATTATGTAAATTATATCCTACAAGTTGCAAGCCTCATGCATAGTATACTAATAGTGCCCGCACCTTGTCCTAATTAGCTCGGATTACTGGATTATCATCGCAATACATATGTTTTAACCAAGTGTCACAAAGGGGTACCTCTATGCCGCCTGTACAAAGGTCTAAGGAGAAAGCTCGCATTGGATTTCTCGCTTTTGATTATTCTCAACTTAGACATCCATACCGGGACAACATAGACAACAGATAATGGACTCATCTTTAATGCATAAGCAATTAGCAACAATTAATGTTCTCATATGAGATTGAGGATATTTGTCCAAAACTGAAACTTCCACCATGATTCATGGCTTTAGTTAGCGGCCCAATGTTCTTCTCTAACAGTATGCATGCTCTAACCATTCAACTAGTGGTAAATCTCCCTTATTTCAGACAAGACGGACATGCATAGCAGCTCACATGATATTCAACAAAGTGTTGATGGCGTCCCTGAAACATGGTTATCGCACAACAAGCAACTTAATAAGAGATAAAGTGCATAAGTACATATTCAATACCACAATAGTTTTTAGGCTATTTGTCCCATGAGCTATATATTGTAAAGATAAAGAATAGAAATTTAAAGGTAGCACTCAAGCAATTTACTTTGGAATGGCGGAGAAATACCATGTAGTAGGTAGATATGGTGGACAGAAATGGCATAGTGTTTGGCTCAAAGATTTGGATGCACGAGAAGTATTCCCTCTCAATACAAGGCTTAGGCTAGCAAGGTTATTTGAAACAAACACAAGCATGAACTGGTACAACAAAACTCACATAAGAACATATTGCAAGCATTATAAGACTATACATTGTCTTCCTTGTTGTTCAAACACCTTTACCAGAAAATATCTAGACTCTAGAGAGACCACTCATGCAAACCAAATTTTAACAAGCTCTATGTATTTCTTCACTAATAGGTGCAAAGTATATGATGCAAGAGCTTAATAATGAGCACAACAATTGCCAAGTATCAAGTTATTCAAGACATCATACCAATTACTACATGTAGCATTTCCCGTTTCCAACCATATAACAATTAACGAAGCAGTTTCAACCTTCACCATGAACATTAAAAGCTAAGAACACATGTGTTTATATGAACCAGCGGAGCGTGTCTCTCTCCCACACAAGCATTTATTCAAACAAAAACAAAAACAAACAGACTCTCCAAGTAAAGTACATAAGATGTGACCGAATAAAAAATATAGTTTCAAGGGAGGAACCTGATAAATTTGTCGATGAAGAAGGGGATGCCCAAGGCATCCCCAAGCTTAGATGCTTGAGTCTTCTTGAAATATGCAGGGATGAACCACCGGGGCATCCCCAAGCTTAGAGCTTTCACTCTTCTTGATCACATTGTATCATCCTCCTCTCTTGACCCTTGAAAACTTCCTCCACACCAAACTCAAAACAACTCATTAGAGGGTTAGTGCATAATCAAAATTCACATGTTCAGAGGTGACACAATCATTCTTAACACTTCTGGACATTGCCCAAAGCTACTGGAAATTAATGGAACAAAGAAATCCATCAAACACAGCAAAAGAGGCAATGCGAAATAAAAGGCAGAATCTGTCAAAACAGAACAGTCCGTAAAGACGAATTTTAAAGAGGCACCAGACTTGCTCAAATGAAAATGCTCAAATTGAATGAAAGTTGCGTACATATCTGAGGATCACTCACGTAAATTGGCATAATTTTCTGAGTTACCTACAGAGAATTAGGCCCAGATTCGTGACAAGCAAGAAATCTGTTTCTGCGCAGTAATCCAAATCTAGTATGAACCTTACTATCAAAGACTTTACTTGGCACAACAATGCAACAAAACTAAGATAAGGAGAGGTTTCTACAGTAGTAACAACTTCCAAGACTCAAATATAAAACAAAGTTACTGTAGCAAAATAAACACATGGGTTATCTCCCAAGAAGTTCTTTCTTTATAGCCATTAAGATGGGCTCAATAATTTCAATGATGCACTCCCAAGAAATAAGAGTTGAGGCAAAAGAGAGCATCAAGAAGCAAATTCAAAACACATTTAAGTCTAACCCACTTCCTATGCAAAGGAATCTTGTACACAAATGAATTCATGAAGACCAAAGTGACAAGCATAAGAGGATAAAACACGAGTAGCTTCAAGATTCTCAACATAAAGAGGGGAAACTTAATATTATTAAGATGCCTATAACCATGTTTCCCTCTCTCATAATAACTTTCAGTAACATCATTGATGAAATCCACAATATACCCATCACTTAAAACATTCTTATCATGGTTCATATGCATAAGGGTATCATTAATTTTGGCATAAGAAGAGTTCTTCTCATTAATAGTAATTGGAGCAAGATTATTATCAAGAATTTGAACATGGTAAACAAGTTGCCTACTAAGGGACTTGTTTTTAGCAATCCAATCATAACTATGACAAGTTTCATAAGGATAGTTATAACCTATATCATAGCATTCTTTATAATAATCATCAAAGATTGGAGGCATAGTGTCATCATAAGAAATAGAATAGTTATCTTTCACAGTATGCTCATCTGTGACCACACCATCGTTGTTACTAGAAGGAGATGTATCAAACATATAATGATCAGTAGCAAAAGGATTTTCAAACACCTCATCCCCAAGCTTAGAGCTTTCTATATCATTAGGGCAAGAAGCATGGATAGTACTGATACTATGGCAATTATTAACATCATCATTTTCAGAATTAGTTTCCCAGAGATTTCCAATATCAAAAGTAGTATGCTCTTCTAAATCATAATCACTAATATAGGTAAAGGGCATAGGAAGATCATTGTACTCAGATTCATTATCATAATAATCATTAGGAGCAACATACTTACGGTTACCTATCGTTATCTCATTCACGCGGGGATATGCCGTTACCTATTTCTCTTTATTCTCCTTCTTCTTCTTCTTCTTCTTCTTCGTTCCCTTCTTCTTCTTCTTCTTCTTCTTCTTCTTCTTCTTCTTCTTCTTCTCTTCCTTCTCCTCGTTCCCTTCTTTAGGAGGAAGAGGCTTGAAGGGTGGCTTGTCCGCATAACCTGATTTACTTTCAGAAACAATAGAAGAAACTTGGGAGGATTCCTCTTTTTCATTAATTAGTTCAAAACACACAGCGGTCCTATCATATTTTGGCAAGGTGTCATCTTCTAAAATATTTTGTATGTAAGTATTTGTATGGCTATTATCAATGCAATAAGAAAAACACCCATGCAGGACATCATCAATATCAAGATCACTCATGTGTAACAAGGAGATTTTTCTTGATAGCTCTTCACACCACAAAAATAAAGTAAGTTCATCATGCTGATTAGGAGTAATTTCATCATCACAATACAAATTTGTAGCACTCATGGGGTTCAAATTATCATTGGAGGAGCATTCGAAAATTGAAATGACCCACTCCATGGCAAAGTTCACAAATAAAAGGATAGAGGCACAAACTTTTTTACCAAGATCATCTAGAGCCCTAAACCACTTTCTAGTTTTTTCATTAATATGATGGATGCAATATTCATCTTTGATTTGATTAATTCCACAAGGTCTATGCATTCCACAAAAATTAACATGCTTATAGGAAATAGCATTCTTAAGAGTTTGAGCCTGTTTATTGCAATCATTAACAACAATTTCATCCTTCATCCAAGCATCTTTAAAAGGTTCATGATACTTATCAAAATTCTTCTTAGGTAATTCAAAATGAGAGGCAAAAGCTTTATAAAGATTTGTAACAACTTGAGAGTCAAGACCATAAGTAGCACTCATATTTCGAATTTTATCGGTATCCATAAAAGTTTCAATGCATTCATAATCATAATTTATACCTGACTCTTTACCTTTGTTGTTCTCCCATCCTTCAGTATTCTCCTGAATCCGATCAAGAAGGTCCCTTTTAACCTCTTCTTCTTTGCGTGTAAATGATCCAGAACAAGTAGTATCCAGCAAGGTTTTATCCTGAAAAGAAAGTCTTGCATAGAAATTATCAATGATGATATTACCAGGAAGCTCATGATTGGGGCATTTGAGCATTAAAGACTTCAATCTCCCCCATGCTTGGGCAATACTCTCTCCATCATGAGGCCAGAAATTATATATGTGATTCCGGTCTTTGTGAATTTCACTCGGAGGATAGAATTTAGAGTAAAATAGAGGCACAATATCCTTCCAATCAAGAGAATGCCCGTCCTTCAGCAGTTTGTACCAATGCGCCGCTTTACTGACATGCGACATAGAGAATAGTTTCTTCTTCACTTCATCCATAGAGATACCTGCACACTTGAATAACCCGCATAATTCATGCAAAAACAGTAAATGATCTCCAGGATGGACAGTTCCATCCCCTTCATAGCGGTTATCCATAACACGTTCAATAATTTTCATAGGTATTTTATACGGAATACTTTCAGCAGGTGGATTTAAGATATCAGAAGCATCATTAGAGTTATTGCATATGGGAGATAAAGTATTATCAGAGCAAAATATTTCTTCCAAAGCCGAGGAGCAAAAAAGATTATTTTTATATAAACTAGCTTCCCCAAGCTTAGACTTTTCCATAGCATTAGCAGTAATTGCATTCATACTAATAACATTGCTACTATCATGCAAATAAGGTTCCATAGGTTTTTTTAATTTTCGCATCAAACAATTCGTGTCTTAACTCAGGAAATAGATTAAAAAGCTCATTGTTGTCCATTATGCCTAACTAGTGTAAACAAGAAACAAAAAGATGCAATTGCAGGATCTAAAGGAAATAGCTTCGAGCACACACACAATGGCAACAGAAAAGTACTTAGTTACCTGGGACCGGAGTATGAGTGCCTTTTACCTTTCCTCCCCGGCAACGACGCCAGAAAAGTGCTTGATGTCGACGGGTGCTTCTATTCTTGTAGACAGTGTTGGGCCTCCAAGAGCAGAGGTTTGTAGAACAGCAGCAAGTTTCCCTTAAGTGGATCACCCAAGGTTTATCGAACTTAGGGAGGAAGAGGTCAAAGATATCCCTCTCAAGCAACCCTGCGATCACAATGCAAGAAGTCTCTTGTGTCCCCAACACACCTAATACACTTGTCAGATGTATAGGTGCACTAGTTCGGCGAAGAGATAGTGAGATGCAAGTAATATGGATGAGTATGAGTGGTAATAGCAATCTGAATAAAATATGGCACCGAGTAAACATGCAACAAAACAGTAAACAAACGGAGATTCGATGCTTGGAAGCAAGGCCTAGGGATCCTGCTTTCACTAGTGGACACTCTCAACAATGATCACATAATAGAACCACTCTACACTCTGTTGTTGGATAATGAACACCACTAATTGTGTAGGATTACACGAACCCTCAATGCCGGAGTTAACAAGCTCCACAATATTCGATATTCATGTTTAAATAACCTTAGAGTGCAAGATAGATCAATACAATTACACCGAGAACTAACATAGCATGCACACTTGTCACCATCACACTATGAAGGAGGCATAGATCACATCAATACTATCATAGCAATAGTTAACTTCATAATCTACAAGAGATCACAATCATAACCTACGCCAAGTACTACACGATGCACACACTGTCACCATTACACCGTGGAGGAGGAATAGAGTACTTTAATAACATCACTAGAGTAACACATAGATGATATTCAACTAGATCACAAAGAGAGAGATGAACCACATAGCTACAGCAGAGCCCTCAGCCCCGGGGGTGAATTACTCCCTCCTCATCATGGAGACAGCGATGGCGGTGAAGATGGCGGTGGAGATGGCGGTGGAGACGACTCCGGGGGCAATTCCCCGTCCCGGCAGGGTGCCGGAACAGAGACTTCTGTCCCCCGAATTGGAGTTTCGCGATGGCGGCGGCTCTGGAAGGTTTTCTCGGGTTTCGTCAATCGTAATAGGGTTTTCGCGACGGAGACCGTAAGTAGGCGGAAGGGCAGCCTCGGAGGGGGCCTGGTGGGTCCACACACTAGGGGGGCGCGCCCCACCCCTTGGCCGCGCCGCCCTGGCGTGTGGGGCCCCCCTGGCTCCTCTCCGGTACTTCTTCGATGCTCTGAAACCTTCCGGGAAAAATAGGATGTTGGGCGTTGATTTCGTCCGATTCCGAGAATATTTCCTTTCTAGGATTTCTGAAACCAAAAACAGCAGAAAACAACAACTGGCACTTCGGCATCTCGTTAATAGGTTAGTTCCGGAAAATGCATCAAAACGATGTAAAGTGTGTATAAAACATGTTAGTATCATCATAAAAGTAGCATGGAACATAAGAAATTATAGATACGTTTGGGACGTATCAACTTGCATCTCCTTCAATACATGTATTGAAGAAGAGTTGTAATTGGTACAACAAGCAGAATTTGATAATCAAGCGGATGCTAGTGTATCGTAGATAGAATTCTCGATTTGATAGATGATCAAAGGATTTTGGGATTACCTAAGATATCAACAAGACTTGCATTTGCAAGAAGTTGAGTGGGACCTATGTAGCCTTTCCTGATTATAGATATGGAGATGACACAAGCATAGTGGGAGTTGAATGAGTTTCATAGACTCATATGTGACTGACATGTTTTGAGTGTGAGTTGATTTAAGATATTAAATATTTTATTAATGAAGTTGAAAATAAAAAACATTAAAAGGCCTATCAAGATGGCCAAATATGTTTAAATAAACATTAAAGTCGAAATACTTTCCTAGAGTGGATTCTGAAGGATTTCAGAATAGAACAAGGCAAGAAAGAGTTATTACTTGTATAACTAGGTAGAGAATTGAGCCGAGCTCGATACTACCATAATGGTTACATGAGAGAAAACGAATGTGCTACATTTCCTTATGCCCGAGACAAAAGGTTCTATCATTAAACCGTGTTTTGTATACGACATAATGTGACCTAAGTTCTTAGTTTGAAGAGCATGCTCCTAAGTGATTTCTGAGTCAATCATTGAACATAGTTTTAGAGTTTGTATTTTCAGTATCTGGTTTCTAAATCTATAGAGGACGGTAAACTTGACTGTAAATTTTTACGCTAGCACAAGTTGTGCTGACCTAGAAGATTGAAAATCTCGCACTAAATGAAAAGCCGTAAGTTGAAAGATACATGGACAGACATTGAAGTGGCTTTGGTTGCACTGTCATTAAATATCTAGATTTATAGTTTGGTTGAGAAAGTTCAACTTTCGTAAGAGCGTGTTTTTCTCGTGTGCATGTCAAAGTAAGTGGAAGTCCATGAGACAAAACGAAACGTCATAATGAGAAAGTCACACACATGAAGAAAAGTCTCACTCTTCTACCAAACGTATAATTACAGAATTATCATTGGTGATGATATAGTAATATCAAACAAGATGATATTAACGATTTGCAAAGAACAAATGGATCTAAAAGATTCAGGCTGTGAACAACATCTTTCCGCGAGAATGCATGATCAATATCACATAAGTGTATGATGTTATGATAAGTAAACAAAATGCAACTCGATTATTTGTACACTATTGCAAGTGGAAGACTGTTGGATATAGTTCCCTAGAAGCAATAATAAAGAGTGCTTATTATTATATATCAATAGTTCATAATAGTTTCATGCCATGATATAACTGTATTAATATGAAATATTAATACATGTGGGTATTGTAAACAAATCAGGGTCCCTAGTGAACATATAAGCAAGCTAGCTCATTGTGATTCGATGATGATAGAGGTTTTCCGATCATGGACATACGCGTCATTGACCATGTGGTCATATCGTTGGGTGAATGATATGATGGAATTCTAACATATAAATATTGTAACATGATCAAGTCAAGAAGTTCGCGTTATGATATTTATGAAAGCGTAGTAACCTAATTCATAGGCCATGAGATCATATCTAATAACCATCACCAGAGGCTGCTTTGGCTGCATCAACCACCACACCGTAGCAGGATGGTGATAAAGGTGTAGTTAGGTATTCCAATGGGATGGGTTGATGCTTATGTGTCAAAAGCGGGATTTGTTCATCCGCGTGACGGAAGATATATAATATGGGCCCACTCAGTGAGATTACATCCAAGTTGCAACACATGACTAAGTCATGAGGATGGAATCACACGTGAACTAGTTGAATAGCCTTGTCGCTATCAAGATCGAACTAGGTATGATGATACTGATGATCAAGTCTCGGACGAGTGCTGGTATCGAAGTAAGAATGGGAATGGGATACGACATAATGGTTCAAACGACGATAACATCTTCGTAGAATAGACGGTGGTCACTATTTTTCTCCAGAACACCCCGATGATCATTGCTCGGAGAGTGTCTCAATCATGTCTGCGTCATTCTCGAACCGTAGGGAAACACACTTAAGGGTTCAGCGAAACTTAAGATTATTTTGGATTCATCAGAAACACCGAAGAATAGAGAAGAAAGAACCGAAAAGGGTTCCGGGAGAATCTGAATGATGTTCACCTCACGTATCATCTGGTAAATAATATGTATTAAGTATTAATGAAGTGAATTAATATTAAATATATATATATTTATCAATAAAAGGTGCATCCCACCTTAATGGGCCCCTCCCGGAGGTAAGCCCACTAAGTGGCCGGCCACCCCTCGTGAGATTGGTGGTGGGGGGGGGGGGGCTAGGGTTGGAGGATGGGGGCGCATGCGCCTACCAAGGCCCAGCCGGCTAGCCCCTCCTTCGCCCCTCCTTTTAGTCCCATATTGCTAAGTGATGAAACTCCTCCCCTTCCCCTATATATAGTGGGGGCGGGGGGGGGGGGTTGGAGGAGGAGTACACACAATTTAGGGTTGAGAAAAAGGAGAGCCTCTTGGGGGCCTCCCTCTCTTCCCCCCTCTCTCTCCCTCTCTCTCTCTCTCCCTCACTTGTTCTCTCTCCACTCGTGGTTTATCGAAGAGCGGCGCACGGAGGGAGGTACTCCACCCGGTATGCTGGAGCGCCACCGTGATTCAGATCCAGAAGATCTGAGGTCAGGAGCGTCATTGAGAGCCATATTTGTGCGAAACTACGAGGTCCTACACTTGTCGTACTCATGGTGGTACGGGAGGACTTCTACACAAACCCCGAGGTCGGCAACGAAGTACGACTACATCTAGCACGTTCTAGCGGAACGTTAACCGCTATCGGTCTACAAGGATACGTTACCGATGTCATCTCCGTTACTGCGTTACTCCTAGATAGATCTGGGTAATCGAGTTTTGTTAGTTAGAATTTTTGTTTTATGCTATGAATCCCCAACAGTGGCACTATTGTCGAGGAGGAGGTCATCGTCGTTGCCGAGAGGAGGTGGTCGCCATTGCCGGAAAGGAGGGCAGGTCGTCGCCACCGTCGGGAGAAGGTGGTCGCCGTTGCTGGAGAGGATATGGTGGAGAAGTGAAAAAGGTGGAGGGAAAGAAGGTGGAGAGGGGGGAGGAGAAGGTGAAGAAGTGGAAGAGAATGAGGGTGGAGAAGTGGAAGAGGAGGTAGGAAGAAGGTGGATAAGTGGAAGAGGATGAGGGAAAGAGGGTGGAGTAGTGGAAAAGTGAAAAAAATGAAAATTTTCAGATCTAAAACCTTTTTGCATCAAAATCTAAAACCTGAAAAAACTTTGTTTTCCTTTTCGATTTTTCAGAATCTAAAAAATCGCTAGACGACCGAAGGTTGTTGAAATCGGATGTAAAACGGCCGAAGACAGCACACCCGGTGGGGGCCGTCCGCGCCTCGGAAAGGAGCGCCACGAGCTAGTCCAGTCGGCCGGCGATGTTACTGTTAGCCTCACCCCAGTGTAAAGTAGGGACCGTATATTAGGTCTAGTAGCACCCCTTATGGGGGGGATCGATTTCATTAGGCACTCTCATACTCCACTGCCTAGAGGAACCAAGGACATCTCCTACCTTTGGTCAGTCGGCCACAGTTCAAGGAGCATCATTGTAGCTCTCATATCTCATATACACATCTAGCAGAAGTAGAGATGTTATCTCCATACAAGAGCCCCGAATCTGGGTTCATGGTCGTATCGCTCGTGTCCAAATCCGCTTCCAAAATTGGTCGTAGTCCATAGGCCTCAACCACTCGACTTAAACCATTCTATAGCATCTGGCGTTATGAAACCATGACAAACGGCCCGACATAAACAGACCCAAAATGACAGTTTGTGTCCGTGCGGCCAAAAAATACGTCTGCACCTCTGCCCAGCGGCAAGATGCATAGTGATCAATCTATCTACGCAGACACATTTTATTGTCAAATTTACGTCGCGAATGACCGTTTGACAGACACTGTCCGCACGTCTATGTGGTTTGGCTGCCCCCTCTCTCCTGTATCCTCTCTAATTAATGCATGGCCACTCCTGACCACGCAGAAGGCATGGCTAGTTAGCTTTAGTTTTGTCGCTTCTATTTGCATGGATTTCCCCGCGAGTGTCCTTGAGAGCACGTCGATCCGTGCGTGGAAGTGAGATTGGAAGTAGGTCACGGCAAGCTAGCATTAGCACGTTGAAAGAAAATTTCCCTCCTGCGTATTTGATGTTAACACAAAAAAAAGATATTATGCGCTGGTTCACCATCTCAGCGACTTAGTTTCATCGCTGGATCGCCCGGCTATTTCACCTTGTACCTGTATGTACGTGTTTACGCGCGTGGGTACAGCCGTACATGCGTTGTGTGATGTTGCTGAGTACTGGATAGAACGGCAGTATAAGCGACTGTTGAGGAAGAAGAAACTCGCAGTAATCATCGTTTCATGGATAGCAGCGGTGTTCCGCGAGAGAAGTAAACAATGCGTTGTACCTGTGACTTCGGTTTGCAATTTTGCGTCTTTGCACTTTGAACTTTAGCTGTAGCCTGTAGGTCACCGTAGGGCCCGGCCCCAAAATCTTAATTTAAACCGGCCTTGGTGAGGCGCCACTTCTTGCTTTGTACAGATGTATTTGCGACATTGCTGGGTTCTTGAATACGTTTAGCTAAACTAGTTGATTCTCAGATTCTTGGGACATAATTTAGGACCTTAGTATCTAGCTGTCTGAATGGTTGAAGATGAAGGACTTCTAAAAAATCTCACTGTACTTTTCGTTTTTCTTTAGCTGGTTTGTACTCTTTGATGTTTCTTTTACTGCCAGTGTCGTATCCGTAAAAAAAAAGTGTGTCATGAACAATGTGACTTAGAGACATTGCTTGGGGAGGATTGCAATCTTGTTTACACCGATACATGTCTGCATGGGCATGGCATATTTGTACATTAAGCTATTATTAATTTACAATGTGGTCTGTAGGACAGCCTAACTGCCACCGGAACATACATGCTTCAAGTTCTTGTTGCTGCGATTCTGAAACGTATGTTTGTTGATTGATGGTTCCATACTCTTTATGTACCAGTGGTGACATGTCATGTACGGGTTTCATTTTGGTCTGAACCAACGACAGCTGGCTAACATGCAGCAGATATCATATACTAGCTCCATTCTTCTGCTACAAATATGAAAACTAAATCGCGAGCAAGGCCCATACAAGTAATTTTGTACAGCAATCACTATGTGCGATCAAATATTTACGGTGTTAGATAATTTTTCGATTTGTCCAGTGTGGTCGCATGAAAATACTTCTCCATCTGTTGTTAGGTTGTATCTATAATATGTGCTGTCAAATATCTATAATTTTATTGTGTGTGTGTGTGTGGGGGGGGGGGGGGGGGGGGCAATGGCCCCCTAACACAATGTTCACGAAAAACTATGTTGAAGCCTTAGTTTTTTCTGAACATTGTGCTTGTTTGTATTTCAAAGGTTATTAATTTATTACGTCCACTGGTTTATCTAACATGGTTTAGTTATAATTTTGGTTAATTCATGAAGGAGAATGATCTGGCCGCTTGTACATGCTGTTGAGGTGGAAGGCCCAACGGGGCTTCCGGAGGCACCATAGGCAGGGGTCACGATGTACGACATGCCAGGGAAGCCTGGGACGCGTCTTGGCCTCTTCTTTCGGTCTCAAGAGTTCATGTGCGTTGCCATTACACTCATTGTCAAGGTTACCACTGATTTCACAGCTATTCCGGCGCTCTGGTTAGCATATTTTCTTATTTTCTAATCATGACGCTGCGTTTAATTCCTTTCTCATGCAAACTAATGGTTTGTGTTTGGCCAGCTTTATTGTTGCAGCTGCGAGTTTGCTCTGTTTGTGGAGCCTGTCAATGGCCATTCTGGATACATACACGCTCTGAAATAACGAGAGAAAATGGGAGAGAAATTGACGGAGAAGAAGTCACTAGAGGAACACAAAGGCTTAGAACTACTAGCTTGCAGAGCAGACAATGCTCGAATTATTGAAGCCAGATTCTTCTTCTTCTCGGCGAAACACTCGGAAATGGCAGCTCTCCATTTACGGTATAGTTCCAGTGCCATTGCATTGCTCTGCATGCATGGTTGTGTGAAGACGACGTATATAAAGCGACCGAGAGGAAAGCGTGCACGCCACCTATAATTTTATTGTGTGTGTGTGTGGGGGGGGGGGGGAGGGGCAATGGCCCCCTAACACAATGTTCACAAAAAACTATGTGAAGCTTAGTTTGCTTCTTTGTATTTCAAAGGTTATTAATTTATTAAGTCCACTGGTTTATCTAACATGGTTTAGTTATAATTTTTGTTAATAAAAGAAATAGTACTCTTTTTCATCTTAGATCAATCAAATAACTACCTGTACTGAACTAATACTAATATAGATATAGAATCCCTCCTATTTCATAATCCATTCTTATTCTATAACCCTTTAAATAAATTTCCCTAAAAAGTAGGGGATGGTCCATGAATTAATGTAACCATCAACTAGAAAAAACATAACGGAAAAGTAGGAAAAACTCTGTACTTTGGATCTAGTTATACTTTGCGAGTATATTGACAATTCCAAAAAACTGCTCATACTATGATTATAGTATAATCACAGTATAATCACGAGCGGTTGTATATGGCCTTATCGTCTAGTGATGCCCCTATTCTCTAGTGGTTCAGGACATCTCTCTTTCAAGGAGGCAGCGGGGATTCGACTTCCCCTGGGGGTAGGGAGTATTTTGAAAGGAGATTAATCATAGATTATCAAAAATCCTAGAATAAATTCTTCCTAGGTCGATGCCCGAGCGGTTAATGGGGATGGACTGTAAATTCGTTGACGATATGTCTACGCTGGTTCAAATCCAGCTCGGCCCAAAAATTTAGGACTTCGTGAATATGAACTAAATCCTTTTGATTTTCTTCCATTCCATAAAATAAAATGTCAGATCTCTGATCTATAGAAATAAAAGATAAAGAAAAAAGGGAGAAATTGGATTTCTAACCCATATCTCTCTCATTCCTTTCTTACAAACAAAATAGTTTTTCTTATTGAAGGGTGAATTATTATCCATTTTTAGTGAGAAAAAATCACGACATACTAGATTATGTCACTCTCACTATAACTTCTGATAATATGTGGGTGTGTGGTATATGATTCGTCTATTTCTTAGAGTAGGACAGACGAATCGAATCTTCTTATGGTTCTATTTAAGAATAGGTATGCCATACACCAGCGGGAATCGAAGGAGAATGATCCGGCCGTTTGTACATGTTGTTGAGGTGGAAGACCCAACGGGGCTTCCGGAGGCACCATAGGCAGGGGTCACGATGTACGACGTGCCAGGGAAGCCTGGCACGCGTCTTGGCCTCTTCTTTCGGTCTCAAGTGTTCATGTGCGTCACCATTACACTCATTGTCACGATTACCACTGATTTCACAGCTATTCCGGCGCTCTGATTAGCATATTTTCTTATTTTCTAATCATGACGCTGCGTTTAATTCCTTTCTCATGCAAACTAATGATTTGTGTTTGGCTAGCTTTATTGTTGCAGCTGCGAGTTTGCTCTGTTTGTGGAGCCTGTCAATGGACATTCCGGATACATACATGCCGTGAAATATAGAGAGAAAATGGGAGAGAAATGGACATATAAGAAGTCACCAGAGGAACACAAAGGCTTAGAACTACTAGCTAGCAGAGCCGACAATGCTCGAATTATTGAAGCCAGATTCTTCTTCTTCTCGGCGAAACACTCGAAAATGGCAGCTCTCCATTTACGGTATAGTTCCAGTGGCGTTGCATCGATCTGCATGCATGGCTGTGTGAAGACGATGTATGCAAAGCGACCGAGAGGAAAGCGCGCACGCCACCTAGGGCCTACCTGTACAGCTGTGTGTGTGAGAGCGAGAGGTTTTTTGTTATTTCATTGACTATTTTGCCACAGATGTAAACCAAGCTACAGATATTCATATGCATATGCATCATAAATAGTCAATATGATGGTCCTCTCACAAAACAAAACAAAACTAGACACAACTAAAACAAGGACACTTCAAGTTTTTACAAAAATTTCTATGTTGCTCAAAAAACAATGTTTAGAGGTGCTCAAACCAGGGATTTTAAAATGAGTCCAATGGGGTTGCATGGGCATCCCGAATCTTATGGTCTTCATCATACTTGAATCATTTTAGTGTGTTATTCCTCCATTCCTGTGAAAAAACTTCAACACAAACTTTTCTGCCCATTTTTTCTGTGGATGACATTAGAGGTACAAATAAATCATACTTGCTGCTATTTTACTTAAAATAAAATTATATATTCCTGAATCATAGAGCACATAATGTTCTACTCATTCTAGCATATCAAAAGATCCAAGTAAAACTCACTTTGATACACAAAAGAATGCATCTAACAAAACAAGGAAGAATCTATCTAGAATTTTTGCTACAGAAATAATGAATTTTTTGGTCGACTTAGACACCTCATCAAATTAAGCCAATTTACATAAATATATACGATGAAAAGTTGCAGCTATAATATTAAGGGAGCCACCAGTAAATATAGTAAAATCGTGCACTAAAAAATGCAGCGTAGAAATCAGCTGCTTCATATTATGTTTGCAACTTTAAACATCCAAATGGGTAACAAACTGATACTTTATTTAAAAACTAGAGAGTAAACTAAAAGAAAACTAACATTCTACTGCAAGCTTGCAAAAATAAAAATCACAAATAAACATATCTCGGGTTTCCTTCCATAAAGCGCTTTCTTTATAGCCATATATCTACGCTTACTTACTTGATTCAAGTGATATGGAATTTTTGGGGTAGCATAAATGTTGCCTTCATCTTCCTTGGAAAGTGTTCCATACACTTCTTATGAGGGAACTAAAACTTAACATTTCCTTCATTTGAATCAATGGTAGCCCCTGTTGTTCTTAAAAAAGGTCTTCCAAGGATAATAGGACTAGAGGAATTTCTTTCCATGTCCATAACAATGAAATCAACACGTACATATGTCATATGTAATTCAACCATAGCATTTTTTACTTTTTCTAATGCCTTTGTGGTTGAATCATCAGCAAGTGATAAATCAATAGAGCACTTTTCTATATTTTTAAGGTTGAGTAGATCATATAGCTATTTAGAGATAATAGAAACACTAGATCCTAGATCAAGAATAGCATGGTGTGTTCCTTTGTAAATAAATATTAAAATCTTGAGAATCCACACATCCCCAAACTTAGGTGGTATCATGGCCTGATTATTAGACATCTGGATATTTTCTTTAATAACATAGTTGGTGACAAGGGATTAACTTGTCAATGCCTACGAGTTGTAGACTAGGGTTTCGCGGAAAGTAGAGGGCAAGTAGATCTCGAAGGTTTCAGCCAAAAAGGTGCTCGACTGCTAAAAACTAGGGTTGTGTTAACAATGAAATCGATCCCTTTCTTTGTCTCTCGACTCCCCCTTATATAGGAGGTGGAGCCGAGGGTTTCGTGCCGTACAAGTTACAAATAGCGAGAGACTCTTTGAGTTCGTCCCGTATAGTTACATCTCTGTATTCCTAATCTATCTCTATTTTCCATATCGACAATTCAACGGGCTTCCGGGCTTTATATTCTTCGGGTCGTGGGCCTTCAGGAAAACCCCGGGTAGATTCTTCGGCAGGCCCATTTGGGATGCCTATGTCAGTTGGCAATGTAAGAACAAAAACCAGCTTGATTAACATTGATAGTAGGATCTGTAGCAAATTTCTCTAGTATAACAATCAACTCATTCAAGATATATTTATCAAGATCCAAGAGTGGTTTCCTATCTTAACTAAGAACTTTAACTTCTTCAATTTGTTTATCATCAGTAAGCGTAAGAGTTTCTTTTTCATCCATAGCATTCAAAATTTCCCAAGATTTATCTATAACTTCTTGCACATATTTAATTGTTTCTTCATGGCTTTTTTGTTGCAAGATATTTTTGAAGGAGATGACTTCTTGTGTTAACAATTCAACTTTATCAATCAAAGCATCTTGACTTTCAAATTTTTCTATGAAATATTTATTCAACTCTTTTTGTTAAGCAATAAAAGTTCTAATTGTATTTTCTAATTCATTAGAGTTGTTATCACTAGCATATTTGTTGGGTGCGTAAGGGGGCCAGCCATAGCTATTGGTGTAATTATTATTCCCATACCCATTGTTGTCAAAGTTCCTTATAAATTAACATCCACATTTTAATTGTTGTGGCCAACTAAATCTTGTAAAGGGACATTATCATTATTTTGTTTAGATATGTAAGAAAGGATGCCATCAATTTTATTAGATAAAGGATTTTCTTCTTCAATAGAATGCACTTTGTTTGTGGGATTAGGTGCTATTTCAGTATGCCATTGACTATGATTATGCAACATGCTTTCTAATATGGCTTTAGCTTCAGGTACAGATTTTCCCCATAAAAGCACCTCCCGCAGTGAGAATCTATCATGCTTCTAGACATTATGTTTAACCCATTATAGAAAGAGTGTAGGATAGTCCATTCATTAACTCCATGTGATGGGCAAGTACTAAGCATGTTTTTAATTCTTTCCCACCCTGTTGCTACATGTTCATTATCATTTTGTCTAAAAGACAATATGCTATTTCTATTCTGCAGGATTTTAACAGGTGGATAGTACTTTTTAATGAAAGCCTCTTTAAGACCATCCCAAGAATTAATACTAGCAGTAGGTAAAGATAATAACCATTCTTTTGCTTTTCCTCTAAGAGAGAACGGGAATAATTTCAGCTTAATAGTATTGTTTTCCACATTCTTAAATTTTTATATATCACAAATTTCACAGAAATGATGTAAATGCATAGAGGCATCTTCACTGGAACTACCGCCAAATTGTTCCGTAGTTATAAGATTTAATAACCTGGGACTTACTTCAAAGCTTTCAACAGTTATCTCAGGTGTAGTAATAGGCTTAGCAATAAAATGATCATTAGGAGTGTTTATGTGATCACACAATTTAGTATTACTTTCCCCATGATTTTTCAGAAGATAGTTGCTACTACTTTTTATGATTCTTTCAATTTTTTAAGAAATAGAAATAACAAGTGAAAGTTCGGAGATGGTAAACCTAGAGGGGGGGGGGGGTGAATAGGTTTCTGCAAGTTTTCTATGTTTCTTTTGCATGTTTAGGCTTTGCGGAATATAAAGTGAGCCTAAAGCAAACTAGGTGAGGCAACCTATATGATGAAACAAGATACTCAAGCACGAAGGCTATCACCCAAGTAAATAACACAAGTAAATAGATCGGTTAGAAATAACCGAGGCACGCGGAGACGAAGATGTATTCCCGTGTCCCCTTCATTTGCAATAAGGTACGTCACATTTGGAGAGGTGGGGATCCCACGAAGGATTTCCCAACGCCACGAAGGCTCACCTTCTTCTTCGCAGCCTATCCCACGAAGGAATAGCTCACTCACTTGTGGTCGAATTTAAAGGTAGCCTCCAAACCCTCACAAACTTCTTCTTAGAGCAAATCCACAATCTGGATGCTTCCGAGTGACTCTAGCCACCTAGGGTTTTCCCAAAACCCAAGAGCACCCAGCTAGCACGATAAACTCAAGGGGGAATGAGATTTGGCTTGGTGGAATCATAGATCAAGGCCAACTCAAGATTTTCCCCAAAGGGATTTGAGTTCGGTTGGAGGAGGAGGGAGATCTGAAGGTTTTGGAGCTCAACAATGGAGTATGAGAGAAATATCTTGAGCTTTTGCACTGGTCACCTTACCCCTTCAAGGAAGAAGAAGGTGCTTATATAGTCCACCCGAGAAAAGAGCCGTTTGAGAAGTCAGAGTCGAGGCACCTGGCATAGGACCCGGTAGTACCGAAAATTTCGTTATACCACCCGGCAGGCCGGGCCACACACCGAGCTACCCGGCAGCAGCACCCGGTATGCCGGGCTGTGTGCCGAGTTACCCGATAGAAGCACTCGGCATGTTGGGCTGTGTGCTGAGTTGCCTAGAGCTGCAGTTCTTCCTCCCTTATCGGAACAATTATACCTCTCAACATTTTTGGTGTGAAGATTATGTGGTAGGATGTGTATATGTGGCTTTGGCAGCATCCCCTTTAAGCTCATTGAGACCGCCCCTCTTAGTAGAGCGGTGGTTCCTATAGTCTCAAATATAATTAATATAGAAAAGAGCCAAAACACCGTCACTTCTTGAGAACATCAATTGGGGGGTCTCTCACCACCTTGCAACCTCGTATGCGGACTAAAAACCTTTCTCACCACCTTGCAACCTCATATGCGGACTAAAACCTGTGTATACACTTATAGAAACCATTACTCCACACAATAGCTCCGTTGTCATTGTTAACCAAAATAATTGTTAAGGGTAAAATACCCTTACAACAAGCAAAACATAAAACAAGAAAATAAACACTGAAAATAAGACAAATAAAATATGATGCAAACTCTAAAAGAGATAGGAGAGCTCACAGTGATATTACCTCCCCAAGGTGAGACCTGGTGCCAGAAATGTCTTCAGGCGCCATAAAATACTGTGTGGTGTAACTCTTCTCAGCTCCCCGGCAACGGCGCCAGAAAATACTCTGAGCGCCTCAGAAAATACTGTTGATAGCGGTTGACGGGCCTGATGATTCCAGAACAACTACGCCAGAAGGATCTTGATACGTTGGGACTCCAAGTGCAGAGTGTTGTATCAAGGGAGTATCTTCCCCACAAGGGTGACTCGAGGGTTTATATCGAACTCTCGGGGAACTGGATGGAAAAGTATTTCTCTTCTCTCTTCTTCAAGCAATCCTGCAAGTAAGTAAATTCCTTGTGTCACCAACTTCACTGTGTGGTTGTCAAGCACAAGGTTTCATGTAAGTAAATAACACAAGTAGTAATAAAACAAGTAGTAAACTAAACTAGACAAAATAACTCAGTAAAAACTGTAAAGAGGTTGATTGTTTTTGGTGTTTTGGACGCAAACAAGAAAGATAAATGCTTTTGTATTTTTGAATAAAATAGTGCAGCTAATAGAAAACAATAATGTAAATGCAAGATAAAAGTGTTTCTTATGATAAAAAGTGGACCGGGGTTCATGGGTTCACTTGACTATTCTCTCGTAAAGTTGTGGTGGACAAAAAACAATTCATCAATGAGAAATGAAGGTACAAATCATATTATATGTAAGATCAAATATTAATATGGGTATCATGTCCTAACATAGAGATGATGCAACACACCACTCTTATGCTCCACAAGAATGAAACTTCATCAATCTTGTATTAAGAATTAACAGAGCATAGCAATAAGTATTTTGACATGAAGTTTGAATATCAAATATGCTACCTTGAACAAACAAGATCATCTTTGCTATCACATGATGAACATAGCACATGCATTAACTTTATCTCTAGTGATGTAGAAAAAGAAAGGTAAAGCCATAATAGATCATGAACATATTGTCACCATCGAATCACTAAAACCTTGCTACTCCATCTAACACACACATCACCCCACACACACTCTTGCATAGATGTTGGGTCATGAACTTAAGAACGGGATACACAATATGCATCTATCAACACATCTCACAAATATAATACAATCATATCTCAATATCATAGAACAAGGATCCACCACATATGTATTACAAATATGACTATAATCATGATAGGCAGCTCATATAGCACTAAGTACTATGAAGAACATGAGAGAAATAGATCAAGCTACTGCCACAAACTTGTAGTCCAGAGGTGGACTACTCCCTCTTGGTCATGGTGATGATGATGAAGACGTTGGAGAAGGTGGAGATCCCTCCGGCGGTGATCCCGGTGGAGTTTCCCCCTCCAATCTTCTCTGCAGCAGCCTCCGTTTTGGTGTTTTTGTCTTTCTGTGGTGGTCTCCTCCCGAGAACTCTTCGGGGCTATATTTATAGTCGTTTTTAGGGAAAAATATGTCGGTGGGTGAAAGAATCGGGGCAATCGGACGATAGAGGTGCGAACGGAGGTGGGCCTCGTTCGCTCATCGGGCCTCTCCAGGTGTGCTCCAAAAGTCCTTTATGTTCCTCCCGGTGAAAAAATGATGCTCCAAAAATCTTAAAGTCAATTTGACTCCGTATAGGTCTCTAAAGGTGAAAAATACGTAAAACAAGGTTTTCCTGTTCTGTAGGGTTATAAACCAAATAAAAGGGATCATTGGTAAATCCCCATAAATAAAAGTAAAACATGGTATTATCATCATATATGTTGCAAATAAGTGGGGATTCAATATGATAAAGGACAAAGTTCGTGTATGCATTTTACATGCATCAGCAAGGTAGTAACACTCACAAGAAGTTGTAAGCAAATATTATTTCCGGCCATTCATTTTGTTTGACTAAAAACCTTATTAAATTATACTCTGTGTCCTTTGCGTGGTTCTGCACCGTAAGCCAATAATTATTATATGGGTCAATGAACCCAATCTCATAGATTCTCCATCTTGTGCATTCTTGAATCTTCATTCTGCAAAAATAGCGTACACGAAATATAGTTATGATAATTATGCGCAATGAACGAGCTGAGCTAGAGATGTAATTACAGAAATAAATCACTTACAGACAGATAGAGTTGTCGAGGGCGTCTTGATTGTATAACGGAAAAAGTTCTTCAAGCTCAACACACATTTCGTTGGCACGGATGTAATTCTCTTCTTTAACTTTCACCATGATGATGGTTCGCCCTTCCTTTATGACATCCATGTACCAGTGATGCAATCCTCGCATTTTTGTTGGTAGATGCTAGACATGCTCAGGTCTGATGAGAGACTCCCTGGCGGCATATTTATATGCTAGTTCAGACTTAGGGAAATCTGCCTCCTTTAGCATTTCATCAACACTCATACCAAGTTTACCAGCAAACCTCTCACAATCTTATGTTGAGGCCTCATTTAGCGGGGAGAACGATTGGTATTTTCCTGCTAGTTCTTCATTGGGAAACACCTTGAGCGGGGGCAACAATTGTTTTTTCTGTTCTCCGAGCTGGGTGATACGTCCATTTTGCATCACTATTTTATATCATAATTTGCTGTTATTCATTGATATATTTCATATTTGGAGATGATACTTATGTTATTTCATCTATTTTGCATGTTTCATGATTATTGGAGGATCGCGCACCGGAGCCGGGATTCTGCTGGAAAAAGCACCGTCGAGAATGCAATATTTCGGAAGATCAACGGTTGACGGAAATTATATGAAAAATCCTATTTTTCCAGATGACGAAGGGAGCCAGAAGGGGGAGCCGAGGGGACCCGAGGTGGGCCCACCTCATAGGCCGGCGCGGCCCAAGGCCTGGCCGCGCCGCCTTGTGAGGAGGGGGCCCATAGCCCCCTCTTGCCTCCTTTTCTTCGCGTATACCTTCATCCCGAAAACCTAAGCTCCAGAGGATAGTCGCGAAGAGTCACAGCCGCCTCTGCGGGGCGGAGAACACCAGAGAGAAAAGAGCTCTCCGGCAGGCTGAAATCTGCCGGGGGAATTCCCTCCCGGAGGGGGAAATCGACGCCATCGTCACCGTCATCGAGCTGGACATCATCTCCATCATCATCACCATCATCATCATCATCATCACCGCCATCTCCACCGCTGCACCTCGTCACCGCTGTAACAACTTGGGTTTGATCTTGATTGTTTGATAGGGGAAACTCTCCCGGTGTTGATTTCTACTTGTTATTGATGCTATTGAGTGAAACTATTGAACCAAGGTTTATGTTCAGATTGTTATTCATCATCATATCACCTCTGATCATGTTCCATATGATGTCTCATGAGTAGTTCGTTTAGTTCTTGAGGACATGGGTGAAGTCTAAATGTTAGTAGTGAATTATGTTGGTTAGTATTCAATGTTGTGATATTTAAGTTGTGGTGTTATTCTTCTAGTGGTGTCGTGTGAACGTCGACTACATGACACTTCACCATTTATGGGCCTAGGGGAATGAATCTTGTATTCGTTTGCCAATTGCGGGGTTGCCGGAGTGACAGAAACCTTAACCCCCGTTGGTATATCGGTGCAGGAGGGATAGCAGGATCTCAGAGTTTAAGGCTGTGGTTAGATTTATCTTAATTACTTTCTTGTAGTTGCGGATGCTTGCAAGGGGTATAATCACAAGTATGTATTAGTCCTAGGAAGGGCGGTACATTAGCATAGGTTCACCCACACAACACTTATCAAAACAATGAAGATTAATCAGCTATATGAAGCGAAAGCACTAGACTAAATTCCCGTGTGTCCTCAAGAACGTTTGGTCATTATAAGTAAACAAACCGGCTTGTCCTTTGTGCTAAAAAGGATTGGGCCACTCGCTGCAATTACTTCTCTCGCATTTTACTTACTTGTACTTTATTCATCTGCTATATCAACCCCCCCTGAATACTTGTCTGTGAGCATTTACAGTGAATCCTTCGTCGAAACTGCTTGTCAATACCTTCTGCTCCTCGTTGGGTTGGACACTCTTATTTATCGAAAGTACTACGATACACCCCCTATACTTGTGGGCCATCAAGACTATTTTCTGGCGCCGTTGCCGGGGAGTGAAGCGCTATTGGTAAGTGGAATTGGTAAGGGAAACTTTTACTGTACGTGTTGTTTTTATTTCTGCCTGCTGCTATAAATCATTATGGAGAGATCTTCTCTTGAATTCCTCTTTGGGAAATCTACTACTACTGCAAGGGTAGTGGATGAGGCGCCAGGTGAGAGCGAGGTTCCATACAAAATACCTATGAAAATTATTGAATGTGTTGTGGATAACCGCTATGAAGGGGATGGAACTGTCCATCCTGGTGATCATTTACTGTTTTTACATGAATTATGCGGGTTATTTAAATATGCATGTATTGCTATGGATGAAGTTAGGAAGAAACTATTCTCTATATCGCTGTCTGGTAAGGCAGCGCACTGGTATAAATTGCTGAAGAATAGGGATTCTCTTAATTGGGAGGACATTGTGCCTTTATTTTATTCCAAATTATATCCTCCAAGTGAAAGTCACAAAGATCGGAACCGCATATATAATTTCTGGCCTCATGATGGAGAAAGTATTGCCCAAGCTTGGGGGAGATTGAAGTCTTTAATGCTCAAATGCCCCATTCATGAGCTTCCTGGTAATATTATTATTGATAATTTCTATGCAAGATTGTCTTTTCAAGATAAGACTTTGTTGGATACTTCTTGTTCTGGATCATTTACTCGCAACAAAGAAGAGTTTAAAAGGGACCTTCTTGATCGGATCCAGGAGAATACTAAAGGATGGGAGAACGACAAAGATAGAGAGTCAGGTATAAACTATGATTATAAATGCATTGAAGTTTTTATGGATACTGATAAATTTCGTAATATGAGTGCTACTTATGGTCTTGATTCTCAAGTCGTTGCAAATTTTTATAAAGCTTTTGCATCTCACTTTGATTTGCCTAGGAAGAATTTTGATAAGTATCATGAACCTTATAAAGATAAAGTTGATTCATCTATAAATAAATGTGCTATAATTGAAACTGTTGATCATATTCTTCTTGAAGCTTATATTGAGAAAACTGCTTTCCCTACTAAAATGAAGGAGTACTCTGTTATATCTAGTGCGGTTAATAAAA
The DNA here is from genome assembly GCF_022539505.1 of Lolium rigidum. NCBI lineage: Eukaryota > Viridiplantae > Streptophyta > Magnoliopsida > Poales > Poaceae > Lolium > Lolium rigidum. The sequence goes on from NC_061512.1 coordinate 138,412,106, forward strand.
GTGCAAAGAAACTCCGTAGAACCTAAAGAACAAATTAAGGTTGAACCTGCTGTTGCAATAGTTAAAGATCTTGTGACTGAAAATGTAGAAGATGGTCATATTATTTTCTGTGAAGATGCTTCTAATATTGTTTCGCATCCTAATAAGTCTAGGAAAGCTAGTGTTCATATGCTCTCTGTTAGAATTGGTGATCATTGTTATTATGGTTTATGTGACATTGGTGCAAGTATTAGCGCCATTCCTTATGAGCTTTATACGGAGATCATGCATGAAATTGGTTCTTGTGAACTTGAAGATATTGATGTGGTTATTCGGCTAGCTAATAGAGAAACTATCTCTCCTATTGGTATTGTTCGAGATGTGGAAGTTCTATGTGGTAAGATTAAATATCCTGATGACTTTTTGGTACTTGGTTCTGCTGCTAGTAAGTATTGTCCTATTATTTTTGGTAGACCTTTCCTAAATACTTGTGGAGCTGTTATAGATTGCAAGAAGGAGAAAATTATGACTAAATTTGCTGGTGAATCTTATGAGTTTAATTTCTCTAAATTTGCCAAAACTCCTTATAAAGCTGATTTGCCTAATAATGATTTTAGAGTTGAACAGTGTGCGTCTATTGCTCTTGCTCCTAATAATCCATTGCAGCAACATTTGGAGAATAGTGAGAGTGAAGTCTTTAGGGAAGAAAGAAATGAGCTTGATGAAATTTTCCTTCGTCAACCTATTCCAAAGCATGACTTGCCAGTTGATTTAAAACCATTGCCTGATAATCTTAAGTATGCTCATATTGATGATAAGAAAATATATCCTGTTATTATTAGTTCTAAGCTTTCAGATATTGAGGAAGAAAGGTTATTGGAAATATTGAAGAAACACCGAGGAGCTATTGGCTATACTCTTGATGACTTGAAGGGGATTTCTCCCTCTATTTGCCAACATGCTATCAATATGGAAGATGATGCAAAGCCTGTTGTTGAACATCAACGTCGTCTAATTCCGAAGATGAAGGATGTGGTAAGGAATGAGGTATTAAAACTTCTTGAAGCTGGTATTATATATCCTATTGCTGATAGTAGATGGGTTAGTCCTGTGCATTGTGTTCCTAAGAAAGGAGGAATGACGGTTATGCCTAATGATAATGATGAGCTCATCCCTCAAAGAGTAGTTGTAGGGTATAGAATGTGCATTGATTATCGAAAAGTTAATAAGGTTACTAAGAAAGATCATTACCCTTTACCATTTATTGATCAAATGTTAGAAAGGTTGTCTAAAAATATTCATTTTTGCTTTCTTGATGGTTATTCTGGGTTTTCACAAATTGCTGTTAAAGCTAAAGATCAAGAGAAAACCACTTTCACTTGTCCTTATGGAACTTATGCTTATAGGCATATGCCTTTTGGTCTATGTAATGCTCCTGCTACTTTTCAAAGATGCATGTCTGCTATTTTTCATGGCTTTTGTGAGAGTATTGTAGAGGTATTCATGGATGATTTTTCTGTCTATGGGAATTCTTTTGATAATTGCTTGCGAAACCTTGATAAAGTATTGCAGAGATGTGAAGAAACTAATCTTGGTCTTAATTGGGAGAAATGCCACTTTATGGTTAATGAAGGAATTGTATTGGGACATAAAATTTCTGAGAGAGGTATTGAAGTTGATAGAGCTAAAGTTGAAGCAATTGAGAAGATGCCCTATCCTAGGGATGTTAAAGGTATTCGTAGTGTTCTTGGTCATGCTGGGTTTTATAGGAGATTTATTAAAGACTTCTCTAAGATTTCAAAGCCTCTTACTAATCTTCTTCAAAAAGATGTACCTTTTGTTTTTGATGATGATTGTAAGGAAGCTTTTGAAACTCTAAAGAAAGCCCTAACAACTGCTCCTGTAGTTGAACCTCCTGATTGGAATTTACCTTTTGAGATTATGTGTGATGCTAGTGATTTTATCTGTAGGCGTTGTTCTTGGACAGCGAGTAGATAAGAAATTTAATGTTATTATTATGCTAGCAAAACTCTTGATGCTGCTCAAAGAAATTATGCTACAACCGAAAAAGAATTATTAGCTGTAGTCTTTGCTTGTGATAAGTTTAGATCCTATATTGTTGATTCAAAAGTTACAATTCATACTGATCATGCTGCAATTAGATACCTTATGACAAAGAAAGATGCTAAGCCGAGGCTTATTAGATGGGTACTTCTTTTGCAAGAATTTGATATGCATATTATAGATAGGAAAGGTGCCGATAATCCTGTTGCTGATAATTTGTCTAGATTGGAAAATATTACTTATGATCCTGTTCCTGTTAATGATAGTTTTCCAAATGAACAATTGGCTGTAATAAAGGTGAGCTCGCGAGAAAGTCCTTGGTACGCTGATTATGCTAACTTTATTGTATCCAAGTACTTGCCTCCAACCTTTTCAGCTCAGCAAAGGAGGAAATTCTTCTATGACTTGAGGCATTACTTTTGGGATGACCCACACTTATATAAAGAAGGAGTGGATGGTATTCTGCGAAGATGTGTTCCTGAATATGAACAACAGGAGATAATGAGTAAATGTCATGGTAGTGTTTATGGAGGACATCACGCCGGAGATAGGACCGCGCAAAAGGTTCTACAATCAGGTTTTTATTGGCCAACTCTCTTCAAAGATGCAAGGAAGTTTATTTTATCTTGTGATGAATGTCAAAGGGTTGGTAATATCTCCAGACGCAATGAAATGCTATGAATTATACTCTTGTTATTGAACCATTCGATTGTTGGGGATTTGACTTCATGGGTCCTTTCCCTTCTTAGAAGGTAACACTCATATACTTGTCGCTGTTGATTATGTTACTAAATGGGTGGAAGCCATACCTACAAAAAGTGCTGATGGTGAGACCTCTTTAAGAATGCTTTTAGATATTATTTTTCCTAGATTTGGAGTTCCTAGATATCTTATGACTGATGGAGGGTCTCATTTTATTCATGGTGGTTTTAGAAAAACTCTTGCTAAATATGGTATTAATCATAGAATTGCTTCTGCTTTTCATCCTCAAACTAGTGGGCAAGTAGAATTATCAAATAGAGAGATTAAATCTATCTTGCAAAAGACTGTTAATAAATCTAGAAAGAACTGGGCTATTAAATTGAAAGAAGCACTATGGGCTTATAGAACTGCTTATAAAAATCCCATGGGTATGTCACCGTATAAAATGGTTTATGGGAAAGCTTGCCATTTACCTTTAGAACTAGAGCACAAAGCTTATTGGGCTGTGAGAGAACTGAATAAAGATCCCAAACTTGCCGGTAAAAAAAGATTGCTACAATTGAGTTCTCTAGATGAATGGAGAAGTGAAGCATATGAAAATGCTAAACTCTTTAAAGAGAAAGTTAAGAAATGGCATGATAGAATAATTATCAAAAGAGAATTTAATGTTGGAGATAAAGTCCTATTGTATCGGTCTCGTCTCAGATTTTTTGCAGGAAAATTACTCTCAAAATGGGAAGGACCATATGTCATTGATGAGGTGTATCGATCAGGAGCAATTAAAATTAGCTCTCGCAAGGTAATGCCACACAAGTGGTGAATGGGCAAAGACTCAAGCATTATATCTCGGGTGATTCTTATAATGAAGATGTTGATGTTATTCAAGTGGTAACTCCGGAAGCCTTCATCAAAGGCCAAGTTGACAGTCCTGCAGAGTTCGACTTTGAATAGGTAACAGTTCTGGTAAGAAAAAGTCCGCGTTTAACTTTCCGAACAATATTTTTGCAACTTTTGGAAAATATGAAAAATTACGAGATCGAAACGGAGTGGAGGAGACGCACGAGGGCGTGCCCCCACAGGCCGGCGCGGGCCCCATCCTGGCCGCGCCGCCCTGTGAGGAGGCCGCCTCGTCGTCCCTCTCCGACTCTGGTTCGACCTGGTACTTTCCGTTTGTCGTGAAATTTTTTGCTATATAATCCCCCGGACCCCTGGAGGTCCGTATATCGTTTTCTCGACGTGTTTGTTTCGAGCTGTTTCTGCCAGGATCTACGTCGGATCTTGATGCGTGCAGTCGACACGTCCGTTGGGAACCCCAAGAGGAAGGTGTGATGCGTACAGTAGCAAGTTTTCCCTCAGAAAGAAACCAAGGTTTATCGAACCAGGAGGAGCCAAGAAGCACGTTGAAGGTTGATGGCGGAGGAGTGTAGTGCGGCGCAACACCAGGGATTCCGGCGCCAACGTGGAACCTGCACAACACAATCACAGAACTTTGCCCCAACGTAACAGCGAGGTTGTCAATCTCACCGGCTTGCTGTAAACAAAGGATTAGATGTATAGTGTGGATGATGATGTTTGTTTGCAAAGAACAGTAAAGAACAATTGCAGCAGTTTGTATTTCAGATGTAAAGAATAGGACCGGGGTCCACAGATCACTAGTGGTGTCTCTTCCATAAGATAGCAGATGTTGGGTGAACAAATTACAGTTGGGCAATTGACAAATAAAGAAGGCATAACAATGCACATACATATATCATGATGAGTACTATGAGATTTAATCAGGGCATTACGACAAAGTACATAGACCGCTATCCAGACATGCATCTATGCCTAAAAAGTCCACCTTCAGGTTATCATCCGAACCCCTCCAGTATTAAGTTGTAAACAACGGACAATTGCATTAAGTATGGTGCGTAATGTAATCAACACAAATATCCTTAGACAAAGCATCGATGTTTTATCCCTAGTGGCAACAAGCACATCCACAACCTTAGAACTTTCCGTCACTCGTCCCAGCATTTAATGGAGGCATGAACCCACTATCGAGCATAGATACTCCCTCTTGGAGTCACAAGTATCAACTTGGCCAGAGCCTCTACTAGCAACCGAGAGCATGCAAGAACATAAATAACATATATGATAGATTGATAATCAACTTGACATAGTATTCAATATTCATCGGATCCCAACAAACACAACATGAAGGATTACAAATAGATGATCTTGATCATGATAGGCAGCTCACAAGATCTAACATGATAGCACAATGAGGAGAAGACGACCATCTAGCTACTGCTATGGACCCATAGTCCAGGGGTGAACTACTCACACATCGATCCGGAGGCGATCATGGCGATGAAGAGACCTCCGGGAGATGATTCCCCTCTCCGGCAGGGTGCCGGAGGCGATCTCCCGAATCCCCCGAGATGGGATTGGCGGCGGCGGCGTCTCCGGAAGGTTTTCCGTATCGTGGCTCTCGGTACTCGGGGGTTTCGCGACGGAGGCTTTAAGTAGGCGGAAGGGCAGGTCGGGGGGCCACACGAGGGCCCCACACAACAGGCCGGCGCGGCCAAGGGCCAGCCGCGCCGCCCGGTGTCCGGCCACCTCGTGGCCCCACTTCGTCTCTCCCTCGGACTTCGGAAGCTTCGTGCAAAAATAGGACCCCGGGCGTTGATTTCGTCCAATTCCGAGAATATTTCCTTACTAGGATTTCTGAAACCAAAAACAGCAGAAAACAACAACTGGCTCTTCGGCATCTCGTCAATAGGTAAGTGCCGGAAAATGCATAATAATGACATATAATGTGTATAAAACATGTGAGTATCACCATAAAAGTAGCATGGAACATAAGAAATTATAGATACGTTTGGGACGTATCAAGCATCCCCAAGCTTAGTTCCTACTCGCTCTCGAGTAGGTAAACGATAACAAAGATAATTTCTGAAGTGACATGCTATCATAATCTTGATCATACTATTGTAAGCATATGAGATGAATGCAGCGATTCGAAGCAATAATGAAGATAATGAGTAAACTAATGAATCATATAGCAAAGACTTTTCATGAATAATACTTTCAAGACAAGCATCAATAAGACTTGCATAAGAGTTACTCATAAAGCAATAAATTCAAAGTAAAGGCATTGAAGCAACACAAAGGAAGATATATTTTCAGCGGTTGCTTTCAACTTCAACATATTTATCTCATGGATAATTGTCAACACAAAGCAATATAACAAGTGCAATAAGTAAACATGTAAGAATCAATGCACACAGCTTGATACAAGTGTTTGCTTCTAAGATAGAAAGAATAGGCAAACCGACTCAACAATAAAGTAGAAGATAGGCCCTTCGCAGAGGGAAGCATTGATTACTATATTTGTGCTAGAGCTTTTCATTTTGAAAACAAGAAACAATTTTGTCAACGGTAGTAATAAAGCATATGAGTTATGTATAAGACATCTTATAAGTTGCAAACCTCATGCATAGTATACTAATAGTGCTCGCACCTTGTCCTAATTAGCTTGGATTAACACCGATTATCATTGCATAGCATATGTTTCAACCAAGTGTCACAAAGGGGTACCTCTATGCCGCCCTGTACAAAGGTCTAAGGAGAAAGCTCGCATTGGATTTCTCGCTTTTGATTATTCTCAACTTAGACATCCATACCGGGACAACATAGACAACAAATAATGGACTCCTCTTTAATGCATAAGCATTCAACAACAATTAAAATTCTCATAAGAGATTGAGGATTAGCTGTCCACACTGAAACTTCCACCATGAATCATGGCTTTAGTTAGCGGCCCAATGTTCTTCTCTAACGAGTATGCATACTCAAACCATTTGATTGTGAAAACCGCCCTTACTTCAGACAAGACGAACATGCATAGCAACTCACAGGATATTCAACAAAGGTAAAAGAGTTGATGGCGTCCCCGAGAAAACATGGTTACCGCTCAAGAAGCAACTTACTAAGAAATAAGACACATAAGTACATATTCTTCACCACGATAGTTTTTAAGCTATTTGTCCCATGAGCTATATATTGCAAAGGCAAAGAATAGAAATTTTAAAGGTAGCACTCAAGTAATGTACTTTTGGAATGGCGGAGAAATACCATGTGGTAGGTAGGTATGGTGGACACAAATGGCATGGTTATTGGCTCAAGGATTTGGATGCACGAGAAGAATTCCTCTCAATACAAGGCTAGGCTAGCAAGGTTGTTTGAAGCAAACTCAAGTATAAAAGGTGCAGCAAAGCTCACATATGAACATATTGTAACTATTATAAGACTTTATATTGTCTCCTTGTTGTTCAAACACCTCAACCGAGAAAATATCTAGACTCTAGAGATCAATCATGCAAACCAAATTTTAACAAGCTCTATGTAGTTATTCATTAATGAGTACAAGGTACATGATGCAAGAGCTTAAACAAGATCTATATGAGCACAACAATTGCCAAGTATCACATTATTCAAGACATTAAACCATTTACCACATGCGGCATTTTCCGTTTCCAACAATATAACAATGAATGAAGTAGTTCAACTTTCGCAATGAACATTAAAGATAAAGCTAAGAACACATGTGTTCATACGAAACAGCGGAGCGTGTCTCTCTCCCAAACAAAGAATGCTAGGATCCAATTTTATTCAAACAAAAACAAAAATAAAAACAAACAGACGCTCCAAGTAAAGCACATAAGATGTGACGGAATAAAAATATAGTTTCACTAGAGGAACCCGATAAGTTGTCGATGAAGAAGGGATGCCTTGGGCATCCCCAATCTTAGACGCTTGAGTCTTCTTAAAATATGCAGGGATGAACCACGGGGGCATCCCCAAGCTTTGACTTTTCACTCTTCTTGATCATATTGTATCATTCCCCTCTCTTGACCCTTGAAAACTTCCTCCACAGCAAACTCGAAACAAACTCATTAGAGGGTCAGTGCATAATTCATATATTCAGAGGTGACATAATAATTCTTAACACTTCTAGACATTGCACAAAGCTACTGAAAGTTAATGGAACAAAGAAATCCATCTAACATAGCAAAATAGGCAATGCGAAATAAAAGGCAGAATCTGTCAAAACAGAACAGTTCGTAAAGACGAATTTTAAAGTGGCACCAGACTTGCTCAGATGAAAATTCCCAAATTTAATGAAAGTTGCGTACATATCTGAGGATCACGCACGTAAATTGGCAGATTTTTTTGATTTTTCTACAGAGACTACTGCTCAAATTCGTGATAGCAAGAAATCTGTTCCTGCGCAGTAATCCAAATCTAGTATTGGCTTTACTATCAAAGACTTTACTTGGCACAACAATGCAATAAAATAAAGATAAGGAGAGGTTGCTACAGTAGTAAACAACTTCCAAGACTCTAATATAAAATAAAGTGCAGAAGTAAAATAATGGGTTGTCTTCCATAAGCGCTTTTCTTTAACGCCTTTCAGCTAGGCGCAGAAAGTGTGTATCAAGTATTATCAAAAGATGGAGCATTACCTCGGGCATTACACCTACCTTTCTTATTCTTTTTCTTACCCTTTGATTTCGGGAATATATGTCTACCTCCCGGTGTGGAGGTGAATTTTAAGGTGCCTTCTCCCACATCTATGACTGCTCCCAATAGTTTCAGCAGGGATCTTCCGAGTGTGATTTGTCCTGTTCCTACACAATCAATAACAAGATAATCAGTCGATATTGTTCTTCCAAGAATGGTTGTATGCACACCCTCGGCTATTCCCTTAGGAGTTATAATAGAGTTATCAATGAGAGTTATTCCTTCTCCCCCTTCAACGAGTCCCCAAAGTGTCAAAGATTCATAAATACTCTTAGGCATAAGGCAAAATTCAGACATAATATCACAATTGGCATGAAAAGTTTCACCACCAATAACAACTTTAATAGTATGGTCCCATGTTGAAGGTTCAGAGTTCACTAAAACTTGATCAAGATGGTTACTAACATAACTATAATTTTCTTTCAACCAAGATGCACTTGTCTCAAGAGTGTTTAATCTATTATAGATGCTAATAAGAGCTGAATCAAAGCTATTAGCTGAACTATGTGATGCAACTAATTTTTTTATGGCATTAAAAGCTTGATCACCGTCGCAATGAAGGAAATCTCCTCCCACTACGAGCATCCAAGGCATATCTATAGCGAATCATAAGCCCAAAATAAAAATTACTAAGGAGCAAACTTAGAGTCATTTGAGGTTCAGCTTTACGATAAGAATCAAAAATTATGGACCAAGCATCTTTAAAACTCTCCTCATCCCCTTGTTTAAAAGTGAAGACTAATTCCTCTGGTGAAGAAGTAACAGGTGCAGAGCTAGACATGATAACAGAAGTAAAAGTGCAAGTAACTAATTATTTTGTGGTTTTGATATAGAGAACAAGACAGTAAATAAAGTAAAGCTAGCAACTAATTTTTTTTGTGTTTTGATATAAGAAGCAAACAAAGCACTAAATAAAGTAAAGCAAGACAAAAACAAAGTAAAGAGATTGGAAGTGGAGACTCCCCTTGCAGCGTGTCTTGATCTCCCCGGCAACGGCGCAAGAAAAATAGCTGCTGGCGTGCAGTTGACATGGGAGTTAGAAATCTTTGTGGAGTAACTTTTCTTCAGTTCCCCAGCAACGGCGCCAGAAAAATAGCTTGATGCGTGCAGTCGACACGTCCGTTGGGAACCCCAAGAGGAAGGTGTGATGCGTACAGTAGCAAGTTTTCCCTCGAAAGAAACCAAGGTTTATCGAACCGGGAGGAGCCAAGAAGCACGTTGAAGGTTGATGGCGGAGGAGTGTAGTGCGGCGCAACACCGGGGATTCCGGCGCCAACGTGGAACCTGCACAACACAATCACGGAACTTTGCCCCAACGTAACGGCGAGGTTGTCAATCTCACCGGCTTGCTCGTAAACAAAGGATTAGATGTATAGTGTGGATGATGATGTTTGTTTGCAAAGAACAGTAAAGAACAATTGCAACAGTTTGTATTTCATATGTAAAGAATAGGACCGGGGTCCACAGATCACTAGTGGTGTCTCTCCCATAAGATAGTAGATGTTGGGTGAACAAATTACAGTTGGGCAATTGACAAATAAAGAAGGCATAACAATGCACATACATATATCATGATGAGTACTATGAGATTTAATCGGGGCATTACGACAAAGTACATAGACCGCTATCCGAGCATGCATCTATGCCTAAAAAGTCCACCTTCAGGTTATCATCCGAACCCCCTCCGGTATTAAGTTGTAAACAACGGACAATTGCATTAAGTATGGTGCGTAATGTAATCAACACAAATATCCTTAGACAAAGCATCGATGTTTTATCCCTAGTGGCAACAACACATCCACAACCTTAGAACTTTCCGTCACTCTGTCCCGATTTAATGGAGGCATGAACCCACTATCGAGCATAAATACTCCCTCTTGGAGTCACAAGTATCAACTTGGCCACAGCCTCTACTAGCAACGGAGAGCATGCAAGAACATAAATAACATATATGATAGATTGATAATCAACTTGACATAGTATTCAATATTCATCGGATCCCAACAAACACAACATGAAGGATTACAAATAGATGATCTTGATCATGATAGGCAGCTCACAAGATCTAACATGATAGCACAATGAGGAGAAGACGACCATCTAGCTACTGCTATGGACCCATAGTCCAGGGGTGAACTACTCACACATCGATCCGGAAGGCGATCATGGCGATGAAGAGACCTCCGGGCGATCATGGCGATGAAGAGGCCTCGAGGCGATCTCCTGAATCCCCCGAGATGGGATTGGCGGCGGCAGCGTCTCTGGAAGGTTTTCCGTATCGTGGCTCTCGGTACTGGGGGTTTCGCGATGAAGGCTTTAAGTAGGCGGAAGGGCAGGTCAGGGGGCCACACGAGGGCCCCACACAACAGGCCGGCGCGGCCAAGGGCCAGGTCGCGCCGCCCTGGTGTCCGGCCACCTCGTGGCCCCACTTCGTTTCCTCTCCGGACTTCCGGAAGCTTCGTGCAAAAATAGGACCCTGGGCGTTGATTTCGTCCAATTCCGAGAATATTTCCTTACTAGGATTTCTGAAACCAAAAACAGCAGAAAACAGCAACTGGCTCTTCGGCATCTCGTCAATAGGTTAGTGTCGGAAAATGCATAATAATGACATATAATGTGTATAAAACATGTGAGTATCATCATAAAAGTAGCATGGAACATAAGAAATTATAGATACGTTTGGGACGTATCAAGCATCCCCAAGCTTAGTTCCTACTCACTCTCGAGTAGGTAAACGATAACAAAGATAATTTCTGAAGTAACATGCTATCATAATCTTGATCATACTATTGTAAGCATATGAGATGAATGCAGCGATTCGAAGCAATGATGAAGATAATGAGTAAACTAATGAATCATATAGCAAAGACTTTTCATGAATAATACTTTCAAGACAAGCATCAATAAGACTTGCATAAGAGTTACTCATAAAGCAATAAATTCAAAGTAAAGGCATTGAAGCAACACAAAGGAAGATATATTTTCAGCGGTTGCTTTCAACTTCAACATATTTATCTCATGGATAATTGTCAACACAAAGCAATATAACAAGTGCAATAAGTAAACATGTAAGAATCAATGCACACAGTTGATACAAGTGTTTGCTTCTAAGATAGAAAGAATAGGCAAACCGACTCAACAATAAAGTAGAAGATAGGCCCTTCGCAGAGGGAAGCATTGATTACTATATTTGTGCTAGAGCTTTTCATTTTGAAAATAAGAAACAATTTTGTCAACGGTAGTAATAAAGCATATGAGTTATGTATAAGACATCTTATAAGTTGCAAGCCTCATGCATAGTATACTAATAGTGCTCGCACCTTGTCCTAATTAGCTTGGATTAACACCGATTATCATTGCATAGCATATGTTTCAACCAAGTGTCACAAAGGGGTACCTCTATGCCGCTCGTACAAAGGTATAAGGAGAAAGCTCGCATTGGATTTCTCGCTTTTGATTATTCTCAACTTAGACATCCATACCGGGACAACATAGACAACGAGATAATGGACTCCTCTTTAATGCATAAGCATTCAACAACAATTAAAATTCTCATAAGAGATTGAGGATTAGCTGTCCACACTCGAAACTTCCACCATGAATCATGGCTTTAGTTAGCGGCCCAATGTTCTTCTCTAACGGTATGCATACTCAAACCATTTGATTGTGAAAACCGCCCTTACTTCAGACAAGACAAACATGCATAGCAACTCACATGATATTCAACAAAGGTAAAAGAGTTGATGGCGTCCCCAGAAAACATGGTTACAAGCAACTTACTAAGAAATAAGACACATAAGTACATATTCTTCACCATGATAGTTTTTAAGCTATTTGTCCCATGAGCTATATATTGCAAAGTGTAGCGACCCAGGAAAAATCCCCTATTAGATTTGTTTGTTATTTTCTCTTTTATGCATAGTCATGGCATCATGCATATTTTCGCATCCTAAAATTATTTTATTAAACCCTATTTGTTGTTAAATTAATCCCTCTTTTTACCTCAAATGAAAATATATTTTTCTCTGGTTATTTTCCTATATAAAACGTATTTAAAATGGTTTAAAAAGAAACAGTAAAATAAAGAAAAGAGAACAGTTTATAAAATGAAAAAAAGGGAGACAAGCCCTTGATGTCTACGGGTGCTTCTATTCTTGTAGACAGTGTTGGGCCTCCAAGAGCAGAGGTTTGTAGAACAGCAGCAATTTTCCCTTAAGTGGATCACCCAAGGTTTATCGAACTCAGGGAGGAAGAGGTCAAAGATATCCCTCTCAACCACAAAGCAAGAAGTCTCTTGTGTCCCCAACACACCTAATACACTTGTCAGATGTAAAGGTGCACTAGTTCGGCGAAGAGATAGTGAGATGCAAGTAATATGGATGAGTATGAGTGGTAATAGCAATCTGAATAAAATATGGCAGCGAGTAAACATGCAACAAAACAAGTAAACAAACGGAGATTCGATGCTTGGAAGCAAGGCCCGGGGATCCTGCTTTCACTAGTGGACACTCTCAACAATGATCACATAATAGGACTACTCTACACTCTTTTGTTGGATGATGAACACCGCTAACCGTGTAGGATTACACGAACCCTCAATGCCGGAGTTAACAAGCTCCACAATATTCAATGTTCATATTTAAATAACCTTAGAGTGTAAGATAGATCAACACAATTACACCAAGAACTAACATAGCATGCACACTGTCACCATCACACTATGTAGGAGGAATAGATCACATCAATACCATCATAGCAATAGTTAACTTCATAATCTACAAGAGATCATAATCATAGCCTACGCCAAGTACTAACACGGGTGCACACACTGTCACCATTACACCGTGCAGGAGGAATAAAACTACTTTAATAACATCACTAGAGTAGCACATAGAATAGTAGTGATACAAAACTCATATGAATCTCAATCATGTAAAGCAGCTCATGAGATTATTGTATTGAGGTACATGGGAGAGAGATGAACCACATAGCTACGGCGGAGCCCTCAGCCTCGGGGTGGATTACTCCCTCCTCATCATGGAGGCAGCGATGGCGGTGAAGATGGCGGTGAAGACGGCGGTGGAGATGGCTCCGGGGGCAATTCCACGTCCCGGCAGGTGCCGGAACGAGAGTTCTCGTCCCCCGAATTGGAGTTTCGCGACGGTGGCGGCGCCCCGGAGTCTTTTCGGAGTTTCGTCAATTGGTACTGCGTTTTTAGGTCGAAAGGGGTTTTATAGGCGAAGAGGCGGCGCAGGAGGGCTGACAGGGTGGCCTCACCCTAGGCCGGCGCGGCCGGGTCCGGCCCGCGCCGCCTTATGGTGTGGTGGCCCCCGGCCCCTCTCCGACTCTTCTTCGGTGTTCGGAGCCTTCCGGGAAAAATAGGAGGTTTGGCGTTGATTTCGTCCAATTCCGAGAATATTGCCCGAACAGCCTTTTCGGGACCAAAAACAACGAGAAAACAGACAAGCGGCCTTTCGGCATCTCGTCAATAGGTTAGTTCCGGAAAACGCATAATAATGACATAAAGTGTGAACAAAACATGTCGGTATTGTCATAAAACAAGCATGGAACATCAGAAATTATAGATACGTTGGAGACGTATCAGCATCCCCAAGCTTAGTTCCTACTCGTCCTCGAGTAGGTAAACGATAAAAGATAATTTCGAGGTGACATGCTACCAACATAATCTTAATCATACTATTGTAAAGCATATGAGATGAATGCAGCGATTCGAAACAATGTAAATGCAATGAGTAAACAATTGAATCATATAGCAAAGACTTTTCATGAATAGTACTTTCAAGACAAGCATCAACAAGTCTTGCATAAGAGTTACTCATAAAGCAATAAATTCTTAGTAAAGGTATTGAAGCAACACAATGGAAGATTAAGTTTCAGCGGTTGCTTTCAACTTGTAACATGTATATCTCATGGATAGTTGTCAATGCAAAGCAATATAACAAATGCAATATGCAAATATGTAGGAATCAATGCACAGTTCACACAAGTGTTTGCTTCTTGAGATGGAGAGAAATAGGTGAACTGACTCAACAATAAAAGTAAAAGAATGGTCCTTCAAAGAGGAAAGCATCGATTGCTATATTTGTGCTAGAGCTTCTATTTTGAAAACATAAAGAGAGCATAAAAATAAAGTTTTGAGAGGTGTATGTTGTTGTCAACGAATGGTAGCGGGTACTCTAACCCCCTTGCCAGGCAAACCTTCAAAGAGCAGCTCCCATGAAGGACGCTATCTCTACCAGCAAGGTAGATCATCCCTCTTCTCTTTTGTTTACACATGTACTTTAGTTTTATTTATGGATGACACTCCTCCCAACCTTTTGCTTACACAAGCCATGGCTAACCGAATCCTCGGGTGCCTTCCAACATTCACATACCATGAAGGAGTGTCTATTTGCAAAATTAAGTTGCTTATCGATGAATCGGAGCAAAACATGTGAAGAGAATTATTAATGAAGGTTGCTTAATTGGGGGTCGGGAACCCCGCGCCAGCTCTTTTTGCAAAATTATTGGATAAGCGGATGAAGCCACTAGTCCATTGGTGAAAGTTGCCCAACAAGATTGAAAGATAAACACCACATACTTCCTCATGAGCTATAAAACATTGACACAAATCAGAGGTGATAAATTTTGAATTGTTTAAAGGTAGCACTCAAGCAATTTACTTTGGAATGGCAGGAAATACCATGTAGTAGGTAGGTATGGTGGACACAAATGGCATAGTGTTGTTTGGCTCAAGGATTTGGATGCATGAGAAGTATTCCCTCTCGATACAAGGTTTTAGGCTAGCAAGGTTGTTTGAAGCAAACACAAGCACGAACTAGTACATCAAAACTTACATAAAAGACATATTACAAGCATTATAGGACTATACATCGTCTTCCTTGTTGTTCAAACACCTCACTAGAAAATATCTAGACTCTAGAGAAACCACTCATGCAAACCAAATTTTAACAAGCTCTATGTATTTCTTCACTAATAGGTGCAAAGTATATGATGCAAGAGCTTAAACAAGAGCACAACAATTGCCAAGTATCAAGTTATTCAAGACATCATACCAATTACTACATGTAGCATTTTCCGTTTCCAACCATATAACAATTAACGAAGCAGTTTCATCCTTCGTCATGAAAATTAAAAGCTAAGAACACATGTGTTCATACGAACCAGCGGAGCGTGTCTCTCTCCCACACAAGCATTTATTCAAACAAAAACAAAAACAAGAAACATACAGACGCTCCAAGTAAAGTACATAAGATGTGACCGAATAAAAATATAGTTTCAAGAGAAGGAACTCGATAATTTGTCGATGAAGAAGGGGATGCCTTGGGCATCCCCAAGCTTAGATGCTTGAGTCTTCTTTAAATATGCAGGGATGAACCACCGGGGCATCCCCAAGCTTAGAGCTTTCACTCTCCTTGATCATAGTATATCATCCTCCTCTCTTGACCTTTGAAAACTTCCTTCACACCAAACTCGAAACAAACTCATTAGAGGGTTAGTGCATAGTTAAAAATTCACATGTTCAGAGGTGACACAATCATTCTTAACACTTCTGGACATTGCATAAAGCTACTGGACATTAATGGAACAAAGTAATTCATCCAACATAGCAAAAGAGGCAATGCGAAATAAAAGGCAGAATCTGTCAAAACAGAACTGTCCGTAAAGATGGATTTTATCGAGGCACCAGACTCGCTCAAATGAAAATGCTCAAATTGAATGAAAGTTGCGTACATATCTGAGGATCACTCACGTAAATTGGCTTAATTTTCTGAGTTACCTACAGAGAATTAGACCCACATTCGTGACAGCAAATAAATCTGTTTCTGCGCAGTAATCCAAATCTAGTATGAACCTTACTATCAAAGACTTTACTTGGCACAACAATGCAATAAAATAAGATAAGGAGAGGTTGCTACAGTAGTAACAACTTCCAAGACACAAATATAAAACAAAGTACTGTAGCAAAATAACACATGGGTTATCTCCCAAGAAGTTCTTTCTTTATAGCCATTAAGATGGGCTCAGCAGTTTTAATGTTGCACTCGCAGGAAATAGTATTTGGAGCAAAAAGAGAGCATCAAGAAGCAAATCCAAAACACATTTAAGTCTAACATGCTTCCTATGAAGAGGAGTCTTGTACACAAATGAATTCATGAACAACAAAGTGACAAGCATAAGAGGATAAAACACGAGTAACTTCAAGATTCTCAACATAAAGAGGGGAAACTGTAATATCCCAGGTATTGGGGTTACAAAAATAGAGGAATCAGATGTGTGCATTGCATTCATGCATAGAAAATCTGGGGAATTTTCGCGCTTTAAAGTAAAACAGTCACAGTAACTGAAGTTTCACTTGACCTTGGTGGAATTGAAGTAGCTCATCAAGTCAAGCGCTATAAACCTCAATGTGACTTTGCTAAAACCTTGTTTTGGATAGAGATAATTTGATCTAAGGGGTTAGATCAAATGGAACTAATAATCAACACAACAACACTTTACTCAATGATCAAATGCTTGACCTTATAAAAGATTATAATATGGTAATCCTTACCATAACATATGAACATACATCTATTTGGTAAATCAAGTAACAATAAATGAAGAAACCATTCTTGATTTATCTTTTCCATGTCTTAAACCAATCTATGATCATACCATGAAACCTCATGGTATTCATATTACTTCATTCTTGGAAACATAACAAGGAGATCCACACTAGAAATATATATCCTTCTCTATTCCATATTATTGTACATCAAACCTAGAGAGGTGAGAGTTCTATTATAATTATTAAAGAAGCAATAATAAACCTTGAGTTAATCCTTGGATATACATCCAAGTATTCAAATCATCATCTACAAGACAACCTTAGAGAGAGAAACCAAATATGTTAAACATAGATATTGATGACCACACCATTCTCTATGGAGCCTAAACTTAGGTTAGTGTTGAAGTCTTCCCAAATGAGAGAAACCAAAGATATTATTATTAGCTTTACTTATTTAAGACTCAAGGACAGTATTTGAACTAAAGAATAAGGATAAGTCATCTCACTTGAGAATGGTGAGATAACCATGACCATGTCCACCTAAGGAATTATGAGAGAAGTACTATACCCTTGCTATTTAAGACAACACTTGATCTTGGAATTGAGAACCCATTCCCTGTGAAGTAACTTAGGAAGCCAAGCCTTGAACACTATAAATTGAGTGATGATCATAAACCCTAAGAACTTGAGGTAGAGTTATTAAGAACAAGTGGATCATGCTTAATCCATGACCATGCTTTGGAGAAATAGGAGAATAATCCAAATGCTAACACTTATATGATTAGTAGATACTATTCACCACATAAATTCATAGGGAGATCACTAGTAAGCAAACCTAGACTTATATCCCAACCTTTACTTGTGAACCACTTAGTGATCATAAGTAGAACCCTACCATATTTACATTCCACCTATTCTCCACTTAAAAAAAACACAAGAAAACCTGTAGAGTCCAACTCCATATTTAATATGGTGAGAAACCATTCATCCATAGGACCAAAGTTAACTATAAAAAAAACTATAACCAATGTAGTTAATATAATGATAAGTTGAGGATAGCAATAGAAGTTAATTGAGGAGAAGACAAAACTAATTCTCAAGTCCTTAGTAACTAAAGGAGAACCTCAAATATTAAGCAAGTAACCACCTTATCATAGTTAGGGGGATTAGGCCCTAACAAATGCAATATGAGGTCATTCCAATCCCATAAACCAGAGTTATATCTCAACCCTAGTTTATGTATCACTATGGTGATCATAATATAAAACCAGACCCAACCATGATGAGAGGAATGTCTACTACAGGCCATTCAAAAGGTGTTATTAAATCTAATCCAGTACCACCTTTGCAATATGGTTATAATCAAATCTAC
This sequence comes from Lolium rigidum, assembly GCF_022539505.1. Classification (NCBI taxonomy): domain Eukaryota; kingdom Viridiplantae; phylum Streptophyta; class Magnoliopsida; order Poales; family Poaceae; genus Lolium; species Lolium rigidum. The sequence goes on from NC_061512.1 coordinate 138,430,363, forward strand.
ATGACCTTAACTAATAGATGCTCACATAAATTCATGTGTAAGTGATCAACAATCTAAAATGGGAGATCAAACCCTTAGAGACATTTTAGCACATGAAATCATGCCATTGAAACCACCTTCTTATTTGAAATTCAATAATAAATATTACCATGAGATTGTTTCTTGCAAAATAAAACCAAATGAAAATCTACATGTCATCAAACCAGAAAAAAAAATCAATAAAGATATAATTTGAATATCTCCAAAGACAATATTCAAATTTATGTCCACATGGATAATTAATCCAAATACCATACTAATCCATAACCAATGTTATAGTACCATATAAAAATTGCAATTGCATCACTCAAGACTTTGCAGTACCTTAAACTAATCCTTGTATTAATTCAAATAAGAAATACCTGCAAAAATAGAAAAGCATTAAAAAATTGAATTAAAAACAGAATTCAAAAACAGAAAATAAGAAGAAAAAGAAAAACAAAGAAAAGAAATGGAGAAGAAGCTTACCTGGACCTACCAGACGCAGCAGCCCAGCAGCCTAGCCACCAGTAGCCCAATAAGCACGGGCCCAGCACAGCCCAACCTGGCCCGTGGTACCCCTTCGTCCAAAAAACAGCTGGAGGAGCTCGTCCTCATCCTCTCCTCTCGCATGCCGGCCAGCACGACGACGTGCCCTTCCTCCTCTCTCTCGCTGTCGACCTCCCCTTGTTCGATTGCGTGACGAGGCGAGTTCTGGAGCCCTATAAATAACCTAGACGAAGACCTAGCTCCGTTTCTTCCTCTCTCTGCTCAATTCCTCTCCATGTCGAAACCCTAGCCCCACGGACTCCGACCGTTGCCGTCGACAGAGACAACCCCAAGCCTCGCCGTGACCACCATCGGGACCGCCGTCCTCGACTTGTTCATCCTGCAAGAGGAATCGAGTCGCCACGCTCAGAATCGTCGCCGACGACCTCGTCTTCCCCGGCACCGGCGCCATGAATTCCGGCGACATAGAGCACCATAGCCCTCACCGCCAAGCTCATCGTACTCAGGGTGAGTCACTGGTGCTCAAGCACCTCCTATTCCTCCCTATTACACCCTCGAGCATGCCCAACACCGTTGGTCCGGGAACTCTGCCGCTCGGCCTCACCGACGAGCAAGCTCCGGCGACCTTTTAGGAGCGGCGCCGCCACCAAATTGTTCCTCTCGGTGCACTGAGTCTCGTGGTGCAAGTAGATCATCTGCACGAGCCCGGAATCGACGGCGATCGTCGATTTCCGCCGGCCACCGTGAGTCTCTGGTCATGAACCCAAATTTTGACTTGGTCCACGCCGCGTGGCAGCCAACGTGGCATTGGCCCACCAGTCGATGACTCGCGTGGGTAAACTATCTGGGTAGGTTTAGTTATTTCCCGTTTCAATCAAATCTCAAAATACCTGCAACTTCAAATAATTGTAGAAAATTCATAAAAGCTCAAAAAAATACAAATGACATATCAAAATTCAAATAAAAGAAAAATCTATCCAATAAAAATATAATATGAAATTTTTATTTTTAATAAAAATTCAATTATTTAATACTTGTTAATTAAGCCTTAATTATTAATTCTAAATTCAATTAAAATTCAATAATTAGGAAAACCTTCCAAATTAAATAAAAACCAGTAAGTAAATCAGGAAAATACTAAAACTAATTTTCCTTTACTTATAACTTATTAAATCCTTAATAAGAGGATTTAAACCTTAATTAATAATTGTCTTAATTATTAATTCTTTAAAAATAAGAAAAAGTCAAATCCAATATTATTTTTAATTCAAAGTTATTAATAACTTCAACTTTATAATGAAGTTATCAAGCTAAGAACTATATGGTGATTAGGAAACCCTAATTCCATATTGAATAAAGAACACAACCTCATAATTGTATGTGAAACCTAAAAAACCTAATCTAATTAGGAACCCTAGCTCCATTACTTCATAAGAACCTAAATTGTTCCCAAACCTAAAACCCAAGTAACATGTGATCATGTTACTTCATTAGTAACCATGGATTCATATTTAGCATATAAATGCTTGTTCAAATCCACATAAAATATGGGTATCCCATGTATTCATCTTCATCAGACCTAGATAATCAAGTAGGGTGAACCAAATATAAACCCTAGATTCTATTACCAAAACCATCATCCTCAGCTATCCATGCTTAGCATCACACCATTGTGAGTAACCCTAGTAGCAACCATACCAATTATTTAGCATTACCTGTCCATATTCCACTAAACCCTACTAGTGTGAGATACTTATGAACTATCCTATTTAGGAACCAATTATTCCTTACTGAATAAATCCAATAGTGAAACCTAGACCACCTCAACCCTAATTCAATACTTGTTATTACTTAAGAAATATGTTCTTCAAAAGTTATTCTTTTGAAGTAATCTAAGAATCATCACCAACCCTGCTTATAAGGACCTATAAACCCTAGCAAGCTATCACCAGCAAAATGAACCAACCTTGATAGCATCTATGTATAAATAATTGCTTAGGATGCCTAGGCTTAATTCAACCATACAAGCCCTAGTAGTCGATGAATCCAACATAGTTGGGATCCATTTAATACTTACCCCAGAAACTAAATGAAACCATAGACAACCATAGAACCCCACCAACCTAATTATCATACTTGTTCTTTAACAAAGAACATGTTCTTCAAAAGTTATTCTTTTAAAGTATATGATAATCAATCATTAACCATGCCATATAGTATTAAAACTGACAACTGTTCTTTATATGCTAACATTATGCCAATTATCATTCTTGGTGTGCTCAATTGACTACTGTGCTTTATTATCTACATGATCATGATACCATGTAACCACACCTGAATAAGAACCTTCTATGAGAATCATTCTAAAAGTGCAACACACCCAGAACCAATCATTACAACTCACTGATCCTAAATCACCGGGGTTAGATCACGCTTAGAACGACTGCATCTCATACTTATGCATTATTGCATCCTTGCCAATCTTTTAAACATCGTCCTTACCGGACGATGATGATATTTCAGAATCTGGAGTTATTGCGTATCGAAGACCTTGCCTGCATAATCTTGCAGTCAAGAAAGGCAAGTTCATCGCTTGCCCATGTCATTTGAGTATTTTTATCAAATTACTTGCAAAGTACTATGATTATCACTATTGCATAAAAACCAAAACCACTATTTTCATAAATATGAATATGACTATGTGGTGGGCAATGGAACCATGGATTGTGTTGATATGGTGGAGGTTCCATTGCAAGGGTTTGTATCCATCTAGGATTAAACAACAAATGTCGCCAAGTGATTCTTGTGCCGTAATACCCGTGTTAACCATAAGATCTGGAGTGGGACGGAATAGTCAACCGTATTTCCACCTCTTGTACATCAACGGATTCGCTTACCGTAGACGGTTGTATCTTGCGGAGCAATTGGTGGGTGGGGAGCCCCTTCTAAATCCCCACGGTATAGTCGTTGCTTACCGTAGACGGTTGCTGCTTGCGGAACAATTGGTGGGTGGGGATCCCCTTCTAATTCCCCACGGTAATGTGGTCTATGATGGGTTGCAGCTACCGGCGAAGGAGTTTGGTTCAATCCCGGACTCGTTGTCGTGGTCGGGGTCCACCCTGAAATTACGGGAATAATGGGACCGGCGAGGACCCAGGGTCGGGGTTTGCAACAAAGGGTGGGTGTGCGAGGTAGCGGAGGAATATGATTGACTATGACCTTATACCGGGCCTCACACCAAAGGAAGTGTGGACGGGGTGTACGCCCGGTTGGCACCAAGGTTAAGATCTCTTATGGGTAAAGCAACACACCTCTGCAGAGTGTAACGAATCGTGACATGTCACTCCCTGTTCCGAGATATGGAACTGCGAACGCGGCCGGAAAGGAGCTCCATGAAGTTCTAGTAAACCGGTGAAGGCTGACGGACATAGTTCTTCCGAATAAAAGCAATCTCTTGAAGAAATGATTATGAAAACCTACATTGGTATTGGACTTTCTGGTCTAATGCCGTAGCTAGTGCATGAAACACCTCTTTCCTATAATGAACTTGTTGAGTACGCTCGTACTCATCCCACTCTTAAATCCCCTGCTTAGATATGGAGGCATCGAAGGAGGATCTACAGTGCAACTCGAAGGCCGAGGAGTCAACAACTACTTCAATAGACAGAACCCTGTCAGCGGAGTCAGATACCACATCCAACAAGGAGAAAACCTAGTTTAGCCATAGAAGGGAACTAGCTTCCTAAACCTAGCTCCTATTTAGCTAGAGTCTATTCTTAGCCTCTGTAGTTAGTGAAATACTATGCAAATAGAGTTCGTGATAAGACTAGACTACGAGTCGTTCTTCTGGAGTTTATTTGCAGTTTCACCTCATTGTAAAGTAGGAGGCTGTGATGATCTTATGTAACCGAGTCGATGTTGTAATTCTATAGACATGCCTTGGACCCGCATATGTTTCTGTTGTACCACTCTGAGCGATATAATACCCGTGGAACTGTGTTTCATTGGTGTTATATCGAATTGCATACTACACCATGCAGTGGTATGCCGGGTCACCACAGCTTGGTATCGAGCAAATGCTTTGACCTTAGGATTAAAACCCTTTAAAGGAGACCTATAGGATTGGTAGTGTCTATAGGAAGTTGTCTTAGTTAAACCAAATATTTTTATGACTTGAGATGGATATTCACTTGAGAATAATCCTGACACACTTGAGTCAACATTTCCTACCTATCCTTCCTAAGTAAAGTTAGTTAGCTAATCCCAAGTATGTAGCATACCATGAAGTCCTTCAAACAATAGATGAGTAGATCACAGTTGGTATACAATACCTAGTAGTCCAAAGAGAGGATACAACCATAAGGAAGATATCCTATTGGAAGAGGTGTACCAACACATGTTATGTTTAAGTGAGAATTACTCAGACTCGTAATAAGAGTAATACCAAGTGATGAAGATCTGATTATAAGAAGATATCCTACTAGAAGATGTAGACCCAGATAGGTAATGGGTAAGTAAAATTTATCTAAATTTGTGAAACAACTGACAGTAAGTGATAAATATAAATTAGATAAAGTAGTATAGACCATGATGAGTCAATCATGGGAGATAAGGAAGAGTGATAGTAATAATATGTGTCTACTTACATGGTAGAGATAGTAATCATATAAGATTCACCTGAGAATCATTATGTGATGGACTAGAACATCATAAACATTTAGGAGGAGAACAATAAGAAACCAATTGTTCAACAACAGGGCAAGAATTGTGTTCCAAAACAATGGGAATGTGCCAAGCACATCAAGACCATAGGTTTATGGGAAAACCTGGAAGTATCCGAGCTATATTCCAATAGCTATGTATTTAGATTAGTTATGTTAGAATCTAGATATACCATATGAAGTAGTCCTCAACATAATGGAAGCTAAGTTAGTACTTCCAAAGAAAATTAGGTTAACCTTAACTATCCTAGACCATTTTGTTTCAAGTTTATCTCATTGCAAATGTGCAATTAAGGTAAAGGTTGAGACAAATAGTAGAATTCCCTATATTCGTGCTAAGTATCACGATATAAACCTATATTATGTGGTGTTATATACTACACATCGCAGCCTGATGTTTAGAGATGTCTTACTCAACTATTATATTCAGGCTTATGATGGTGTGTATTATATGCACAAAGCTGAATCTTCTTGGATTTTATTGGAATTTCATTGTTTGACTAGATCCATACATGAAGTTTGACTTTGGTATGCAAATGCATGTTGCTATATCAAGTTCTTACTTAATGCTATAGATTTAGAGGGTAATGGTAAACGTGTGAGGAAGTGACGAACTCTGAAGATCTTAAAGACAAGATGAAGGTCCATCAGAAAAAGGAAGTAAAGTTGTGGGAAGTAACCACAATACTCTGAAGGAAGTACAATCATAAACTCATGCTTACCTCAACCGAGGAGTACTTTAGTACATAAGAAGCATGAAGGTAAGAAATATAATGATTATGGTGAAGCCCGAGCAGATCCATAGTCAACATAGAAGAGGGAATGCATGGGAAATCACTTAGGATACTATATTCATAGGGTCAGCTAGTGATTTTCTTGCAAAATAAACCTTGAATGAAGGAAGGTGATATATGAAATCATAGCAGACATAAGAAGACCATAGTCGATATCAGAAGACCACAATTGGTATAATATCAATACTGCGAGATAAAGTAGAAGATGTCTCGTCCAGTTGATCAGAACCTATAATAGAATCCAATTTTAGATATCAAATAGCCACATTTGGTATAATAACCACAGCTGGTATCAGTTGGTATTACAAATAGTCCACGATTTAATTATTTGTAACAAAAGTTTGTGAACAAATAAAAATCTTGTCAGCCAAATAGCTAGATCTATAATCATTTAGTTGAAGGATTCACATTGGATGTCCACAATTGAGTGGATATACCACAAACATTCTTCGCGAGACCTTAGAAGAAGTACAAACTATAAGCTAGACCTAGACTAAACATTCCAACCATAAGTCCAATGGTTGGAGGAAAAGGAGTTGAAGACCATAAAAAAAAAACTTTAAGGGGTAGAGTAAAGATTGAGTTGGATGTACAATAACTCAATACTTTGAGCATAATAGAAGAAGAAGGTCTGAACTGAGAGGAAGTTCGATCTTATTTTCATAAGATTGTTGAACAATACCTTCAGAAGAAGGTCAGACCAGAAGCCGAGGTTCATACCTCGAGGACGTAAGAAGTGGATTATAATTGAGAAAATAAGTAATATCTACTCAGAAGTACTTAAGCTCAAGTAAGTCAAAGATAAAGAAGTTGGACGAAGGAAATATCAGAGCCAAATAAAGCTTAAGAAGGCCAAAGACCAAAGGAGATTGACTATACCAAAACCAAAGTCTATTTAAATGATTCCTTTCATGGAACCTAAATAATCCAAAATAGTTATAAGTATAAACCATAAACCAGGATTGGATGGACTAAATGAGTCTAATCCACTCTTAAAGGAATAAACCATCATGATCAATTCCATAGTTAGTACCTTATTAAGCATCATTACTGCAATTTTGGTAGTAAGGGAAAACAAAGACCTATTTTATCAAATAGGAGAAGGTTATCCAAATAGTCCCCAATTAAGACTGCCAGGACAAGAAGAAGTCTTAATCATTGAATCTTCAATGAGAATGGAAACAAGCTTATAGAGTTGGAAGAAATCCAAGAATCAAAGTTAGAAGCCATGATTCAGAGACAAACCCTAATAGATTCCAGGAAGAATCTGGACAAGGGATATATTCAATTATATCCAGTAAAATTAATACGGAGTTCGAGAAAAGTCGTAGTCTGGACAAGTCAGATCCACGCTCCGAAATGTGAGAGAGTTCAAACTTCGAGGACGAAGTTTAGTTTAAGGGGTAGAGACTGTAATATCCCAGGTATTGGGGTTACAAAAATAGAGGAATCAGATGTGTGCATTGCATTCATGCATAGAAAATCTGGGGAATTTTCGCGCTTTAAAGTAAAAACAATCACAATGAATCGAAGTTTCACTTGACCTTGGTGGAATTGAAGTAGCTCATCAAGTCAAGCGCTATAAACCTCAATGTGACTTTGCTAAAACCTTGTTTTGGATAGAGATAATTTGATCTAAGGGGTTAGATCAAATGGAACTAATAATCAACACAACAACACTTTACTCAATGATCAAATGCTTGACCTTATAAAAGATTATAATATGGTAATCCTTACCATAACATATGAACATACATCTATTTGGTAAATCAAGTAACAATAAATGAAGAAACCATTCTTGATTTATCTTTTCCATGTCTTAAACCAATCTATGATCATACCATGAAACCTCATGGTATTCATATTACTTCATTCTTGGAAACATAACAAGGAGATCCACACTAGAAATATATATCCTTCTCTATTCCATATTATTGTACATCAAACCTAGAGAGGTGAGAGTTCTATTATAATTATTAAAGAAGCAATAATAAACCTTGAGTTAATCCTTGGATATACATCCAAGTATTCAAATCATCATCTACAAGACAACCTTAGAGAGAGAAACCAAATATGTTAAACATAGATATTGATGACCACACCATTCTCTATGGAGCCTAAACTTAGGTTAGTGTTGAAGTCTTCCCAAATGAGAGAAACCAAAGATATTATTATTAGCTTTACTTATTTAAGACTCAAGGACAGTATTTGAACTAAAGAATAAGGATAAGTCATCTCACTTGAGAATGGTGAGATAACCATGACCATGTCCACCTAAGGAATTATGAGAGAAGTACTATACCCTTGCTATTTAAGACAACACTTGATCTTGGAATTGAGAACCCATTCCCTGTGAAGTAACTTAGGAAGCCAAGCCTTGAACACTATAAATTGAGTGATGATCATAAACCCTAAGAACTTGAGGTAGAGTTATTAAGAACAAGTGGATCATGCTTAATCCATGACCATGCTTTGGAGAAATAGGAGAATAATCCAAATGCTAACACTTATATGATTAGTAGATACTATTCACCACATAAATTCATAGGGAGATCACTAGTAAGCAAACCTAGACTTATATCCCAACCTTTACTTGTGAACCACTTAGTGATCATAAGTAGAACCCTACCATATTTACATTCCACCTATTCTCCACTTAAAAAAAACACAAGAAAACCTGTAGAGTCCAACTCCATATTTAATATGGTGAGAAACCATTCATCCATAGGACCAAAGTTAACTATAAAAAAAACTATAACCAATGTAGTTAATATAATGATAAGTTGAGGATAGCAATAGAAGTTAATTGGGGAGAAGACAAAACTAATTCTCAAGTCCTTAGTAACTAAAGGAGAACCTCAAATATTAAGCAAGTAACCACCTTATCATAGTTAGGGGGGATTAGGCCCTAACAAATGCAATATGAGGTCATTCCAATTCCATAAACCAGAGTTATATCTCAACCCTAGTTTATGTATCACTATGGTGATCATAATATAAAACCAGACCCAACCATGATGAGAGGAATGTCTACTACAGGCCATTCAAAAGGTGTTATCAAATCTAATCCAGTACCACCTTTGCAATATGGTTATAATCAAATCTACATGACCTTAACTAATAGATGCTCACATAAATTCATGTGTAAGTGATCAACAATCTAAAATGGGAGATCAAACCCTTAGAGACATTTTAGCACATGAAATCATGCCATTGAAACCACCTTCTTATTTGAAATTCAATAATAAATATTACCATGAGATTGTTTCTTGCAAAATAAAACCAAATGAAAATCTACATGTGATCAAACCAGAAAAACAATCAATAAAAATATAATTTGAATATCTCCAAAGACAATATTCAAATTTATGTCCACATGGATAATTAATCCAAATACCATACTAATCCATAACCAATGTTATAGTACCATATAAAAATTGCAATTGCATCACTCAAGACTTTGCAGTACTTTAAACTAATCCTTGTATTAATTCAAATAAGAAATACCTGCAACAATAGAAAAGCATTAAAAATTGAATTAAAAACAGAGTTCAAAAACAGAAAATAAGAAAAAAAAAGAAAAACAAAGAAAAGAAATGGAGAAGAAGCTTACCTGGACCTACCAGACGCAGCAGCCCAGCAGCCTAGCCACCAGTAGCCCAATAAGCACGGGCCCAGCACAGCCCAACCTGGCCCGTGGTACCCCTTCATCCAAAAAACAGCTGAAGGAGCTCGTCCTCATCCTCTCCTCTCGCATGCCGGCCAGCACGACGACGTGCCCTTCCTCCTCTCTCTCGATGTCGACCTCCCCTTGTTCGATTGCGTGACGAGGCGAGTTCTGGAGCCCTATAAATAACCTAGATGAAGACCTAGCTCCGTTTCTTCCTCTCTCTGCTCAATTCCTCTCCATGTCGAAACCCTAGCCCCACGGACTCCGACCGTTGCCGTCGACAGAGACAACCCCAAGCCTCGCCATGACCACCATCGGGACCGCCGTCCTCGACTTGTTCATCCTGCAAGAGGAATCGAGTCGCCACGCTCAGAATCGTCGCCGACGACCTCGTCTTCCCCGGCACCGGAACCATGAATTCCGGCGACATAGAGCACCATAGCCCTCACCGCCAAGCTCATCGTACTCAGGGTGAGTCACTGGTGCTCAAGCACCTCTTATTCCTCTCTATTACACCCTCGAGCATGCCCAGCACCGTTGGTCCGTGAACTCTACCGCTCGGCCTCACCGGCGAGCAAGCTCCGGCGACCTTTTAAGAGCGGGGCCACCACCAAATTGTTCCTCTCGGTGCACTGAGTCTCGTGGTGCAAGTAGATCATCTGCACGAGCCCGGAATCGACGGCGATCGTCGATTTCCGCCGGCCACCGTGAGTCTCTGGTCATGAACCCAAATTTTGACTTGGTCCACGCCGCGTGGCAGCCAACGTGGCATTGGCCCACCAGTCAGTGACTGCGTGGGTAAACTATCTGGGTAGGTTTAGTTATTTCCCGTTTCAATTAAATCTCAAAATACCTGCAACTTCAAATAATTGTAGAAAATTCATAAAAGCTCAGAAAAATACAAATGACATATCAAAATTCTTATAAAAGAAAAATCTATCCAATAAAAATATAATATGAAATTTTTATTTTTAATAAAAATTCAATAATTTAATACTTGTTAATTAAGCCTTAATTATTAATTCTAAATTCAATTAAAATTCAATAATTAGGAAAACCTTCCAAATTAAATAAAAACCAGTAAGTAAATCAGGAAAATACTAAAACTAATTTTCCTTTACTTATAACTTATTAAATCCTTAATAAGAGGATTTAAACCTTAATTAATAATTGTCTTAATTATTAATTCTTTAAAAATAAGAAAAAGTCAAATCCAATATTATTTTTAATTCAAAGTTATTACTAACTTCAACTTTATAATGAAGTTATCAAGCTAAGAACTATATGGTGATTAGGAAACCCTAATTCCATATTGAATAAAGAACACAACCTCATAATTGTATGTGAAACCTAAAAAACCTAATCTAATTAGGAACCCTAGCTCCATTACTTCATAAGAACCTAAATTGTTCCCAAACCTAAAACCCAAGTAACATGTGATCATGTTACTTCATTAGTAACCATAGATTCATATTTAGCATATAAATGCTTGTTCAAATCCACATAAAATATGGGTATCCCATGTATTCATCTTCATCAGACCTAGATAATCAAGTAGGGTGAACCAAATATAAACCCTAGATTCTATTACCAAAACCATCATCCTCAGCTATCCATGCTTAGCATCACACCATTGTGAGCAACCCTAGTAGCAACCATACCAATTATTTAGCATTACCTGTCCATATTCCACTAAACCCTACTAGTGTGAGATACTTATGAACTATCCTATTTAGGAACCAATTATTCCTTACTGAATAAATCCAATAGTGAAACCTAGACCACCTCAACCCTAATTGCAATACTTCTTATTACTTAAGAAATATGTTCTTCAAAAGTTATTCTTTTGAAGCAATCTAAGAATCATCACCAACCCTGCTTATAAGGACCTATAAACCCTAGCAAGCTATCACCAGCAAAATGAACCAACCTTGATAGCATCTATGTATAAATAATTGCTTAGGATGCCTAGGCTTAATTCAACCATACAAGCCCTAGTAGCTGATGAATCCAACATAGTTGGGATCCATTTAATACTTACCCCAGAAACTAAATGAAACCATAGACAACCATAGAACCCCACCAACCTAATTATCATACTTGTTCTTTAACAAAGAACATGTTCTTCAAAAGTTATTCTTTTAAAGTATATGATAATCAATCATTAACCATGCCATATAGTATTAAAACTCGACAACCGTTCTTTATATGCTAACATTATGCCAATTATCATTCTTGGTGTGCTCAATTGACTACTGTGCTTTATTATCTACATGATCATGATACCATGTAACCACACCTGAATAAGAACCTTGTATGAGAATCATTCTAAAAGTGCAACACACCCAGAACCAATCATTACAACTCACTGATCCTAAATCACCGGGGTTAGATCACGCTTAGAACGACTGCATCTCATACTTATGCATTATTGCATCCTTGCCAATCTTTTAAACACCGTCCTTACCGGACGATGATGATATTTCAGAATCTGGAGTTATTGCGTATCGAAGACCTTGCCTGCATAATCTTGCAGTCAAGAAAGGCAAGTTCATCGCTTGCCCATGTCATTTGAGTATTTTTATCAAATTACTTGCAAAGTACTATGATTATCACTATTGCATAAAAACCAAAACCACTATTTTCATAACTATGAATATGACTATGTGGTGGGCAATGGAACCATGGATTGTGTTGATATGGTGGAGGTTCCATTGCAAGGGTTTGTATCCATCTAGGATTAAACAACAAATGTCGCCAGTGATTCTTGTGTCGTAATACCCGTGTTAACCATAAGATCTGGAGTGGGACGGAATAGTCAACCGTATTTCCACCTCTTGTACATCAACGGATTCGCTTACCGTAGACGGTTGTATCTTGCGGAGCAATTGGTGGGTGGGGAGCCCCTTCTAATTCCCCACGGTATAGCTGTTGCTTACCGTAGACGGTTGCTGCTTGCGGAACAATTGGTGGGTGGGGATCCCCTTCTAATTCCCCACGGTAATGTGGTCTATGATGGGTTGCAGCTACCGGCGAAGGAGTTTGGTTCAATCCCGGACCGTTGTCGTGGTCGGGGTCCACCCTGAAATTACGGGAATAATGGGACCGGCGAGGACCCAGGGTCGGGGTTTGCAACAAAGGGTGGGTGTGCGAGGTAGCGGAGGAATATGATTGACTATGACCTTATACCGGGCCTCACACCAAAGGAAGTGTGGACGGGGTGTACGCCCGGTTGGCACCAAGGTTAAGATCTCTTATGGGTAAAGCAACACACCTCTCGCAGAGTGTAACGAATCGTGACATGTCACTCCCTGTTCCGGGATATGGAACTGCGAACGCGGCCGGAAAGGAGCTCCATGAAGTTCTAGTAAACCGGTGAAGGCTGACGGACATAGTTCTTATGAATAAAAGCAATCTCTTGAAGAAATGATTATGAAAACCTGCATTGGTATTAGACTTTCTGGTCTAATGCCGTAGCTAGTGCATTAAACACCTCTTTCCTATAATGAACTTGTTGAGTACGCTCATACTCATCCCACTCTTAAATCCCCTGCTTAGATATGGAGGCATCGAAGGAGGATCTACAGTGCAACTCGAAGGCAAAGGAGTCAACAACTACTTCAATAGACAGAACCCTGTCAGCGGAGTCAGATACCACATCCAACAAGGAGAAAACCTAGTTTAGCCATAGAAGGGAACTAGCTTCCTAAACCTAGCTCCTATTTAGCTAGAGTCTATTCTTAGCCTCTCGTAGTTAGTGAAATACTCGCAAATAGAGTTCGTGATAAGACTAGACTATGAGTCGTTCTTCCGGAGTTTATTTGCAGCTTTTACCTCATTGTAAAGTAGGAGGCTGTGATGATCTTATGTAACTGAGTCGATGTTGTAATTCTATAGACATGCCTTGAACCCGCATATGTTTCTGTTGTACCACTCTGAGCGATATAATACCCGTGGAACTGTGTTTCATTGGTGTTATATCAGACTTGCATACTACACCATGCAGTGGTATGCCGGGTCACCACAGAAACTTAATATTATTAAGGTGCATATAACCATATTTCCCTCTCTCATAATAACTTTCAGTAGCATCATTGATGAAATCCACAATATACCCATCACTTAAAACATTCTTATCATGGTTCATATGCATAGAAGTATCATTAATTTTGGCATAAGAAGAGTTATTCTCATTAATAATAATTGGAGCAAGATTATTATCAAGAATTTGAACATGGTAAACAAGTTGCATATTAAAAGAATTGTTTTTGGTAATCCAATCATGACTATGACAAGTTTCATAAGGATAGTTATAACCTATATCATAGAATTCTTTATAATAATCATCAAAGGTCGGAGGCACAGTTGTCATCATAAGAAATAGAATAGTTATCTTTCACAGATCGGTTTATCTCGTGTCCACACCATCATTGTTATTAGAAGGAGATGTATCAAGAACATAATGACCAGTAGCTAAAGGATTTTCAAACACCTCTTCCCCAAGCTTAGAGCTTTCTATATCATTATGGGAGGAAGCATGGATAGCACCGACACTATGGCAATTATTATCATCATCATTTTCAGAATTAGTTTCCCGGAGATTTGCAATATCAAAAGTAGTGTGCTCATTCAAATCATGATTGCTAATGTATGTAAAGGGCATAGGAAGATCATCGTATTCAGATTCATTATCACAATAATCATTAGGAGCAACATACTTACGGTTACCTAGCGTTATCTCATTCACGCGGGGATACGCCGTTACCTCTTTCTTTTTATTCTCCTTCTTCTTCTTCTTCTTCTTCGTTCCCTTTTTCTTCTTCTTCTCTTCCTTCTCCTCGTTCCTTCTTTAGGAGGAAGAGGCTTGAAGGGTGGATTGTCCGCATAACCTGATTTACTTTCAGAAACAATAGAAGAAACTTGGCAGGATCCCTCCTTTTCATTAATTAGTTGAAAACACACAGCGGTCCTATCATATTTTGGCAAGGTGTCATCTTCTAAAATATTTTGTATGTAAGTATTTGTATGGCTATTATCAATGCAATAAGAAAAACACCCATGCAGGACATCATCAATATCAATATCACTCATATGTAACAAAGAGATTTTTCTCGACAGCTTCTTCACACCCCAAAAATAAAGTAAGTTCATCATGCCGATTAGGAGTAATTTCATCATCACAATACAAATTTGCAGCACTCATTGGGTTCAAATTATCACTGGAGGAGCATTGAAAATTAAAATGACTCCACTTCGTGGCAAACTTCACAAATAAAAGGATAGAGGGCACAAACTTTTTACCAAGATCATCTAGAGCCCTAAACCACTTTCTAGATTTTTCATTAGCATGATGGATACAATATTCATCTTTGATTTGATTAATTCCACAAGGTCTATGTATTCCACAAAAATTAACATGCTTATAGGAAATAGCATTCTTAGGAGTTTGAGCATGCTTATTGCAATAATTAACAACAATTTCATTCTTCATGCAAGCCTCTTTAAAAGGTTCATGATACTTATCAAAATTCTTTTTAGGCAATTCAAAATGAGAAGAAAAGGCTTTATAAAGATTTGCAGCAACTTGAGAGTCAAGACCATAAGTAGCACTCATATTTCGAAATTTATCGGTATCCATAAAAGCTTCAATGCATTCATAATCATAATTTATACCTGACTCTTTACCTTTGTCGTTCTCCCATCCTTCAGCGTTCTCCTCAATCCGATCAAGAAGATGCCACCTAGCTTCAACCTCCTTGATTGTGAAAGATCCCTCCGAACATGCGTCCCGCATTGTCCTTGTGTTGTCCCGAAAGCCTCGCATAAAAATTGTTAACAATAACATTACGGGGAGCTCATGAATGGGACATTTGAGCATTAGTGACTTCAACCTCCCCCACGCTTGAGAAATACTCTCTCCATCACGAGGATAAAAGGTATAAATGTAATTCCTATCAATATGCACTTCATGAGGAGGATAAAATTCAGAATAAAAGAGAGGTACAATTTCCTCCCAACCAAGAGAACGACTATTCTTCAACAATTTATACCAATGCGCCGCTTACTGCAGACAGCGAAAAAGAGAATAGCTTCTTCCTCACTTCATCCATAGAGATACCTGCACACTTGAACAACCCGCATAATTCATGCAAAAACAGTAAATGATCTCCAGGATGGACAGTTCCATCCCCTTCATAGCGGTTATCAATAAGACGTTCAATAATTTTCATGGGTATCTTGAAAGCAAGATTTGCAGTAGGTGGATTTAAAATATCACAAGCATCATTAGAATTATCGTATATGGGAGATAAAGCATTATCAGAACAAATTTTCTCCCCTAAGGATGGGAAACTAAAAAGATCACATAAACTAGCTTCCCCAAGCTTAGACTTATCCATAGCATTAGCAGTGATTGCGTTCATACTAATAACATTGCTACTAGCATGCAATTGAGGCTCCATAGGTTCTTTAATTTTCGCATCACACAATTCATGTCTTAACTTAGGAAATAAATTAAAAAGCTCATAGTTGTATTCCATTATGCCTTACTAGTGTAAACAAGAAACAAAAAGATGCAATTGCAGGATCTAAAGGAAATAGCTTCGAGTACTTACAACGGCGAAAATAGCTTAGTAGCCGAGATCCGTTGTGTGAGTACCTTTTACCTTTCCTCCCCGGCAACGGCGCCGTAAAAATAGCTTGATGTCTACGGATGCTTCTATTCTTGTAGACAAGTGTTGGGCCTCCAAGAGCAGAGGTTTGTAGAAC